>NC_136789.1:42877154-43234654 GCF_951216825.1 Electrona antarctica | reverse complement strand
ACAAATCACACGGTGGGTTCAGGATTAACCCATTTTGGGCGGGAACCCCTTTTGGTGTTAGCATTATGTTATGCTTTAGCTATTGAAAAATAGCAGATCTACAAGCTCATAGCGCGCCACCGAGTGGCGCGCTACGAGCTTGTAGGTCTGCTATTTTTGAAAAATCGAAGAACTGTCAGGATGTAGAAGACATTTTTAGAATCTGATCTCAGGTCAAAATGGATTAACCTCACCTCCCGTTATCAGAATGGACCAGGGCATCCCTCATCTCCGTACAGTACGGTGTCCTGCTGCAAGCCTGATGAATCATCACCGATGTACAGTACGGTGTTACGCTTTCACTTATACTTTGTCGTCCCACGGTGTTGCATGCTGAAAACAGCCGATCTACAAGCTGACAGCGCGTTGCATCGGGATGCCTTGTACGAATGTGTAGCTACTATTTTCGGTCGGAGAATGGGGGACTCTAATTTGGTTTGCTCAATCCAAGGACGGGGTTAGATCTCACACGTCGCCCCTGGCAGGGTTACATATGCATGATCCCTACTAAATTAATTCTCAAAGAGAGAGATAAATACTGAATAATGTATAGGGATTTAAGTTAGTTAATCAAATCACTATATCGAATAAGGGCCTCCCACTTATGTAGCTATGCCCAATGAATAATAGCATAATCCACTTTTTAAATTAATAAATAGATAACATATATTAGCTTGCTGTAATCCCTCCAGCTGTCCTCTCTGTACATGCAGTGGATGTACAACTGGGTCTAAATAGCAGATAGAATGTAAAGGAGAGCTGTAATGTTATGGGAATAACATTTCCCCGGAAGACGTTTACAGTACAATAGGGTCAAATAGAACATTTTCTGGGTGCAGCCCCTGGGAAAGTGGATGAGTCTGCAAAATAACAGTAATCTCTAGGCTCCACCAGAAAACCCAATGAAAAGCCAACGTCCCACATATCTCAGCAGTTTAGAGGAAGGAAGGACGGTCCACTCTGGCTCTGTTTGAATTAATTACTTGTGGTCTGATACCTTGCTTGTTAATGGCAACATATCCCTGCAACCAAACCACAGAAGAGATAGAGCTGGGCTCCCTGGCCACCCATGGTTGGCTTTCCATTTTGTTAATTTAAATTCAACGTCTCATTCGCCAGCAGGAGTCCAAATTAATTGGTTTGTTGCATGATGCACTATGGTTTCCATTCTGTTTGGCTACACAAGCGAGCGCTTGGGGGTTTGAGTTCTGGGATAAAGGGCCGGCGTGCTCTTGGTGTTGTTGTACAGTAATTTACAATGAAAGATGAGGGTTGTTGATATGGAAGCGCCTTGATTAGACCTGGTCGGTGTCTGGTGTTTAATGGAGTTCATACAGGCGTGACATCTAACATTCATGGACTGGTGGGAGTTTCGTGTTTGTGAGCATCCTCTCCTGTTCAGCAGACTGGGAGGGGGGGGGGGGGGGACTGCAGGGGGGTGGGGGAGTGACATGGAGGCGTATGAAACATGGCAGAGATATGTGTTCTATAAACAATGCACAGCACACTCCCTGCAGTGTGAGCACTGAACTGTGAATCTGTCACCATTCATCTCCCATGCACCCACGACCAATCTGATGGCAGATCTCAGCCACGCAGTAAAATCCTTAATTTCTCCATTGTGTTACTCCGGGAGTGTACAAGTATAATCAAATTACCTGTAGCAGGTTACACTTGTACACTCTGGATTTGACTGTGCAGTTGTGCTGCTCTCCAGTATCCACATACAATATCTCCACGTGGTATGCCTATTCTCAATGCACTTTGTGGTGAATTGAGAGCTTTAATTACAAAAAGGGGAGTGGGGGGGGGGGGGGGGGTGCCCTTGAACTGAACAAGAACCTCCATTGATTTTCTGTTCTGGTATCACGGAAACAGGGACAGGAAATTACAGATTTGCTTTTTTTCCCCTCCCCTTTGTAGTAATATCAATATGACAAGAGAGTCTCTACTCTGATAATAAGTGGAGAATGGCTGGCTTCCTATAGGGTTCCAAACACCTCCCCCGTGCAGCAGAACTGGTCCAAGGACAGAACATTCCCACCACAGCTCTCTTGGAGAAGTGCAATTCAATTATCTCAAGCAGGGCAGATTTGCGATGTGAGAGAGGGAGTGAGAGACCAGTGCAAACAACAGACTGAATATCATTCATATCCTCTGCAGTAATGGGTACCCCCCCCCCCCCCCCACAGACTTTTTCCCAATCCTTCCTTCCCTCCATCTCCAATGGCCATGTAAAGCATGTAACAATATCCCACTCTATTAGTGAACCTCTGGAGGGATCTTGCCTTCTCGGCATGCAGCAACTACGGAAGGCGAAAAACACACACACACACACACACACACACACACACACACACACACACACACACACACACACACACACACACACACACACACACACACACACACACACACACACACACACACACACACACACACACACACACACACACACAACACACAACACACGCGCACACACACACACACACACACACACACACACACACACACAATCCTACTCGGATAAGCAATACCTCTGGTCTGAGATAATCAATGCCAACTGAGGAGGACAGAGAATGTCAATGCCAACTGAGGGGGGGTATACGTCAGGTCTGAGACAATCAATGCCAACTGAAGAGGGGAGAGCGCAATGTGGGTGGTGGGGGTATACATCAGATCTGAGACAATCAATGACAGCTGAGGAGGAGAGAGGGCGAAGGGTGGGTGGGTGGGGTTATCAAACAAGGATCGAGATACGGTCAAACAAACAAAACCCAGGAAAATATAAATAAACCGAAGAGTTAAATCTTTATTCTAAATCTAGATTAGCATGGTTGCTTATAAATATAAAACACAAATTAAAACACAAAATAAAACACAAATTGAAATAGAAACAAGCAAATAAACACATAAATTAAGTTCTGTACATAAACACAGAGAACCCTAATCAATATGCTGTACCATTACACAGATATAATCAGTCTGGCTGTTCAATCAATCAAACAGACATTATTTCAACCATTTCAACATTTTTTTTATTATATTTTTGTAACCAGAGCCTTAGACTATACACTTAGTAAAACATGTTTTTATTCACAGTGCACAAAATGCTATTTTGTTGTGTGAAGGAAATATAGATTTCTCTCATCTCCCTTCGTTTGTTAATTCACTTGCTCATTTTGTTAAGAGGGACAGGTGTGTGTGTGTGTGTGTGTCTGGAAGTTAGCAGAAGGCCGGGTTCGGTGTAGTGACCGAGTGACAGAGTTTGATATGATAACACCTTGCGCATGAATTAACTAAAGAAAGTTAAAATGAAGGAGCGAAAAGTATAGAACATGAAGATGTGACGACCAGCCTCCCTCAATCTTGGTCGACTTTCTCCATGGGGGAGGAATGTGACGGCCAGAGTCACAATTGACTCTTAATTGACTAATTGGATAATTAACAGGCCATCACCACTTAACGATGATTGACACCTGGCAATCTCCCTGCTCAGGACTAAAGTGGCAGCGGTGGCCGAACGGTTTGCGGAGCGGTCTTGATACGGGAAGGTCGCCAGTTCGTATCCCCGGACCGGCACGTTAAAATTACCACCGCTGAAGTGCCCTTGAGCAAGGCATTGAGTGATTGAACCACTACCATGAAATGTTCTATGAGCAGGGCCTGGCTGTAAACAAGTATCTGATGCTTAGTCCAGTTACCCTGGGTAAATATAGTAACTTTGCTTTACTTTGCTAACTCTCTCGGTGTGGGAGAAACAGTTTGCATGCTGGCAGCAGCTCTCAAAGACAGTGTCCAGCACTCTCTCTGCATTTTTTCTCTACCTGTTTTTTTATTGTGATCATTTACTGTAAGTGGCTCGAGTTGGAGCATGTTTTAAAAACAAATTCACTCACTGCATAAGCAGGCCTGCCAAGATTCTTCCAACTCCACTGTGCTGAAATACAGGGAGGAGAAGTAAACTGAGGAGGTGATTAGTTTGCAGGAGGATTGTTTCCCTAGTTTGGAGTTGACCTAGTGGGACCCAAAACGACTCACAGGTAACCCAGACACTGTCACTGACAACAGGAGAAATACAAACACTTTAACATTTGGATTAAAACCACTTAATTAACAGCAAGAGGATCATTCTTAACCACTCCCTACAGCAGGAGGATCTGTGTCCCTTTGTTTTGTTTGAACTGAACTCTCAAAGACCAATTTTGCTTTATTTCAAAAGGAGTGGTGAATTGAATTAATAACCCCATTTGTGCCCAAGGTTTTGAGTTGAACATTTATTGAATAGATTTTGTTGGGGTTTCGTTATTGGTTGATTTTCGTCCTGAATATTGAATGCTTTTGTTATTTTTATTGAAAAGCGTTGTAACCTAACCCACCCCTGGTTTCAATACAAAGACCGTTCCAATCCAACACATTTAAGACTTTTATTGAGTCCTTTGTTCGTTTTCCTTGACACCACCTGGCGACACAAAAAAGGAGAGGCTAAGTTCCTCTCTGGTAGGTACACGCCTGCCTGGCACCCCAAATAAGCTACTGAGGAAACCGTTACAACTTGTAGATGTTTTTACTTAATAATGTCCGCTCTGGAGCTAAGTATGATAAATGCTGATTGAATTGTTTCTAAAGCATGTGACCGGTTGATTAGCTATGGGCTGCACCTGTTGTACACTATAATAATTATATCACATGCCTCACACTGTGTGTCACTCATGATTCCGACTCTGATCGTAAACATTTTATTTGCACCAATAAAAGGACCCGATTGTGCTCCAGAACTGTATTAGTTGTTTTTTGCACCAGCTCATCTCCGCATACATTCACAAATTCACATGGTTTGTCTGAGCACAACGCTGCAGAGATGACAGCGAAGTGAAACATCAGTAGCCCTGCTGTAGAAAACTGCCTCCCTGTCAACAAGCCTGAAGCATGAAGCACTCAGGTGTCCAGCGGCCGTAACTCACCCATCTGTCAGCGAGCGGAGCCAGTTAGTGTACCAGCTGTCAATTACACAACCATTCATCTCGAGAACCTTTTCACTTCTGTACTTACATGACAGGGTTACAACCGACACACACACCCATGCACACACATACATACGCATGCACGTGTGCACGCACACACATACAGTTACACCATGTTTGGCTCCATCAGCCACTCGTTTGTGGCAGATTATAGTTTCCATTGGACGACTCCCGTTGAGAGTGATAGTGTGCTCAGGTGGTGCAGGGGTAAAGTAGAGCGGCTCACCACCACAGAGTCTAGAAGGGGCTCAGGTGGTGCAGGGGTAAAGTAGAGCGGCTCACCACCACAGAGTCTAGAAGGGGCTCAGGTGGTGCAGGGGTAAAGTAGAGCGGCTCACCACCACAGAGTCTAGAAGGGGCTCAAATCCACCGCAGTGCATCCATGGTTGGGCCGAGTGTCTATGCGAACACATTTGGCCGTGTTTGGGAAAGCAAAGCCAAAGGTGATGTTTGTCGTTGCACGTACTCCCATGGGGGGGCGGGGGGGTGGGGGATGCTGAAGGGGAGCAGTATGATGGAGGGAGGCGCTACGTTCTCCCGGTGGGACCTCCTCACTGACAGGTCCAACACACAGAAATGTGTGGAGAGGAATTCATTGGTATAACGACTAAATTGGGAGAGAAACGGTTAAAACCTATTGGCTATTCTAAATGATAGTAAAAATAAAAGTGTAATACACGCTGCCAAAAGCGATCCATCCAGTTATAATTTCAGAAATGAATGCCATCTCCTATATCTCCACTCAGCCAAATTAGCCTGAGATAAGCAGTGTGATTGCTGCATGTTGAGCGCCAGCGGGACAGACAGACTTATACACACACCAGTAATTCCGATGTGTGTATGTTGTATGACATACAACATACACACACATCGAAAATACTTAGTTTCTAATCACATTAACAAGATGTCTGAGACGTATTAGACGTATTAAAAGCTGCCTAACTGGCCAATGAAAGGTTACCATTAAATGATTTTATAACATCTATACTTGTAGTCATTCACTGTAAAGGAGTGATGTGTGAAATATGGACATTTATGTGCAATGATCATAATAAATAACCCTCTTTAACCCATTCAGGCCTGACGTCGAAATTAAAAAAAAATCGTCTAAATCCTCGAGTTTTCTGAGCTTGTAGATCTGCTATTTTTCAATAGCTAAATTATAACATGTTTAAAACACCAAAAGGGGTTCCCGCCCAATGCGCACATGCGCACGCATGTGCGCACACACACACACACACACACACACACACACACACACACACACACACACACACACACACACACACACACACACACACACACACACACACACACACACACACACACACACACACAATTGCAGAGGAGAATAAGCGAGTTATGTGTGTAATATGTGGTTTTAGATATTTTAGATTGTAGCAGTGAGCTCAGTGTCTCTGATGTCATGGACACTGGGCTCACTTACTTCCTGGACTACATGTTGTCTCAGTAAGACAGCCCTCCCCTATCCACAAGGAGGAGCAGTGCACCGTCCAGGAAGGAAGTGAGCCCAGTGTCGATGACATCAGAGACACTGGGCTCACTGCTACAATCTAAAATATCTAAAACCACATATTACACACAAAGACCCCAAGGAAAGTGTTCTAAAGCTTCTAAACGTCATTAACATATATTTTTCAAAAAGGGTGAAGTGGCCCTTTAAGTCTTTGCTGACAATTAGCGCCTGAAGTACAACAGCGATGTTTTCCATCCTACACTAGTAAAATGCTTCCATTCTACATATCCTTTCACAAGTCTGAATCCGATTATTGCCTTGAAATAGCCTTTTCATAAAAATGTGTATGTGCGCATGCAATTCCAGGCCACACATTTTATCCTCCAATGAAACCCCTGCTCTCTTCCTCCAACCTTGCAACCTGCATTTTTCTCTGATAAGTCTCAAGTATCTAGTATTCCATTCCCAGAATGTTGAAGGCTATTGCAGTACGTCCCCCTGTTTCTCCCAGCAGAGCAGAGCAAACATGGACAGCTTGAGACCAGGTGCTGGGAGTGCATGGGAGAACAGAAGTGCTTAAATAAAACTGAAAGGAGAAGGTAAACTTAGAGACATTGAGGGGGAGAGAGTGCTGTAGATAAGAGATAATTAAAGACAATACTGCTCCGAGCAGGATAAAACCTTGCTCTGGAACACCTTACCCCAAAGTTACTATATTTACCCAGGGTAATGTCTGTGTACACACGCACACGCACGCACGCACGCGCACACGCACGCACACGCGCACGCACACACACACACACACACACACACACAGACAGACAGACAGACACACAGACACAATGTGCCCACGCCCAAAGTCTGTATTGTGCACTATTTTTCATGGTGTATGAATTAAATAAATATGTGCCTCTCAGCTGCCTCTTCCCTATCCAGTATCTGTAATATACTGTAAGTGTTAACTGTAAATCTGGGTTTACAGCACCCTGCATTCATATAAATCCCGCCGCCTGCACTGGAAAAATATCTATACCAGTAATGTATTCTAACCATCATGAACAAACATGTCATTATCCCGCTAAAATGGTAACATTTTATTCCCTATCCTCATTTGCGATGTATCTTAGAATACTTCTCTGCTGTGTACCTGTGATAAGACGTGGATTGTACAGAATATGACAATATGTTTTTACACAGTCAAAAAAGCAACACAAAATATTCCAATAGAACTGCACCATATTCCTGGAGAGAGTACAGTACATTAACCTGCAAGCATGCAGCCAGCCAGCCACACACACACACACACACACACACACACACACACACACACACACACACACACACACACACACACACACACACACACACACACACACACACACACACACACACACACACACACACACACACACACACACACACACACACACACACACACACACACACACACACACACACGCACGCCTGTTGTGCTTCTCTCTCACACAGACTGAAGACCTTGGTGAGCAGGGGAGACGGAGGATTTGGGGAGTGGGGGTAGGGCAAGGAATCCTGTGGGACAGACGCAGCTAGCTAAGCAAACACAAAGGCTTGAATATGAAATATTACTATACATCCACACACTGGAATTGCATAATTAATTGGGGAAAAAGAAAGACAGAAAGATAAAGCGGCTTCTGTTATTTCAGAGAATCTGGCCTACACATATTACATGTCTTTAAATGAAATCATCCCTATGCCAATGATTGTTCAACATTTTGAGCCTTCCACAAAAAAAAATATCACGCAGAGATATTATGCTTTCTATTCTTCCACCTGTAAAAGATTTATTATGACAACATGCACGTGCTTGTGCACGCACGCACGCACGCACGCACGCACGCACGCACGCACGCACGCACTCGTATGTATATGTTTGGGAGATGTAAAGTTGTACAGTACAATGTTGAATTCCTAGTTGGTTGCCAGGTCCTTTCAATAAGCAGCTCTGTCATATCACCTACAACAGTAGCTCCATCACAAACGTGTCTGAACATGCCAAAGTGTTCCCATGGGAGAGCGATGAAGGGATGCTCTGGAGGTGGAGAAGAGGGGGATGCAGAACTGACAGACAGATAAGGCAAGCGCAGGAATTTTAGAAATGCAGTGGAGCCGTTCCTCTCATTATTCAGCTTCCTACTGAAGTCCCAGCCTCTCCCGTTCTTGCTCTCTCTGTCCCCCTATTTTGCTGCACGTTATAAATCACCCCAGTCTGCAGCCTATTAGAGACGATGCCAGAATCCTTTGGTGTTGGTATGGAAGCATCGGAAACAATACCGGCGCACAAATAGCCTCCATCTCTCCTGCTGCACCATGCACAGATATGGGCTACACCACGGTTAGCGGTGGGTAATTTCTGTGTGTCATCTCCTGTATGGTACCTGACTCCTTTTATATTTCTCTGCCATTTTCCACTAAGTCCGTTAATTACCTCTGGAGCGTCCCTGGACTGGTTTTTCATGCACATTGATTTTGTTTCTTTCCACTAGTATGATTGTATTTCTTGAGCCTCGCAGGACGTGTGGTGTGTCTCAAGGCTGTGTTCTTGGACCATATTGTTCACTAAAAAATATACTATTCCTTAGTTCCTGTTGTTTGTAATGTAGATCTGCATCTGTATTCATTGCGAACTACCCCAGTTGTACTCAACTAACTTCATAGCTTTAAGTGAAATCTAATTATTTCAGTAAGATGATTGTTCAGTGGTTGGTTACTCTGCCGTTTCAAAATACATTTGATATGATAGTACTTTGTCAGTTCTCACTGAAATTTGTCTTGCGACCCAGCGGCCATGTATGCAGAACACATATACACACATTTGACACATCACAAAAAACAAAACAATATTACATACATAAAGACATGAAGACAAGAGCAATGTCCACCGCTTAGAATGATTACCCCATACTGTAGCTACTATAACTCCTGATTAAGCCTCAAAGTCGACTGGTGCACAAAGGACCTCTTTAGTCTGACCTTATTGTATGCTGGCCCTGGGACACCAGAAGGTAGCAACCTATATTCTCCATACAACACATGGCTAGTGTTTGAGGTGAGATTCCTTGCTAACTTTAGGATGCTGTTATCATACGTGGATGTATAAGGTTTCTGAAGTGGTTGTCCAACAATCTTTGAACAAATGTTCAGTTGTTGGAGCAGTTGTGACTTTAGGGCTGCAGACAAACCTCCATACCAGGTGGTATTACAGTACTGAAGAACACTCATAATAACAGAAGTGAAGAACAAAAGAAGAATCCGTCTATTAGCACCGAAGGATCTTAGACGGCGAAAGAAGTAGATTCTTTGCTTTGTTTTCTTACACACTGATTCAATCTGATCTTTCCATGACAACAGATGGTCTATTACTACTTCTAGGTATTTGTACGAACATACCTGGTTGATCGGTTCACCATGAATAGTAATGGGGGATCTGTGTATCTCTGGTGGTGTACCAAAAACAATCTCTCTTTTTTGTGTTAATGATGAGAGCGTTGTTATCACTCCATTCAACCACCTTATTTACTCTGTGTTGGTGCAGTCCAGGATCACTGGAACTAGGAGAGAAATCAAAACTGTGTACAATACATAAAGCCAAATTGATGCTCTGTTGCACAGCGGAAATATGGGTCGGCTATTTTCAGCATGCGATACAGTATGACAAAGTATGAATGAGGCTTAAAGCTGTATCAATACAACTTCAAATACATCATTCTGCCACCTCTTTATAACTTTTAAAAAGTTAACTACTAAAACATTTCTGGAATCATAATAAAGTCGAATTCATTCACAATTAAAAGACTGGTGTCATTAAGCAATAGTTCTTATAGCTTTGTTCACTACAGTAGAATCAAATACACATTTTTGCTGCCACTGAAAAGTCAAGAATGATACTTTTCTAAAACCAAATAAAGTGTGGAAAAAAGGACAGGAGAGATGAGCTCTTTGGGACATCTTTCATTACCATGCACCCAGTGAAAAATCATATGCATTAAACCCCCCATTTCTGAACCATGAAATATATCACAGGGATCTCTGTCGGCAAGTTCAAATTTGCTATTGCATACCAGCGTGAAATAAGCACTGAACCTATGAATTTAAAATAAATCAATTCAATCCTCACGAGAGGATAAAATACTTTTCAGTGTCAATGGTAATTTATATTCACACCATAAATGACACACGTTCCTTTTCCATTTTATGCATGACTAGCTTCCCACAAAGGATAAAAGCCCAGACAGCAATAAGTGTTGACATTTAAGATTTTGACAAAACTTGAAGGACTGAAATGTTGATTCAAGCAGAGATTTCAGTAAGTAAGTATACATGGGAGGGAGTATTCCTATCTTTTGACAAAGTTTACTAAACGACTATTTTACTTCTTTGGAGATATGTTACTTTCCTTTTTTTAAGAAATATGTTTAACCAATAATACAGTATAGGTGTATGATTATGTGCATGCGTGCGGAGGATAATAGGGCCCAAAAATGAATCCAAAATTGGTATTATTACCACGATGTGTTGGAAAATCACTGCAAAGACGTGTATTAGCTCTGACAATGACATGACATGTGGGCGGAGAGACGAAAGGGATATCAGAAGAAAATAATATAAAGCTAGGAAAGGGGGCTGAAGGGGCTTCAGACCACAAAGTACAAACAGCAGAAACCACAGATGGAATGAGAATCTCGAAAATAATGGAGTTCTTCCTGATTGTTGCTAAAGGGAATCCATGCAGCTAGAACATTACAGGAGACATTAGAGCATAGAGTGCATAGTGCTCCTCCATTGTTCTAAGTAAACAGTGAATAAATAAGTATCTCAAAGGAACTATTCATTCTCATTTCGCCTAGTGGTTAAAAATGGTCTTCAGAACAGAAAACAGCACAGACGAATTCCCCAGAAATATGGTGTGAAATGTTAATATCTGGTGTGAAAATGTTAGTAGGCCTACAGTTTGCAGGGATATCTATTTTGGTTCTGATCACAAACAATGGGTGTATGTTAACACAACAGAAACCCACGTCAGAGATATTGCATAATATAAAGAGTTTCATAATTTATTCATAAGAGCTCTCATAATGCCTTTTGATGTCTTTTATCAATGGCCGTAATGCACTGCATATATTGATTGATGGATTAATTCATTGAATACTATATTAGTCAGAAATTTAAACAGCACGTGGTACAGTACATCAGTGACACCAGAATAGCATGTTACATTTGTGATGAGACGTGTTCTCCTCGATGGGTCAGGTCTGGTTGTTCTCTATACAAGTAATCTCTCCTGTTTTTAATCGCATCGTAGCATTATGATGGGTGTTTTGGCCTGTGAGTCCTTTTTATTTGTCTGTAAACTCAGGGTTAAACAGGAATGTATGATGGAATTACTTTTGTCAATGTCACCTGACAGTGAATGTTGATTGGGGACTTATGGACTGGTGGATGGGCCACAGGTGTGGTGTGTCACACTGCATATACAAATGTATTGCCTACACATTGTGTGAAGGTCTAAGGAAGAGCTTCGGCTTGAAACGTTACCACAATATATCTCTTTTTATTCTTGAACTACATTTGTGACGTCCACATTCCACCATCGACCCACAAGGCAATTACATTTTAATATAAGAATATTGCTCATAACTTCTCTGCCAATTTTTCCATGCAAGGCTCAGTCTAAAGTTATGAACATTGTGGTGCTTTCTGGCACCATATTTAATGGAGAGTGCGTGGTTACGACATATGCCATACTACACTTATGAGCTTATTGTCTGCTTCAACTATAAGGTAAGGGTGCATTTGAAAAACACTTAATGAACAGTGAAGGTCTTGGACAAAGGAAAACTGACATGAGTGTAACTTTGAGAGGTGGGGGCACGACCTTTGACCCTAGGGAGAGATAGCATTAACCCTGGCCACTGATAAGGCTGGTGGAGGCTGTGAACTGCATGTGTTTGGAGTGACAGCTAGAGGATGGATAAGGCTAATACCTCGGCAAATGCACAGGCATCTCTCCCCTGACAGCAAGATTACTCAGCCATGCCGGTACAGCCGTTAGACATCCACACTTAAGAACTGGAAAGTAATACCGTCGGCACACACGGCTCAGAGGTGTCCAACGATGTGCATTGAAAATTTGCCTTACGAAGAGGATACATAAATATAAAAACTCAATGAAATGGTAAATGGTGCATTTGTGTAGTTCCATTATCCAAGGCACTTTACAATGATTGTGCATTACATTCACTGAAGGTCTTTAGTTTACACACCGGACTTGTCCGGAGGCAAATTTTCGACACAAATAATTAAAAAAAAAAAAACCTAACAAAGTCAATGCAAGCTTCCACATCAGCAACACATTTCCACGGAGCGAAAATGCGTCTGTTATTTTTTCGCTCTGCTATCGAATTTTCATTCGCTGGTGAATGCTACACCTTGACCAATCAAAATACAGCCCAAAATGTGTTTTGGTCCATAAACAGCGGCGTACGATACAGTAGTTGTGAGCGTATTACCTGCTGCGATTGTGAACAGAGCAGCAGCAGCCTTGAACCTTCATACTGTACAGTACACCGATGGCAGAGGAAACCGTGCAAGGCACCAACCTGCTCATTGGGAGCAATTAGGGTTTTTTTGCTCAAGGACACTTGGACACTAACTCTGGTGGAGCCCGGGATCGAACTGGGAACCTTCAGGTTGCAAAGCGGACGATCTGTCTCCTGAGCCACTGCTGATAATGATGTAGAAAACGCATCGGTTGAGTTAGTATCTCAAACCCTCACCCTAACCCTAACCTCCCACGGGGCAGCACACCTAAACCTAACATTAACCCATGTCTAACCAATGACTAATCTAAACTAAGTATGCACCCCAGAACATCAATATGGATTGTCCTTCATAAAAGATTTGACTAGAACATGAATGGATCAATGTTGAAAAATAATAAGCAGCCAGCATGAAAGTTTCATTGGACAGTGAATGAGGATAAAAGAATCATCATTTATCAAAAAAAAGCAGGAAAGGGTTTTGGGGCAGGATGCAAGAGAAGTGGACACAGCTAAAGAGTTTGGAAGACATTAGTCATGAACCAGCAAGTAGCAACTCTTCATTAGACATGGTTCCTTCTCTGATTACAGGAGTCTATGGAGAACAGGGAAATAATGCAGAACCAGTAGAGAACTACTTAAAACGTGTGTGTACACACACACACATGCACACACACACGCACACACGCACCCACGCACCCACGCACACACACACACACACACACACACACACACACACACACACCCATTCCATCTTCACTGACTCCCCCTGTCTTTTATTTTTCCTACACCCATTTCAATTCCCCTGTGGCTTGCCTTTCTCTCCTTGTCAGCAATTTATTCTCCAAAGATAGGCATAAAGAGAGAAGAGGAAAAAACATGTTCTCTCGTTCACACACACACACACACACACACGCGCACACACACACGCACACGCACACAACACACAACACACACACACACACACACACACACACACACACACACACACACACACACACACACGCACAAGCACACACACAACACACAACACACAACACACACACACACACACACGCATGCACACAATACTGCCCTCGTATATGCTAGTAAAGTCAGCTTCATATGTGTGTAATAATGTGGAGGTACCGCCTACAGTGCTGTTCCTACTAATACCTAATTCCTACTAGTGCCTGTGAGTTCAACATCCCGCTCACAGTAGCATGCACTTCCAAGCACCTCTGCTCAGAGTTTGTGTTCTGGGTGAAAAGCTTGCCTTATAGCTCTTCTGACACCACAACGACTGCTAGATTGTATAAGTAATGTTATGTGGCACTGCCGTCTAAAAGAAAATACTGTCTGTCAGTTTGTCTTTTTATGGCGTACAGTTTTACATAGTGCTGAAGGGGCCAAGGTGTTCAGAAAAGGGTGAGTCTGTATGTCTGTTGGGCTCTGCCTCTGTATGTGTATCTCTGTGTATGAATATATCTGTATCTCTGTCCCCACATAAGTAGACCAGTCACAGCTCAGCTCAAGCTGTTCACAACTTTTTCTTTTGCGGGCGTGGCTCCACGACACCGAGTTGGACCTCTGACGTTACACGAAAGAAGAAGAAGAGTGTGTGTGGGTAACGTCATCAACATTTACATTTTAAAATGTATAGGTTATTATATTTAGAGGGATTCAAGCCAGTTAGCTAGATAACTGCTAATTAATTTAACTGTCTGAAAGCCTTTTCAATTGCGCAGGGAAGACTCTGTGTCTGGTTAATATATTCAGCTATCATTGTCCACGCACAATCACATGCGTGCGCACGCGGCCACGCGCACGCACGCTCAATGTTGCCACATACCCCGGAGCCACAAGGTCTATGTCAGAATATCTGAACTACCCAGGGCCAATTCCCTATGCCCTGGCATTTTGATGGAAATGCTGAGCCTAGGGGAATATGGGGAAGGAAACTGTTTAGACAATACCTGAAGCACTTTTGCCCTGGTCTGTCCACACTTTAAACAGAAACCAGCTGTCCCCAGACTGCGATACTCTTGGCATCCTCTGACTGATAATTTCCTTAATGTGGACTGACCAGAGCGAGAAAAAAAGAGAGGGGGGGTGACATGATGGTATAAACAAGGGGCTACCAAAGTGCAAAATGTCCTGAGGACAAATAAAAACCACTTCATGTTATCTGCCTTCATGGCGAAAAACGTTGACAACCTGTCAATTTATCCACCAAGTTATCACACACAATCAATCCATTAAGTTATTACACACAAGTTAATCCACACAAAGAGTCAAGATTCGGTAACCATATCACATATAGCGGCCATTTTGTTCTTATGTCCTATACTTGGGTGGGTAACCCCTTACACCGGGGCTCCACCTGGCGCGTCAGCGTCGCGTCTCCGTCACCGTCAGGGAATGTTCCCTTTTTAATCAATGAAGGGTGGCTCCACTTCCCGCGTTGCGTGACATTAATGCGTGCATTAAAATTGAACCGGTACGTTTTTTGACACACGCGATGGAGACGCAACGCGTCCGGTGGAGCCCTGGGGTTAGTGACAGGGCATGTGGATATGGTCAATTAGAACCAATAACAATTGGACAACCAATTACTTTGCTTTGAGTGTTTGCATGTTAAGTATCTACAGCCTCTTTGGTGCATTTAGACAGGATGTTGTCAGAAACAGCGACATTAGTGGCACGGACACATATTTGAAGTGGGGCGTCTGGAGGCGCATTAGTTAATGGACGGTGACAGACTAAAGAGGGACTTTGACCTTTGAGGATGCTTCTCTGCTAGCTTCTTCTGTCATCATCTGTAGCCACTCCTTTCTATGAGGGAGAAGAGGATTACAATCAAAGGGGCTCGGAACGTCACAGGGGTTCCCACCCTGCCTGACCTGTCAGTCACAATAGACAGATTTACTGCACCTATTGTCACTGTCAGGTGGAAACCTTGTATCTCCATATTTCTTTCTTTATTTTTTCTTGTTTGTCTTTCTTGTTTATTTTTTATTTAAAAAAAAAGAATAAAGACCAACGTCAAAGTGGTTCAGTGTGTCTGTATAGCCTGAACGTACCTGAGCGTGTCTTGGCATAGAGCGGCCGATCAAGCTGGCGCTGGAAATAGACGCCGACTCCCTATTGATTCACCAACCAATGTTGATAAAAAACAGACTTTTACTTTATTCACTTGAAACAAACTCGCCTGAGACTCCGAGGCTAGTATAGACGTGTCTGTGGATTTATAAATACTAAAGCATTGAAAAGCATTAACAACAGCTTGTGACTGAATAATAACTACAAAGGATCTATATTGGGATACGGGTTGTTGTACCTATACATCTTTTGGAAAGTGACATACAGGGTTTCCACCTGACAGTGCAACACTAACATCCACTTGAAGTGATGTCGGGGGTTAACATCAATACACCCCGTCACTCTTTCCACAATCAACCCAAGTGGTCCTCCTCACTCAGATGATTGGCTTTCCTCCCCTCCCACCATGTCAGTGGATTGAGGAAAACAAATTCCATTCCACATGAAAATATCAATATCTGGGGAGGGGAGCCATCTCTTTGCCTTGCCGTTGCATGGCAGCTATACTGAATGATTCCATAGCAGACCAGCATACGCAATTTGAGATGGGGCGGGGTCCAGGGGAGGAAACATGTCTCCATTCTGCAGCCCCATTATGACATACTGTATGTCTATAGCAGGATAATGACATTTCGCAGGTATACAAAAGCACGACTGTGTGTGTGTGTGTGTGTGTGTGTGTGTGTGTGTGTGTGTGTGTGTGTGTGTGTGTGTGTGTGTGCGTGTGTTGTACACTGTATATGAACAATATAGTGAGACTGTATAGACATCTATGGTTTAAGAATCTCATTATTTCATCAGAGGAGTTTTATGGCTAAATGTTAAGCTCCGCCACGGGCCTCAATTTTCCTCTAGCAAATGCCAGTGTCCAATTAGGTCAGCGTTATCATTTGTTCCCCTCGTATACGCTGGGCCTATACAAACAATCCGCCTGCCGAATAACCTTAAGTGTACACGGGCAGTGACTTTGCTTTCACCTCAATAAAGTGCTACTTGATTGAATCAAGTGGCCGAGGTCAATAGGACACATGTTCATTTCCCAGGGTCCTCTGGGGGTCCCTGCAGGCAGAGAAATATGCTGAGTGTCTTCCCTGACATTTATTGGATAGGAACTAGGTTATACGTCTTTTCTTTTCCCCCCTCCTTTTTCCGCATCCCTCGCCTTCAGAGTAAAAGGCTTCACCGGTCCATATTAAGTGTGTGGGTGTACGTGCGTGCTCAACGTCTGTGCGCATGTGTTTCTGCTTAGGCAGTATTCCAGCCCACGGTCACGCTTCAGGCACCGGTGCGCGCGACATCTGTCACTGTCTCTGCACTGTCACCTCGCTGCTCTGTCGCCGGAAAGAACAAGTCTCCCTCCTCCGCCACCGCAAGGGCGGCAAGTGGTGCCGAAGCCTTTCCCTCGCTTCCCCCGTCTCCCCTCTATCTCTGTCACTTATTTTCTGCTGCCATCATTTTGTATTTGTCAGCCCAGCGCAGGCAGCGCTGTCTCTTTGTCAGTCGTTCCATTCACTTTTCATAGCCTGTCTCCGTTACCTCATTCCCCACAAGGTCTTCCATCGCTCAACACTCCCAATGCAATCTTTATGTCATAACGCACGCACGCACGCACGCGCACACGCACACACACACACACACACACACACACACACACACACACACACACACACACACACACACACACACACATGGGTCTTCCTGATGATTGCACCATTTTCCTCTGGTTGACTGTACGTAATTCTTCTGCAGGTCAGAGGATTCTTTCACCTGTTTCTATACCAGATCATGCATTATGAACACTTCAACAGTTTGATTGGTTCAAGCACGGAGCTTTGCTACCAGCCAGTGACTGCATACTTTCAGAGATTGCAATGTAATGAGCTAAATTGTTTTATATTATTGGAATTCATTGCTCATAATTTGGTTTGCTGTGTCTTCTCTGTCTCAACTTGACATCTGTGCTTGTGTTGCTCATAAAGCCCTTATTAAAACACTTATTACAGTTTATTATTAGCAGAGAGGATGGAGTGAACTGAGAGGGTGATTTTGTTTTTGGCTTTTCTGCCTTTATTGATACAAGTGAAGATTGACAGGAAAGAGGGAGAAAGAGAGAGGGGTAGACGTGCAGCAAAGGCTGTCATGAACGGGACTCGAACACACAACCAACTGTCATCAGGCTATATGTGGCATGCGCCTGGCCCGCTAGGCCAGCGGGCGCCATCCTGAGAGGGTGATTAAAGCCATTTCTTCTAGAGATTATATGGAAGCTGACCAATCAGCGCAAGCTAAATCAGTATCTTCCATAAAGCTGATATGACAGCTGACCAACTGAACTGCGGTTCAGTTTAAGCACTGAGCGACCTCAGTGCTTAGAGAACCCATCAGGTCAAACATGGATGAGGTATAAACTGCAACACTAGACTAGAGTCTCCAAAGGAATCAGAACACAGTTGAATGCAGTGACCTTCAATGGTTCACAGAACCTACACATTATCATCAGCCAGTATCCACTGCCCTCCCTTCAACCTCACCTTAGAAAGAGAGGGAGGGGCTCACGTAAAGGTTTCAGTCAACGTATATCAAGGACATCGTCGTGACGTCATGGAACTGTTTCTGCTCCGTCCGTGCTCATTATAAGTGCGATCTTTAGCGGCGCTTTTCTCGGAATTGAGGCTCAGATTGAGGCGATTATACAGAACGTCAATGTTTTAGGAGCTCAATAAAACATCCCTGCAGCGACCTCGCGGGTACTATAGTAGCATTCCTGACGAAAGAATAATAACTAGCGCCCGCCCCCGGAAATTATGCCTTCCGGTTCACCGGATCAGCTTTTGGGGTCTTCAAAATAAGACGGCGCGGCTGAAAAGCTTGGCGTGCCAAGTTTATCTACAAAATAAAAGCCTGTAAAATAATATTATGAATAAGCCACATTCTTCACCAGACAAACAAACTGATCCCCCGAAAATCTTCCATGTGTGTCAACCATGTATAGGGTCAATACCCCCACTAACCCCCGGCTTCCCGACCCTCTTCCAAACTCGTGAACTCAGCGGTATATTCGACAGAGGGCGGCTCTGTTCCACTACCTCACGTTTCGCCCCTGTGTGAACCCTTCCTGGCGGTGACCCCTGAAGGATGAAGCTAGAGACACATAATTCACCCAGCAGGCTCAACAAGTCGGCTTTTGTGCTTCTCCTCAACCTTGAAGCCTGACAATAAATGTTAGTGAGCTGCTATACACGCACGCGGGGGAAAACGACTGAGCTTCATCGGCGGGTCAAACCGTATACCCGGGTACCATTTTGACCACGTCTTATTCATTACGATGAAGGAAAGAAAGCGAGGAGAAAAAGCGATAGATACATGGATCAGCGAAACCTTTCGGGTGATTCTCTGTTCAATAGACAGCGTGTGCTGCAGGGCAGACGTCTGCAGATAACTAAGACGGTGCAGGGCAAGAGGTGGCCAGATAATGAGGCAGCGCAGAGTATTGTTATCGAGCCAACATGCCACTGTTGGTAGCCGTCGCCATTAAAATGTTGGTATAGGTCTCACCATTAAAAAAGACCCCTGACACTCCACTCCAATGCCCCCTCAGCCACTATACCTTTCCACAAATCCCCCCTTTGTCTCTATCTGTCTTATTTGTTTCCAATATATCCGGTGTTTCCAGAGCCTCCGGTCTGCTCCACAGGGATGATCTGCAGAGCATCTGCAGCAAGCATGTTCTGATCCCCCCCCCCCAAGCCCCATGACCTCTGACCTCCCACCGCTCTCTCCGCAAGGCTTTATTCTGCAGCCACACATCCCCTGGCTAAGAAAGCAAGTAAATAAAGACACACATGCATGCATGCACGCACGCACGCACGCACGCACGCACGCACGCACGCACGCACGCACGCACGCACGCACGCACGCACGCACGCACGCACGCAAGCAACGCACGCACGCACGCACGCACGCACGCACGCACGCACGCACGCACGCACGATCGCACACACAGTGCTTTTAACTCTGAGAGTGTTCAAATCCGTTCACTCTCAGAGTTACAAATATATAAATGAACAGCGAAGCTTTCTCCGTGTTTATTGGGTAGATGCGCCGCTGACAGATTCCTCACTGGCACACGAAGCCGTGAAAGGCTGTTGACACTGCGAAGCCTGCTAAGTCAGCACATTAACACTGTCACCTGTCAGGAACAACAACAAGTAATCCCGAGTCTGAACCCGGGGACTGAACCAGACACCCAAACCAGGGAACTATAAACCAGACACACAGCTGCTGGGATGTCTGACAGGTGGCTCTCACAGTAAACATTCCACCTGTTCCTTGCTCGTAAAGATTTGCCGTGCCTGTAATCGGAAATAAGCGACCGTTTATGCTGACGTTATAGTGATCTATGTTGGTCACCGGTCTATGTACATTCAAGATTCAAAAGTTTTTTTATTAAGATAATAAAACCACATATTAAAAAAATATAGTACAGTATAAGGAAAGACAAATAAAGGTCAAAGCAATGCAGAGTGCATGAAATATGAAGGAAGAATAATTTAGCAACGGCATATGCAGAATAATGATGCAGTAAAAAGAGTATAGTGCCAACAGCACTGTAGAATTACAAAGTGCAGGAGCTTTTATCTTAAAAACAGAAGGAGAATAAAGACTTTGTGTGCTCTGTTGAGAGCAAAAATGGGTGTTTCCAGATTGATTTGCAGTTTTGTTTTGTTATTTATTGTGTCCTTGTTCTGCTCTCTCATAGCCTCAGGGAGGAAGCTCATTGTGGTGACCTTGTGACACCTTGTGTGTACGTACAGTAGAATGTCTAATTACACTCTCCTCATTAGATGATTTATGCATATTGGTTATTTTTTGGAAAATAAGCAGCTCCCCCTTCATGGACTTAAAATAAAGCTTGACTGAAGTGCTCAAGTGTAGAAGATGTCCTTGAATGACCTTGCATTCATAATCCCTAGTGGAGCTGGAACAATGACAATGAGCTTATTATTTCCAAAACGGTGCTATTTCGAAGGCCCTTATACTGGTCAAAGAAACATGATCATTTAGTTTGTTTTGTTGTGGTATGCGAGGCACCATGGATGATCTAATAGCACCAAGAGTGTACAACTTAACATTTGTACACTATTTGGAGTTAAAGTACACTTTTGGAGTTAAAAGTAATACTGAGGTTTTTCCAGGCTAAGTTTTGGAATGTCTCTTGACAAATGAACGCCGGTGTCATTTGGATCCAGGTCACAGGCTTTAATGGGATCAACGTTATCTTCCACAGACATCGTGGGCAACAGAGCAAACAGCTGTCAGCCTAGCTGGGTTCCATGAACCACACACACACACACGCACGCACGCACGCACACACACACACACACACACACACACGCACGCACGCACACGCACACACAGTGTAAGCACACTTAAGTATCAAGAAACGCCTAGTCGCCAAGAAACGCCACTTAAGCGTCAAGAAATGCTTTGCCGACGCTACAAGTTGAAGCCGCGCGCGAGCGTAATTTCCATCCACCAGCTGATTAAAAACCAGTAAGAGGCGCTTGTTCTAGGCGCTTTTCTTGCTGCCTCTTGGCACCTATATGTGCCCACACCCCCACACACACACACACACACACACACACACACACACACACACACATGTATGCACGCACACACACGCTGCATGCACACATACAGTATGCACAAGTGTGCAACCATGCAGCGTAGCGTCACTTACTGGCTACTTCCAGCGAGGCGTTGTGACTGACGGCCTGGCCCAGGTAGTTGCGGGCCACACACACGTAGCTGCCGTCGTCGGGTTTGCTGCGTCGTCCGTGGACGATGCGCAGGAAGAAGAGGGAGCCGCTGGGCAGCAGCATGCGGTGAGAGCGCGGGTTGTCCCGGTCCGTCTCCACGCGCTCCCCGTCTTTGTACCACTCCACCGTGGGGGGAGGACGGCCCTCCGCCTTACAGTTGAGGGTGGCCGGCTCCCCTTTGGACACGATGAGGTCAGAGGGGTGTTCCACGATGCGGGGAGGGGAGTCCTCCTGGCGAAGACGAGATCCTGAGGAGGGGGAGAACGGATATGCTTTGAGACAGGGGTTTGCAAACTTTTTCATGTCAAGGACCCCAAAATTGACGTGTATGTATTAGCCCGCAGACCCCCCATTTGAAAAGATATCCCAGGGACCCCATAAGAGAAGATTTTTACGGCTCTAGCAGTGATTTTCAACCATTTTAATTTCAAGGACCGCATGCATGCATGCTCCATAAAATTAAATATGGAGAGGTCCCAATAGGCAGGTAAACGAGGTACACAACCATTTCACCAGAGCCAGTAGAGCAGATGTGGTGCCTCCTGCTTTTAAAAGTAAAGTGGGCAAAGGCTCACTTTATTTACATAGGAGCCACACAGTGGAACAGCCTGGAAACCAGTGTTAAACTGACATCCAATCTTAGGTCATTTAAACAGAAGACTAAATCATGGCTACTGGAAAAGGTTTCCCTGTATAAAGGGTATTTTTAGAGGGATGGATAGGGATGTACATGTTGTGTTGTGTATGTACTGGTATGTATTGTGATGTATTTTTAAAGTATTGTTCCGTTCAGTGTGAGAGGACCTCAGTGAAAATAAGTCTTCCTGTGAAAGCCTTAAAAAGATTATAATGTTTTTTGTAGTTGCTTTTCTATATAAATCAAATCAAATCAAATTAAAAAAGAAAAATCTCTAAACTGTATGGAAACATTTGGAATTTTTGACCAACAGAAAATCATCATTTTGTGACAAAAACATTTTGTGGAGAAATTTTGTTTTGTTCTGTTATATGGGGATTACAATGCAAATAAAAAGTACATGAACCCGTGGACTTAGCGCCCTCTACCGATATTGACGTCAGACTTCGGTGCTCTATAGAGCATCGCAGTCCAGCCCCCTTTCATGACGACGCCAGGCCCAGGAAATCATTTCCAATGCATTTTTCCCTAAAAGGTCTTTAAATAAATACTTTTTGAAATGTCTATGAGGAAAATGAACGGGGAATCATTTCCTGGGCCCTGGTAGGGGGCGGGACTGCAACGCTCTATAGTGGCACTATTAGACAGTCTACAGAGTGTCAGAATGTCATGTAATGTTTGACAGCATAATTACCACACATCCTCATGTGACAGTGGAAACGTCAGACTGACATAAAGCATTCAGCAGTATGCTATGCTGACATGTGAAGCCCTTAGTGTTGCATGTCTTGTTCGAAAACTCCAAAACAGTATATCCTTCGCAGCAGGATAAATAGAAAATCACACTTGTGTGAAGTGAAGGGTGCTCTTTATCATCATACATCATCTCATTCCGGCCAATCAAATTCTCACCTTCGTCTTCAATGTTTGTGTTTACGCAATGTTTGTGTTTACACAAACACTCAAAGCTGGCCATTCATTGTCAATGGCATTCAATGTTTGTGTTAGGACAATGTTTGTGTTTACACAAACCCTCAAAGCTGGACATAGGATGGGCTAGCGCTCCTCAAAAAAAAATCAAGATGAAGAGCCAAGTTCATTCTTCTTCTTTTTTCATCACATTGAAGGGCTGAAGACACGTCTGACTATTAAACAGATTGACTGA
This sequence comes from Electrona antarctica, assembly GCF_951216825.1. Taxonomy (NCBI): domain Eukaryota; kingdom Metazoa; phylum Chordata; class Actinopteri; order Myctophiformes; family Myctophidae; genus Electrona; species Electrona antarctica. The sequence goes on along the minus strand of NC_136789.1, from coordinate 43,210,831 downwards.
CCTGTTGATACAAGGACTCACAGCAACACATGACATCTAATTATGACCTTGTGCCCGCAATTTGAAACAGATGAATGGCCCTGCTGTCAATGTACACAGTTTTATGGTTCAGGAGCCAGATGCCTTTGTTTTTGCCTGATAACGGGACAGAGGAAATTGACTCAGAAATGTGCACATCAATACACATATCAACGGGCACAGAGATATATCGACTTAATAGCTGACACACACACACAGTAAATCCACTCTGACACTCTGTGGGTGCTGTAAAAATCAGGCTGCTCTCATCACTGCATGGCACAGTGCACTCATGGTGTGATTGTAACAAACAGCAACTGGTTAGCCAGAGTGTCAAGATGGCAAACAGAAACATTATTACCATGATGGAAAATAACAGTTCTACCATTTTATGTGGGTTTTCTAAGAGAGTGATGAGAAATGTGAAAACAACACGTGTGTGTGTGTGTGTGTGTGTGTGTGTGTGTGTGTGTGTGTGTGTGTGTGTGTGTGCGTGCGTGCGTGCGTGCGTGCGTGCGTGCGTGCGTGCGTGCGTGCGTGCGTGCGTGCGTGCGTGCGTGCGTGCAAACATGATGGTTTTGTATCAGTATATGACCGGCTGCAAATGTGCTTGTTAGCCAGCTAACAAGATGAAACAGTGGCACTTTGGGAGTGTTCGTTCACACAACAAGCCACAAACACCACATTTCATTCCATAAACTTCCTCAGACAAACCGTGGTCAGTTCAGTTGGAGTAACAGGAATGCACCGAACGCTCTGAATTTCCAAAACTGAGAGCTCGTAATTTTCAAAACAACAGGAAAGGACTGTGGGGTGCCTCGTGGTTCAGTGAGTTGAGACCCAGGTTATGACGCCCACCCAGTCTTGCATGTCTGTCTTGTCTCTCAGCATTCCTATCTAGACTAACCTACAGTATCTGTAATAAGGAAAAGATAATGGAAAAGATTCATCTTTAAGAAAGCATTCAGTGTGCTCAGAGTGTGTCAGAGTGAATTCAATTCACTAATGCACTCATGAATAGAGACATAAGTAGAAATACACCAAAGATGGGGCGGGCACCCGGTTGCCTAGCGGTCCAGACGCATGCCACATATAGGCTCTGGCCTGACGTTGCATGTTCGAGTCCCGTTCATGACAACCTTTGCTGCATGTCTCTCCCTCCCTCTATCCTGTCCATCTTCACTTGCAACTATCAATAAAGGCAGAGAAGCGAAAAACTAATCTTAAAAAATATATATATTATAATAATACACAATATACACATTGGGCACGATTCACTAAGCTGGTTACACCCATATTTTGGGTGTAAATGAATTTTCCAAACGTCCAGAATAAGGCATTCTAATGACATGCAGCAAGCTTTGGTCCCATGTACTGTAAAGTCTGCCAGACAGTAGCCTTGTGGTTAGAGTGTCCGCCCTGAAACTGGGAGGTCGGGGTTTGATCCCCGACCGGGTCATACCAGACTGTAAAAATGGGACCCAATGCCTCCCTGCGTTGCACTCAGCATCAAGGGTTGGATTGGCGGGTCAAATCTACCAATCAAATGATTCCCGAGCACGGCACGGCTGCAGCTCACCGCTCCTTGGCTGCGGCTCACTGCTCCAAGAGATGGGTCAAATGCGGAGAACAACATTTCACTGCGGTAACGTGTGTGACAAATTGTACGACTTTGACTTTGACCGCATCCGAGCAGACTAGAGAAAGCTTTGGTCCCATGTACTGTAAGACTGCATCCGAGCAGACTAGAGAAAGCTTTGGTCCCATGTACTGTAAGACTGCATCCGAGCAGACTAGAGAAAGCTTTGGTCCCATGTACTGTAAGACTGCATCCGAGCAGACTAGAGAAAGCTTTGGTCCCATGTACTGTAAGACTGCATCCGAGCAGACTAGAGAAAGAGCGTCCCTCCACATCATTCACAGACACAAAAAGATTACTGGATCAGACCACTAATGTTGGAGGTTTGGAAAATCCCTTTACACCCAAAATATGGGTGTAAACAGCTTGGTGAATCGGGCCCATGAATGTTAGACCAGCAGCAGTGGATGCAGCTGTTCATCAGAACTAGTGCAAAATGGACCTGCATTATCTGAAGCTTTCAAAGAGGAAATCAGAAAGTCAATCATGAGAAAATAACATATCTAACGTGCAGGGCTTATGACTTATTTTATGATTTGTGTATTACTTTATTATACTGCACGTGCACGCACGCACGCACGCGCACACACACATGCACACACACACACGCACACGCACACACACACACACACACACACACACTTTCCAATATGCCATAAATCTTTCAGCATGCAGATTGAACTGTGCTTTGGAGATGTGGTGAAACATGATGTGATTATGCATCTATTTAAAGTGGACATGGATTTTCCACAGCTGCCTGTTATGAAGCTCTGCGTGGAGAGAGCATCCCCGTCCTCAACATCATCCATCATCCCTCACACCAAATTACCACCCTGGCTGCTGGCTCTTCCTCCTCCCACCCTTCTGAAGGAGCACGTGTGTGCGTGCGTGCACAATGCACATACACATGCACATTCGGCTGCCGAACCCCATCTCACAATATTTTGTTCCAGGGACCCCCCCCCCCACACACACACACACACACACACACACACACACACACACACACACACACACACACACACACACACACACACACACACACACACACACACACACACACACACACACACACACACACAGGGTTATTGTCTGCTGGGTTCCTCACGTGTGAGTGTGACTGGATTCCCCCATACCATGAAACTGTGGAACAATGAGTCCCAAGGAGGGCAGGAGACAAAGCAAGCATCCTTAATGAGTCCCATATACACACACTGCACAATGCCACTGCACACTGCCCTCCCCTACTCTCTGTCTGTCTGTCTGTCTGTCTGTCTGTCTGTCTGTCTGTCTGTCTGTCTGTCTCTGTCTCGTTCTCTGTCTCTCACACTGTCTCTCTCTCTCTCTCTCTCTCTCTATCTCTTACAACTGTGACATTTATACAGGTCAGAATGTGGGGAAAAAAACATTTCCCATCGGATGTACAGTAAATTGCTGTAATGGGACTGTGCGTGTTTGTGTATACTCGTACGTGAGAGTCTGTGTGTGTGTGTGTGGGGGGGGGGGGGGGGGGTTGTGTGCGTGCATGCGTGCGCGTTCATTGTCCATATCTCTTTTCGTGTACAAGGCAAAAATAATGCTAATCTAATTTGAAGGACGAGCATATATCCAGATGATCTAATAGAGAGACAGAGAGGGACAGATGGGAAATTAAATGTGGCATTACTGTCCAATAAGCGTCTCCATTGGTGCGTGGTACTGTGTCAGTTTTTACTGCTACGTGAGCAGGAGAATCATGTGATTTTTCTTTTGTTTCATAATATGGCTGTGAGCACGTCGTACAGCACTGGCTTCCACACGCTGCAGTCGTCCATGCTTTGAAGGTGCTATGGTTCTGTAGAGCAGATCATTACCACAAGGCTGGAACATGATGAGCTTTAGTGCTCTCCCACTAACTACACTGTAAAATCCTCCGTGTTCATTTTAACACTGAGAATTAGCCTGAGGATTGTATTGTGCAGAAGAAAAACAAATACTCCACGGCTGGGAATGGACTGTCACTGAAAAGACAATGTTTGTGTTGTTGAAAGGCCAAAAGGTGTGCCCCCTCCATCAAAGTTGTCCCTGGCATTTACTTGACTGCTTGCCCGGTTACACTTTGCCTGATAAGCACGGCTGCTACATGCTTAAATTGTAAGCAGTTTAGGGATCGTCACTCAAAAAAGCGATATATTACTCCTTATTCGTTCGTTACTTGTTTCAATTACTATTTTATTACTCCCTGCCAAAAGTAACTTGTTACACTACCCCGTTACTTTACGAAATTGCATCCTTTCTCCTCAGAATTCTGACATGCGTGTGCAATGCACACGCATGTCAGAATTCTAGGTGTAAGTGCAAAACCATGTTTTAGGTGTTATTTAGCTTCCTATTCATTGATATAAATATAACATTGACTTACCACAAGTCTAGACAGAGTTGCGACATTAAGGGGGCAGAAAACAGCCCAGTCACGTGGTTCTGTCTTACGCTATGGCTCTGCCGCATATCAAGGCTCCCGTTCGATCGCTAGCTCTCGGCTCGATTGGCTTCTGCACACAATTGATGATATGCACACGGCTGCCATCTTGCCAGCAAGGTGCTACCTAGGTGCAACTTCCCATAGACAGCCCATTCATACAAACAGAAAAGTCCTATTTAATTGCTCAAATAATGTCAAAGTCACCAACATTGCAGCTGTACGAAAAGCTTGAATTATCGCCTTACTATCTGCAAAGTGTTTGTTTCATAAAAGTCCACCGTAGACATGTTATGAGCTACTTCCTGTCAAGAAATTCCTTGCAGATGATTATTTGTCTAAGTGTCAGAGTTTGGAAACAGTTTGGTTATCAGTAAAGCTCATAACATGTTTGGTTATCAGTAAAGCTCATAACATGTCTACAGTTGGAGTGCAACACATTGCAGATAGAAAGAGGATAATTCAAGCTTTCCATACAGCTGCAATGTTGGTGAGTTTGACGTTATTTAATACAATTAGATAGGACTGTTCTGTTTGGATGAATGGGCTGTCTATGGGAAGTTGCACCTTTCTGGCAAGATGGCAGCCGTGTGCATATCATCAATAGAGAGGCCTGGAGGCATTTCTAGGCCTTTTTCTAATATTTATGGCTCGGATCGCGAAGGATAAACAAACGACTACGTTTAGCGGCTCAAATAGTAACTCCATGTTATCTCGCGGGTAAAATATGAATGTTTCTAAACTAAAGACTCTTAGATAGACGATGATGAGATCAACGATAGCTGATCCTCCCTAGCTGCTGCAGGGGAGGTGGTAGTGCTCTTCTTCTACAAGCGAAACAGAACGGGAGTGAATGGTGACAGGAGCTGAACTATCGCTACTGCCACCTGGCACTCCTCAAAGGGTGCTATGACTACATTATTTCTTTACATTAACCCATTTTGGACTGATGTTGATTAAAAAAAAGGCTTCTAAATCCTAATAGTTTTCTGAAAAACCCATGTTTCTATGTCAGTTGTATGTGCTCAACCTTTTTCATGTCAAAGACCCCCAGAATTATCTCTATTGGGCCACGGACCCCCATCTCAAAATATGTTGTTCCAGGGACCCCCCAGAAGCAAATATTTTAGTTAAAAATGTTCGTTCTGAAATATATATTCAAAGATTTGCGTCACATTTTCACAATTTTTCAAAGATATGAGCTTGTAGATCTGCTATTTTTCAATAGCTAAAGCATAACATAATGCTTAAAACACCAAAAGGGGTTCCCGCCCAAAATGGGTTAATACTTATTATTAATTCTTTCTTCTGTCATTGTTGATGATTGTTTCTACAATTCTACTACAGTTGCGGAACTGAAATCAAAGACTTTCACTCATGCCTACTCGGTACTCCTATATGAGATGTAACAATTCAAAAACCGTCAATCTCGCATGCTCAACAACGTCTTGCATGCAGGCTTTCTTGCGCAACAGCTTCCTGCAGATTCCCTATTGGGACAGCCTCCTTCCCGTAGTCCTTCTGGCAGGCTGTAATATTGGAGAAGTGGATTTGATGATTGAAGTCTTTGGTGAGTGAGCTGAGAACACTGCAGAGACACTGCAGGAGGACTCATTACAGTGTCCACTGGAATGCAATGAAAAGGCCCAAGGATGAACCAAGAGGAACAGAAAATCCTAATTGAGACTCTTGATGCCAAGACCGCTCTGAAACATTCAGCAACACAATCAACAGATGTTTTCTGAGGAGACCGAACTGAAGTATGCAGAAGCACACCCACACGACGTGCGGCAAAATGAAAAAGATTGGAAAAGCCACCATTACGTTGCTGCAGGGCAAAAGCATACATATTTCATTGTTGAGTTACAATTAACACACACAGGCTAGACAGATTTGAAAACTGTAAAAAAAGAAAAACGCCTAGACAGAGGTGGGCAGAGGCAGACACCCCCCCCCCCCCCCACACACACACACACACACACACACACGCTACAACCACTTTCACAGCACACTTGTTGTTTTCCTAGTTTTTTAATTGTGTTGGGTTGGTGCCTGAGGGTCCGAGCAGCTCCCTGAGCTCCCTGGCATTAGTGAGAGGTGGTATCAGCCCGCTACAAGTGGGCCTCCGGAAGACAAGCCGCTATCTGCAAAGGGCCAGCAGCCAGCAGCAACGCAATCAGTATGCACACACACACACACACACACACACACACACACACACACACACACACACACACACACACACACACACACACACACACACACACACACACACACACACACACACACACACACACACACACACACACACACACACACACACAGAGGTGCTCACACAATGAGAAACCACACGCATTCACACTCTCAGGTCATTTGTAACACCTGTGCCGAACAAATACCCTTTTTTTTGTACCTGTCAATCATCCCTGAGGCGGTTCAATTGTTTTGTGGCAATAGAAAGGAAGGAACAAAAGGACAATTAAGCTTGACAGACACACACACAGAGTACATTTCCTCCGTGTATCTTCCTCCACACACACAGCAAAGTTAATGTAACTCTGAGAGGGTCCATTTTTCAACAAAGGTATATGGGCCGGGGGTGGGGGGGGCGGAAGGAATCAATGTAAAGGCATGAGAGGGCTACAGAATAAGCACAGAGGTCATAAATATTGTAATCGTAAAACCACATTGGTGTTGTTAAGTTCTGGGATGATAAAAGTAAACTCTGCGTGGGCTGTGTTATGATCCAAACATCAGACATAAAGGGTAAGGTATCAAATGCTAATTTAAGCACTCTATGGGGCCACACTGACTGTCATCTTCCATTAAAGTAACACTCAGGTAGAGAACTTTGGACAGAGCCTCCCGACCCCCCTCCCAATCCCCCGTCCCTCATTTGCGTGCACGGGCGCACAGGCACGCACATGCACGCACGCACGCACGCACACACGCACAAACACACAAATAAATAAATAAGGAAATGCGTCATGAAACCAGAGCCTGAGATAAAGGTATTATTAAAGCACCACATGTGAACAACTTTGGCGTTAGATTACAGTTTCCAGCTCCAGTTCTCTCTCATCTCTCAACGCAAAGTGAAAGATACTGAATACAATCCTCCAAAAACCTACATATAATAATGATGTTTGGCTTGTTTCCCTAAACAGGTATGTGCTTGAACTGCAGCGGGTGACGTTGACACGTGTTGAGTGCTATGGCCTTTGTGTCACCCTCTTGGTGTTGACAACAAACGGCTGTATGGGACATCATCACCTGCTCAGTGACACTTTGCAAATTAGTGCCGAGTTGCAACGGTAAATCCAGTGGTGGAAAAAGTACTCAATTGTTCTACTTCAAGTAAAAGTATCAATACTACGATGTTGTAGAACTAGGTAGAAGTCCGGAATTCTAAATGTACTCGAGTAAAAGTACAAAAGTATCGGTATCAAAATGTATTTAAAGTACCATAAGTAAAAGTACTCATTATGCAGAATGTATAAAAATCTTTTGAAAATAGCAGATCTACAAACTCACAATGCGTCGCAATGCGACGCATACATCATCATCATCATTTTTCGACCGCAGTCGAGATCATGGCTTTCACAATGCCACGCTAGAAAAGTACAAATGCCTCAACATTTTACTTAAGTACAGTACTTAAGTAAATGTACTTTACACCAATATCTCTACATGAGGTGACATGGGGATTATAGGTTTGAACGGCTATACGAGTCAGCAGGAAGTGCAACACCTATACGGTAATTGAGGCAGAGACAGACCCACGGTATCAGGCATTGGTCTGCAGAATCCATTGAGCCTTCTTTGTGTGTGCTGTGGCTTACTATGTGCACTTTTAATGGCCAGACAGAGATTTGGAGCTGCTTGTGAGTCACAGCACTGTTGCTCAGCGTTTAATGACACAGCTTGCTTGCAGGGACAGGCAACGGGCCATGGCCAAATCAACAACGGAGAGTTCAGGAAAACAAATGTATGCTCTATGGCACGGCTGCGTCGCACGGCGAAAATAGCCTCTCTACAAGCTCACTGATTTATATAAATATTATTTATACTACGTATAAAGTACAGTACTAAATGTATACTACATATAAATAAGGCTATACACAAAAAACATTAGAGCACAAACATGGGCCTACAATTAGCACAGCGATCCCTATAGAGGGTATGCGCATGCATAAAGTGAATGGCAAATCGAGTGGCAAAGTGAGTTTAACGTAGTTTAACGTTGTTTAATGCAAGCATATTGGACTTTTCTGTTTGGATGTATGGGCTGTCAAGGCCAGAAAGTAGTTTTTTGTCACTCAGTAGGCATTCCCGCATAACTTCCTGGTTTGATGATGATGTCACGCGCATACCCTCTCCTCAAAACAACCTAAAGTACCGTTGTGTGTATTGCAATCCAATGCCCCCAAGAAATCTGATGCACTTCCACAATTTGTTTACCGGCGTAGATAGATGCAGTATGGTTGCATGACTGCATACTAGTAGTGGTTGAGGTTAGGCACTGCTTTGCCGTGCTTAAGGTTAGGGTCAAAACATTCAGAGTATACGGTCATGGTTGAATCGACACAGTCCACATTGGATTATGTAAAGTCATTCGTGGAACCGAATCACATTTCTCGGCCAAAGTGGATTTGACATGACAGTACCGTTTAACATGCTACAGGATTACACAAAGAACCACAATGTGTTTCAAAATGTACAACAAAGAAACAACAAAGTAACAAAACAAACAAAACTATCACAAAGCACTGTGTGAACAAGAACAAGCATTAATATTATTAGCATTTAAATTCTCTCTCTCTCTCTCTCTCTCTCTCTCTCTCTCTCTCTCTCTCTCTCTCTCTCTCTCTCTCTCTCTCTCTCTCTCTCTCTCTCTCTCTCTCTCTCTCTCTCTCTCTCTCTCTCTCTCTCTCTCTCTCTCTCTCTCTCTCTCTCTCTCTCTCTATGCAGATCAAATCCTAAGTTTCTTCACTGAAGTGATGGTCTGATGGTGATATAAAAGTGAAATAATAGCAATAACAGTGATACTAAATAAATACATAGCACTGCATTGTGAATTGCTTGCCTACGTTCTACGTTTGGACAATAAAGACAGTATTATCATACCTGTACTGTATGCTATGCTTTCATTATCTCCCTGGGTCAAGGCCAACTGAGGTGAACGAGTATACTGCATGTGCATTCCCCCAATGTATTCCCTCATAGCACGTCCAATGAGATGTATGGCAGCTGCCAATAAAATGTTTTATTTTCCATGAAATCAAATTTATATATGCTGTATACACACACACACACACACACACACACACACACACACACACACACACACACACACACACACACACACACACACACACACACACACACACACACACACACACACACACACACACACACACACACACACACACACACACACACACGGGTGGTTGTAACATGCAGACTTGTGAGGCACACCGCTGCTCTGATCAGGGCTCAATAGACAGAACCGCAGATCCAACCAATATGCCCCCCCCCCCCCCCAAAACAAATAATAATAATAATAATAATAATAATAATAATAATAATAATAATAATAATAATAATAATAATAATAATAATAATAATAATAATAATAATAATAATAATTATTATTATTATTATTATTATTATTATTATAATTATAATAATATCAATAATAGTATTGCATGACTCGGTGGGACGTGCATTCCCAATTTGCATCGTTCCTGACTTGCAAGTAGGCCGGTCTAGTATATCCATATAGTATATATGGATTTGTTCTGTTATGGGAAGAAACACCTAATCGCTAATATCCATAACGTCTATCAGCAGACAGACTTGTTTCCAATCCTTTAGAAAAATTCCAGATGTACGCACGCAAGCCACACATGCATGCACACACACGCCACACACTCACGCAAGCAAACTCACGCATGCACACGCACGTGAGCACGCACGCAAACACACACGCACGCACGCGCACACACTCTCATTCTTAAACCAAAATATAGGGAACCAATAAATACTCAGCATTCTTTCTCAGGCTGTATAAACTACAATTAGGTGAACAGTTGAACACTGTCATTCACCCAAGTATGTAGGGGAAGAATGTGAGTGTGTTTGTCTGTCTGTGTGTGGCCAATGCAAGGTGCCTGGGACCACACTCTCACTTCTGTTATCCTCTAGGTGTCCTTAAAAAAACATAAACATACTGTAATCAGGGCATTAAGCAACTAGTCGACTAGTTTACTAGTCGACTAGTTTACTAGTCGACTAGTAAATCCACTAGTCGACCTTGTTGGTACTAGTTGACTAGTTGATAAGAAAAAAAGAAAAAAAAATCAGTAGATTATAGTTATAGTCACCATGTACACAGTTTTTCAATGTACAAATATTTATTTAAAAAAAAAGTGTATTTTTTAATTTATTTTATACATAATAGGTAGTTAAACAACTAGTCGACTAGTAAACTAGGCAACTAGTCAACTAGTAAAAATGACTAGAAGTGAATGCCCTATGTTACTGTGATACTGTAGGTCCCCTTAAACCCTATATAAACCCTATATACTTAGTTTGCCCCAGGACTGTATACCTTTTTTCCCTCAACACCAAATGTTGTAGAACCAAAAATAGTAGAACCGCTATTTTCCTGTTGCAGCACATTGGATCTGCTATTGTATTGTTTATCAGGATTCAAGTGGTTAAGACATTAAAACTTTTTAGATTAAACTTTCTTTTTCAGGACAATGAATCAAGACTTCTGCTCGCTGCAGTACTATCGACACAATGAACCATAGTCAGAGTCAAGGCTATAAGGGATAAGAAGACTAACACCTCCTACTGATAATGCTATAGCACTATCTGTGCACTGCACACACGTGCAGAGGGAAGAATACCATTTTAGAGGCAATCGCACAGTGAAAAGGGGAATGCGCATTTTCTTTAGTTTGCAAAAGCCTGCAGAACGCTCGATACAAGATTGTGTCACAGAGTAGAATGTGTAGAAAGACAGCTGAGTCCCATAACATTCTTGCATTCTCATACATATTTTTATATTTTTTATCACCAATCGGAAAATAGATTAGACGTAATATTTGGTCACAAAGTAGAAATACACGTTATGTTGAGCAGAAATAGAATCAGCAAAAAGCCAGGTTTTGTGCTCCTTTCCGCAAAATATCTCTGTAAAGGTTTTCCTTTGATGAAATCAAATACAATGTGGGCAACCTAGAGTAATGCCATAGTTGTACAGAGATTCTAGCCCGTGGCTAAGGGAATGTTCACACTACCATTGAAGTGGGGCTAGCACCACATTTAGCCCTGGGTTTCCTTTTCGGGGCCCCAAGAAATGGTTGAAAACACGGTGTCTAAATGGCTAGTATGAACAGGGATTAACTGGAAAATGTTCATTGACAAATAACACACAACTATAACCCCAGCGTTTGTAGTACGCTCCAGGCCAGCGTAATTGTGTATGAAGTATGAACGTGGGCTAAGCCAGCCCTAGGCTTTCCTTAGCCTGGGGCTTGCATTGCCCTGGGCCTATAAGCACAGTATGAATACCATTATAGTCTTTTTGAGATGAGCTTATCCCTAGATCACAAAACTTTTGTCAAACCCGTGTATATTTTACCCAATGTAATATATTCCATAAGAAATATTTCTCATCAAATATATATTGAAGTACAGCAATAGATGGCAACTTGAGGCACTCTTCTTTAATATTTCATTTTGACTTTTCACAATGGGGGGGGGGGGGTCAAAATATCAGTGAAAAATGTGGGTATTATTTTAAATATATTCCTAAAAAAAAGAATGGATTTGGGAACTTCTCCTTTGGTCCATCCATTCCTGGGACATGTGAGAATGGTCCAGTAAAAAAGAAAATGCCCACTGTGGGTGTATGGCCACTGGTCCCGATTCCACTAAACCCGGGTGAAATTCATCCGAACACCTGCCTGTAGAAAAAAAACAGGGATGTGGGAAGGGAAACAAACCTATCTTCTCTGATGTCACTGAGCATCATGAAGGTAGTGAAAGACCCACCCACCACAGACATCAGCAACATTATGAAAATTACAAAAATATAACTGTCCGGGTGAAAATCACCCGGGTTTAGTGTTCTAGGGTAATACAAAGAGCTAAACTCATATGGTGTTGCCCCAGTGCTCATGCGATGTGCTGAATTACCGTGGGGATAGTTGTTTTACTCTGTATGTTTTCCTTTAGGGACTATATAAACCTGCTACTTTGACACGCTGTAATAAGTAAGCCTTGTTCAAGCTGAGGTGGCTGATAAGACAGGAGCTTATCTCCTGTACCTGCAGCGAGAAACAGCTTAACTACAAGTACAATTTGCTGAAGAGGACACCAATCCATCACTGGGGCTTATCCTTCATCCATCTATTTGTCTGCAGTGCAAACTGCCAAGTGTTCCAGCAATATCGGCTGATTTATGCGATTTAGACACTGCAACAAAACCGTAACCATGCAGTAACAGAAGACAAACTATAAAGATAAACGGTAAAAAGACATGGTGTGTTATATGACTTTAACCACTTTAGTATAGAATTTGTTGTACGACAGTGTGAAAATAGATGATTTCCAAGCTCACAAAAGCGCATGTCTGCATGGCCTACATTGATTTCCAGCCTTGATTGTGCCCACATGTGAAGTCACTGTCATACCGTGAGGGACAGACTGCACTCTCTAGTGACCTGAACACCCAACACATCTACTCTGTCATACCGTGAGGGACAGACTGCACTCTCTAGTGACCTGAACACCCAACACATCTACTCTGTCATACCGTGAGGGACGGACTGGACTCTCTAGTGACCTGAACACCCAACACATCTACTCTGTCATACCGTGAGGGACAGACTGCACTCTCTAGTGACCTGAACACCCAACACATCTACTCTGTCATACCGTGAGGGACAGACTGCACTCTCTAGTGAGCTGAACACCCAACACATCTACTCTGTCATACCGTGAGGGACGGACTGGACTCTCTAGTGACCTGAACACCCAACACATCTACTCTGTCATACCGTGAGGGACAGACTGCACTCTCTAGTGACCTGAACACCCAACACATCTACTCTGTCATACCGTGAGGGACAGACTGGACTCTCTAGTGACCTGAACACCCAACACATCTACTCTGTCATACCGTGAGGGACAGACTGCACTCTCTAGTGACCTGAACACCCAACACATCTACTCTGTCATACCGTGAGGGACAGACTGCACTCTCTAGTGACCTGAACACCCAACACATCTACTCTGTCATACCGTGAGGGACAGACTGCACTCTCTAGTGACCTGAACACCCAACACATCTACTCTGTCATACCGTGAGGGACAGACTGCACTCTCTAGTGACCTGAACACCCAACACATCTACTCTGTCATACCGTGAGGGACAGACTGCACTCTCTAGTGACCTGAACACCCAACACATCTACTACATACCGTGAGGGACAGACTGCACTCTCTAGTGACCTGAACACCCAACACATCTACTCTGTCATACCGTGAGGGACAGACTGCACTCTCTAGTGACCTGAACACCCAACACATCTACTCTGTCATACCGTGAAGGACAGACTGCACTCTCTAGTGACCTGAACACCCAACACATCTACTCTGTCATACCGTGAAGGACAGACTGCACTCTCTAGTGACCTGAACACCCAACACATCTACTCTGTCATACCGTGAGGGACAGACTGGACTCTCTAGTGACCTGAACACCCAACACATCTACTCTGTCATACCGTGAGGGACAGACTGCACTCTCTAGTGACCTGAACACCCAACACATCTACTCTGTCATACCGTGAAGGACAGACTGCACTCTCTAGTGACCTGAACACCCAACACATCTACTCTGTCATACCGTGAGGGACAGACTGCACTCTCTAGTGACCTGAACACCCAACACATCTACTCTGTCATACCGTGAGGGACAGACTGCACTCTCTAGTGACCTGAACACCCAACACATCTACTCTGCATATCCCTTTGATCAGCCACAGACTGAATCACTATGACACCCACACGCAAACGTACTGTACAGTCTGAGACCATCACTCACACGCATGCATGCAAGCACGGTCGCACGCGTATTAGAAAATCACGCACCCACGACACACACACACGCGCACAGACACAGACACAGACACAGACACAGACACACACACACACACACACACACACACACACACACACACACACACACACACACACACACACACACACACACACACACACACACACACACACACACACACCTGTACTCTCATCCCTCTCTTCTTCCACATTAGTGTTTATGGCTAGGGGACAACAACTGCCCTCTCCCCATAAGGGGGTCATGAAGAGGCAGAATGGATGGCCACAGCCCCAGGTGTTACTGCACTGAATGGGGATTAAATGGGATCATAGATTTCGGGGGTTGGTATCCACAGGTTCACCATCTCAGATGTGGACAAGACTTCTGCAGCCAAGCAGAGTGACAGGGCATTTGGGACAGACAGCACGCCAGCACGGTGTTGGGATTAAATCTAAGCTTTACAGGGTGTTTAAAAGGGAAATAAATATTCAGCCAGAGGGGACGCAATTGTTAAATAATTGTTGCTGTTGGGTGGAAACCTTGTATGTCCAAAACCGCTATTATTCAGGAAGTGGGAAAAATAACCTGTTCCAATGGAGCCAATGGAGTCATTGTCAAGAACCCAGACTGTAATCAGGGAGTAAAAGCTAGTCTATAAAAAGTGTGATTTAAGTCATTTAAAAGAGAGCACTGAATTTGTTAGCCTGATGTGAGGTAGACCAGGAGCTCTGGTGACAAAGGCCTAATCACCTTTTGTCTTCACTCGAGAGTCTAGACTTTGGAACGACCAGAAGGTCCTTACCCTCATGTGCTCCTGCTCATATGGGGTTAAATGTTGGTGATGAAGGAAGGGGACCGAACCATGTCTTAACAGCAATCAATAAAACCTATTCTAAAACTAATACAGTAGGTAACCAATGAAGGGAGGCTAAAATTCGTGTAATGTTCCCCCGTTTTTGTTGATTTTCACCCCTGGGGAACATAACCACCATAGTGTGAGGAGGAAACAGAAATCGCTTAACACCACCGGAACTATTAATTCAGCTTATCCAAGGAAATATGGGACCTTGGTCGAGTCTAGTGTTCATTCTATATAATATACCCAAACAGTCAGTTCAGATCTCTGCACTCACTCACTGCATCCACTGCAATGCAGACAACTAGAGTGTATGTGTGCCAAGACCAATAGGCTGAGCTTGTGATGCTCATGTAACACATTATTCAGCTCTCAGTCCTACGGCTCAGCAATGCAGAAACTCTCCCCCACATATACCTGCGCTGCGAAACAAATCACCCTAAACTCACTGGATGCCCCAAAACACATACATTCAGTATAACATGTTGAGCAGAGCTAAAAAGTATGAAGGCAAGCGGTGTGAACTAATTTAATTTCACACATACCAAGTTTGTATCACATGACTGTAAACTTAGCCTACTTTGTAAGAGAATGTCTTTGAAATGTTGCTTGTTAAGTTTGGGCTCTTTTTCCCCCTTCTATATTATCCGTTTCAAATTTGAAGGCAGTGGCCTGACCACTTCAAAGGAAGCTCTGTGTCTCATTCATTCGCTGCAGTCGAACCAAAGCACGCAATGCGCATCTCACCAACGCACAGCTGCAACCCAACTGTCCATATTTGATGAAAAGACATGTAAATTATTAAAGAGACAGGTTATCTGACTGATACATACTGTGTGAAAGGCAAAACAACAAGACATTATTTCCAAAGGTCAAGGGGTCAAAGCTTCACTTAAATACACTCAAGAAAAGAAAGAAAGAAAGAAAGAAAGAAAGAAAGAAAGAAAGAAAGAAAGAAAGAAAGAAAGAAAGACGTTTTACTCTTCAATCATAAGTTTGATTGGGGTGCCTCTTATGTTCTGAAATAATTCAGCGAATTCACTCAAATGAATTGCTGAACTTAGCACAAAATGTACAGTATGTGCATCAATTCTGGTATTATGACATTCTGTATAGATAACTCTTCCACTGTGGATCTGGCTCGTACTACTTACTACTTATCCACAAAGTAAATTCAAATGAGGGTCCATTTGGTGTACACACTTGATGTTAACTTAACACTCAGGATTGTAGAGCACGCATATACACCAGCTGAGCTGCAGCCACAGCAAGAATTCCAGTCCACTTTCCCCCACTGCATTTAACACAGACAATAAACCAAGGAGTACAAAGTGAAAAGTGGCAATAAAGCACAGCAGTGAGGGCTGCCATGGAGTCAGAGTTCAGCAAAGCAGAGAACAAGTGCTTCCTGAAGCTCCATAATAACCTGACCCCCCTTTCCACTGGAAACCTGCTAATGTCAATCACCTCAGCATTTCCTCCTAGCTGTGTGACATTTCCTGATGAATTGCCTTCCCCTGAATTTACTCTGCTTTTTTTTGTGCAGGAGGGGCTCGGGTCTGATGTCTGTCTGGGAAGTTGTAATGTCAACCTATAATGGGGCTTCAGTTGAGGAAGTTGGTACAGCTCTTCCCTCTATTAGAAATACTACCGCTCATCTAATTCAAGGGCTTTACCGTTGGCTGCGTTGGTAGGGGGGCCATCTGTCATGTTGGCAAGCACAAGACATGTGGGCTTTGATTGCAGAGAGGCACAGCTAGTGCCCAGAGATGAAGCTATGTATACTCCTTGCTAGCACGACTGACACCTGCAATGCCGCTGCCTGTTGACATGAATCACATGGTTAAGTCCTGCTTTTCCAACGGGGTTATGTGGTTGTCAAGTGTGGACATCTCAACCATGTGTGCATGTGAGGAAACGCTGCAGAAGTCACTATACTCACAGGGGTTGTGTGGCTGAGTTTGGGTAAAAGGACTGGCACATTTCAAGTTGACATCACACAGTTATTCAAGGAGTTCAACACCTCAGCTAAGCCTCAAACCAAACCTTTTTTTTAATATTACTAGTTATTGAAATATAATTGAACCCAAGCTATTTATTAAAAGGCTATATGTCAACATGCTAAGAGGCAGGCCGGTGTATTACAAAGTCAGCTTCTGATTAATGAAGCTCAAGACCGGCATGTCCTATCTTTGTGGTCCTGAGGGCATTGCACTCACAGCCCTGCTGATCAGCCTGCTCCCTTCATCGCTAAGTCCAACGCTGCAGGTTTTACAGTGAACTGACAAGCAGAGTACAGCGAAGGACTCGTTTTGCTTTAGAAGTCTCGCGGTTTGATATTAGGGAGAGACGTGTGAAGAATAGCAACCGCATCAAGCCCGGTCAGGATTGAATGACAGCAGCCTCTGGGGAGAAGCCCTGGCTGCTTCATCCATGCGATTGAGCCAACATGACCTATAGTAAGCTGTGCGAGCACAGAGCATGGCAGGGCAAGCTAATACTACAGTCCATACTACACTATACTCTGGTAATAATTAT
Source organism: Electrona antarctica (assembly GCF_951216825.1). Taxonomy (NCBI): domain Eukaryota; kingdom Metazoa; phylum Chordata; class Actinopteri; order Myctophiformes; family Myctophidae; genus Electrona; species Electrona antarctica. The sequence continues at coordinate 43,193,184 of NC_136789.1, read as the reverse complement.
GTTCATGACAGAGAAATATCGTTACTTACTCTAATGTCACAAATACTGCGCTCACAGACCTTCCTCCTCTGCCGCAGGTTTGAAAAAACGCAGCATGATTGAATGCTGGTAAACTTAACAAAGGGGTGGTGGGGCGAGAGAGGAAGTCTTCAATCCCAAACAATTACCCCAACTATTGGAATCATCAGCTTGAGTCATTACTCCCTCTTATCTCTGGACCCCATGCGAGAGCATTACAGCTGCTGGCAAATAATTGATCTGCAAATTAGTGCAAATTATGCATTTGTTGGCCTCTACAACTAAATGTAACAGTGCTGGTGGGAAAGTGGTTCTTTATAGGATGCGATCCTTGTGCTTGTCAATAATGACAGGGGAAGGGAACAGAAGAGAAAGAACAAAAGAGAAAGAGACCAAGGATTCAGGGAAGGGAAGGATAGTGTGCAATGTTCTGATTAACTAATCCCAGGCTTAATGGTCAAAGAGTCATCCTAATCAGTATGTACCAGTACGTGGTGTGTGTGTGTGTGTGTGTGTGTGTGTGTGTGTGTGCGTGCGTGCGTGCGTGCGTGCGTGCGTGCGTGCGTGCGTGCGTGCGTGCGGTGAGCAAAGAGATTTGCTTCCGTTAGTGTTTATAAATATGTGTGCGACTGTGCGTGTGAGCGAGCGAGCGAGCCTGCATGTGTGTGTGTGTGTGTGTGTGTCTGTGTGTGCGGTGAGCAAAGACGTTTTCTTCTTTTCTTCTGTTCATCACTGAATGTGCGCGCATGTGTATGTATGTATGTGTGTGTGTATGTGTTAGTATGTGCGTGCGTCGTGTGTGAGAGCGTGTGTAACATGTGTGTTTGTGTGAGTGTATAAGTATACATCCAAGTGTGTACTCAGTTGTGAAAGTGAGACAATTCTGGAGGAGCAACTGAAACTGTATTGATTGCTGCTATTGATCAAATTTCTGCCTGACTGGAGCCGCAATAGCTGCCATGGAGCTAACTGAATCGCTGCGACCTATGACCTTTCTATCATCATGACCTTTTCAAGCTGTCCTTTCAAAATATTAATTTGCCCAATTACCCTCGAAACCAAATCCTCATTGGATACTATAAATAGCATCGATGTGAATGCTATGCCAGTTTCTACCTCATTGGAATTCTTCTGAACAGATGGAATAGTTGTGGGGTCACATGGCGCTAACAGTATTTTTTTTCATAGGAACACTTCTGAAAGTCTGCGAGTGAAGCCATCTGCCTCAAAGCCCCTCAGTCCATCTTGACTGTGGGAGGAGGGAGCAGCCCAGATTAAAACACACACTCCAGGACTGGGCGACTGCCTGGGATCTCTTCCCATCTCAAATATAATGTAAACTCATGGCCATGAGACCAAGAACAAAAAGTAGACACGTTTATTTACAGACCTAATTATCCACAACTGACAGCTCTGCCTCAGCGCAAAGTCATAGCTAGACGGCTGACCTGCAAACAGGAAGCTAGGGCCAAAAGAAAACAAATTGCCGGCAGTAAACCACAAACCCAGGAGAATCATTTTGGCTTGTAAGTTGGTAGCATATCCGTAACTGCAGCCAAGTCTGAAGTTGTAATCACAAGTCAAAAGGACATCCTACCAGTTTCCATGGCTTAAAGTGGTAATATGAAGTGAACACTTCTTTTGTTTTCGGTAGCACCTGAATAGGTCAATGAATGAATACATAGTTAATGTAGTAACAGCTACAGCTACGATATATCAATGAAGTGAATGAAGGTTTCAGTGAACACTAATTTGTTTCAGCAGATCTGTTAAATTAACTGAGGTGGCGGTGACACTTAAAGTGTAATAAAACTTAGTATTTTTAGCTTAATGCATGTATGCTCATTGTAATTTGTCACTTAACATCTCAAGTCATTACTGTGTTATTTATTTCGGTGATTAATTTTCATTGGTCATTCATTATGGCTTTCAATGAGTAATAACATTAGCTAAATTAAGATTTATGGGACCATACAGCTGAATTAGAACACTGGTATATCTTTTTTTTAAGTAGAGAAGGAGTAGGGATCCCTTGGGCATGACACACTTTCCCGACACCTCTGTAGGAGTGTGTGTGTGTGTGTGTGTGTGTGCGTGCGTGCGTGCGTGCGTGCGTGCGTGCGTGCGTGCGTGCGTGCGTGCGTGCGTGCGTGCGTGCGTGCGTGCGTGCGTGCGTGCGAGCGAGAGAGAGTTTGAGAAAGAGGGAGAGAGAGGGAGGGAGGGAGAGAGAGAGAACCTGTGAACTCCAGGCCCACAGGCGCTTATTAAAACCTCCCTAGCTTCCTTCCCTCAGGGCAGGCAACCCTGCTTGGCCTCACAGCATCACAGGACACCAAAATGTAAACAAGGAAGGCAATAAGGAAACAGCTTTCAGTGCGCTATCCAAGAGCACACATATTAACGAGCTTACACAAACACGATTATCTATGAATGTATGCAATAACACTCACACATACGAAGGACAGAGAGATTCCCACTGTGAAACGTTGCTTCAGTGGTTTCAGATGTAGCTGGTAAGATGTACAGTCTACACCACTGGTTCCCAAACAGTGGGTCGGGACCCATTTGTGGGTTGCGGACACATTTTTATGGGTCCCTTACATTTTTGCTTCCTACATTTTGTTTTTAATTATTATTATTTCAAATCAAAACATTTTGAAAAAACATTCCCAAAGAAAGCATTTTTTTGTCACTAATTGAAAAACTAATTCATTTTTTTTTACAGTAATCTCATGAAGAAATAAAAGAAAAATCTAATAAATTCCATAATTTAGAAGACAAATGTTTAAGAAGTAATAAAAATAGCCGATCTAGAAGCTCATAACGTGGAACAAAGCGACGTGTTGTGAGCTTGTAGATCTGCCATTTTCACTAGTTTGGGTCTTGGGCAAACATATAATTTCTCTTTTGAGTCTTGAGCTATACAGTTTGGGAACCACTGGTCTCCACAGAAAGGCCAGATCTCCTACTCAAAACATGCCTGTGTCTAACAAAGCTCAGTTGTTATTACTTATTTCCATAATGGGCTCACCCATGTGCAAGATGTGAGTGTGCGTGTGTTTGATGTGAGCATTAGCAAAGCAAGCACAATGAAAGGTGAGACGGTAATCGCTTCACATTGTTCACCTCCTGGTGAACTCGGCCAACACAAATACAACCTCTGCAGCTCAGACACGAATCCCCAACAACCATGAAGGAAGAGTGAGAAGGAGATGAATTTCTTTGAGACCATTACGGCACAGCTGAGAAATGAGGCTGTGACCAAAGCAGGAGAGAATGAAGGAACACATATGCTGCATAAAGTAGTGCCTTTTCAACAAAAAAATAAATAAATAAAATAAAATAAAACAATAAATTAAAAAATAAAGAGACGCACAGCAATGAAGCTGCAAGCTAATGGCTGCCAGGCAGATGCAAGATTTCGCAAACAAATACACTGGAAAGGGGGGTGGGGGCGACGACAGCCCTCCTATTTCTATTTCCCCAACTTCCTCCGCCCACATTACATCACTGTGTTTTCCAGCAAATACGATACATAAGTGGAAGATGCTTTCCAAGCAAACTGGACTCCGACGACGGCTCTTCCTCATTAGCCGTTTTATATCTGGAGAAGAACAGAAGGAAGCTGAAAGGTTCGTTGGAAGGAGGCTTATCAAAGAAGGCCCCGCTAGTGTAAAAGATGTCCCGTCAGCTCCATCATCCGTGGAGGAGAAGTCCTCATTAGAGGTGGTGCTCGGCTCATCACTGTCAGCATCAAAGACTACAGACTAGACCACAGGGAGCCTCATTAGCTTAGGGATGACATTGCAGTACACCCCTCCTACCCACAACCCCGCAACCCCAAAGTCAGGCCAGATTACTCAAGATCCACCATACCATATTACAATTTTGACATTTAGCAGACGCCCTTATGATCCAGAGAGACTTACAAGGTGCAAGGTCTCGGAGTAAGCGGAGTGCCTCTGATGTCACGTGTGTGATTCACCATTTGTGTACGTGTTGTGCATGTACTACAGTGTACGTGTTGTGTCACAACAACAGCCCAACTCTTGAGTCTGTTCGGTAAGCAGCGCGAGCATGTGTTCAGCATGTGAACCCGCCTGCTCTGCATTGAGCTAATCCCTTGAGCACGACAGCCAGGTGTCTCCATGAAACTGTTCCCGATGGAATACCTGTACAGTGTACAGAATTAGGTTGTGGTCCACCATTCTCTCTTAAACGCATTCCGCTATTGGCAGTAGGGTATACGGATGAGCTACTCTCATACTAAATTAGGCCTCAGAGGATATAGATATTAGAAAACCATATGGTCCTTTGAAACCCTTATGTCAAGGCTGCAATAGCCATTTAGATAACGTAATGGATAGAACAAATCTCAATTCAACCCCGTTTCACTTTTTCAAACATGGTTTCAGAATCTAGAAAGGTGGTATGGGCTGGTATGGGCTGGTATGGGCTGGTATGGGCCGCTTGGCATCGAGTTACTGCATCACCCTGGGGACGCATAATGAGTATTTGCGGGTTGAATAAATCTCTTCCTGCATAAGCATATGGTTTTAATGGGCACCATTTAGACTGTTACGTGTCATCCAATTACTGTTGGCAGATTTATTATGCAGAGATGAAACTGATACGGGGGAGTGGGGGGGGGGGGGGGGGGGGGCACTGCCAGGTATAGCCCAACAAGGTTTGATGCCCAGACATAGCACACCTGGGTGAGCTCACTGTACTGATATGGGCGGTTGTTTGTTTTTACAATGCTGTTGAGAAGGAGAGACAAAGAGAATGTGTGTGTCGGGATGAATTTATGCGGCACAACTGGATCCAGGCAAACTGGGGCAAATGTTGAAGGCCACGCACGTGAGACCAGCTATCTCTGGCTCACACCTACAATTTATACTGCCCCTGTAATCTGTTTTTGTGATAAGGGGACATGGCAAGTGCCAACGTGTGTGTTTATAGTGCACGTGCACACGCACACGCACACACACACACACACACACACACACACACACACACACACACACACACACACACACACACACACACACACACACACACGGCTCAAATAGCCTGCAGATAGAAGTTGTTGTGTACATCTTCAATCCCACTTATTCTGACTGCCGAACCATTTGAATGCTGGCTCAACACTATTCTGTTTAAATCTGAACCCCCCCCCCCAACCAAAGCCATACTATAGAGAGAAACACTGCTTCGAGTGCTGTCAATATTGATTCTCAATCATTTGGTTCCCAACAGCCCAAATAAAGTCCAGATGTCTTCAAGCAAAGTAACCGCTACTCTTTTTTTTTCCTTTTTTACACGGATCCCCCACATGAGCGCCCACATTTCTACTGTTGATCTATAACGGAGAGCTCATTCTGGAAGGCGAGATATGTATTCATTTCCCATTTCAATCTCATGCAATTTCAACCAGCAGGTGGTCCTACCTGACCAGCAGTGAACACAGGAACTAAGTAAAGTAAGTAAGTAAGTCAGAGAGGCTTATTGTATCAGCCAGAGTGCGGGAGTCTATCCCCATTTCAATGCGCTAGAAGAGCTAGACCTCTGGGAGATGGAATGCTGAGGTGGAGCGCAATCATCAGCTCCCAGTACTTGGCGCACCACACATCAAGCCATGCTACTCATACGCTGAGTTGGCGGTGCCCGGGATCGAACCCATGGGCTCTACCGACTGAGCTACCTGGACAAAGGAACTAAATGTCTCAATAGAAGAGCAGGGAGACCACCTCCAGCCACAGCAGTCGCATTAAACTGTATCCCAGCATGCAGACAAAATATAATGTTTGTTCACTAAAGGTTTGGAATTAATTAAAGGGCAATGTTCCCCATTTCCAACCTATCTTTATATAATTGGTCCTCTCTAATGCTCATCATAATATGGTACCATTTTTTCCCTACTCACCCTCATAGGAGGGTTCAGAAACCTGCCTACCGGTGACATCATCATTAGGCAGGGGTTTTCCCCCTTTTTTTCAAACAGGATTTCAATTTTTTTTGTATTTTGATTTAGCATCATGCCAACTTTCCAGGAATATAAAGCCTGCTGTTTCTATTAGATTGGATTCCCCGTTGATGATGTTCAGGTTTTTGAACTGTCCACAGGCCTCCTCTGAGACACAGACACAGTATGAAAAAAATTATATTATAATGAGCATTATCCATCCATCCATCCATCTTCAACCACTTATCCGTAGTCGGGTCGCAGGAGCAACAGCTCCACCAGAGAGCTCCAGACATTCCTCTCCAGAGCAACATTAGTAACTTCCTCCTGGGGGATCCCGAGGCGTTCCAAGGCCAGTGAGTCGATGTAATGCCTCCATCTGCGCCTTGGTCTGCCCCGAGGTCTCCGCCCAGTGGGACGTGCAACGAGGACCTCCTTAGGGAGACGCTCGAGAGGCATCCTAACCAGATGCCTGAACCACATTAGTGAGGACCAATTATATGAAGATAGGTTGAACATGGGTGACGTCATCCTCTAAAGCTTTTTTTCAAATTGGTTCCGTGTTGTGGGCATTCCAATGTCTGTTCATTGGAATGCACTGCATTCATTAGTATTATGGACAGACACAAATGCACATTGACAAATTGGAATACACAACAATCAGATGTGGACTAAGAAAGGGGAGGAGCCAAACCAAGTTCCTGTCCCTGCACAAAAAAGGAGGTGGTGCCCCCAGAGGCAAAAACATGTTTTTTTTTTACCGAATGGGTTCCCACTGGTTGGTTGTGTTAAAGCTTACACTCATGAACTCTCCAGGACCTTGATCCTGTTACTGTACAATGCTGTGTTCATTCAACTCAATGAATCCATTTGTACACTCTCAAATTAAATTAACACTACACTATACTCCATCTCTGTTTAGTTGTAGGCCTATAGTTAATATAACCATTCTAATAATATTCATGTAATCTCAGAATGATATTCCAGTCTGGAATATCATTCCAAGATAGGAATGATCACAATAGGAATGAGCACAATATCAAATGTTGGGGATGTAGGCTATATAGCCTAGCCTATATGGAAATGCCAGGCTATAAACATAGAGAATATAATTATTAAAGCAAGATGCACTCTACAACTAAGCAGCAGGCATCAGTGTTCTCAGCTATAGCTGCACCCTGGCTGGGATGTAATGGCATGTCAACACAGTGGACGGTTACTCATCTGCTACTCCCCTAGCTGTCCTCAGCACCCACCGAGAACAGGCTGCTGACCTATGCCCTATAATAACACGTTGTAGCCTGTGTCCTGACTGTCCTCTTTAATTACTACGGCCTCTTGTTCAGTCGTATATGCATGAGGTAATGCATGGCGAATGAGAGACCATAACCGTGTAAACGAAGGCTATTACAATTACAAGGCTAAATTGTTGATTGCTGAAACATGGGATGTCAGCAATGGGGATCGGGCATTTAATAGTTACTTCTTTATACCGCCTGGGAAACTATTAAAGAACAAACAGGCTATAGTCAGAAACTTATGAACTTTCACTCTCACTCTCACTCTCTCTCTCTCTCTCATTTATAAATAATGTATAGCCCTAGCACAAACACATGGTCTGATTTGCAAACTTTTGAACCAGTAGTTTCGCACAATATCCATACCTGCACAAATCTGAAGAATTGCCAGTAGAAAGTAAATTCCAATTGAACTCGCTGTCATCGTTCCAGAGCAGACGAGAGTGTATGAATTAGTTAACTAATCCACGAACTGTAAAAAGAATATATATGTTCAACAAAACAAAACAAAAAAATAAACTTTTACATCGGTCCCTCCTAATAACCACACGGTCTCCGTTGAACTTCAGGGCGCAAATGTCGATGTCGGGATGGAAGAGATCGTCCTTATACGTCCTACGGGACGGACGATATTGCTCAAAACCTCCTCAAAATGTGCTTTTTTTTCTTCCTCCAAATACGCATCTCTTAAAGTTCGGAACAGCCAGTGATATTATTGCTGACTTAAATACTCCACTTGACATCACTTATAGTTGGACATGCTCGCTCTGCTCTGGTCCCGATCAGCTCCGCTGCTCCGCAATTCCAGATGAAAATAATTCATCGATGATCGTCATCAAATAATGTTTCCCCTCATGTAGAAACTCACAATGTCACACGGACACAGCGTATGTTCATATGTCGTAGTGGGCTATCGTAAATTATGAATCCAAATTCCAAACTACTACAGAGGCGTCCGGTCCGACTCCAGTCAGTCAGTCAGTCACACACAGATGCTTTAAAGTGTGTTACTTGTCCCTGTTAGCGCTGGCTGGCCGAGCGCCTGTTTCTCCAGAATGTTGGCGTGCTTTAGTGAAAGAGGGGATTCTCAATCAGTGAAGGTCCTTAGCCTATACATATAAAGCAATATTTCTGCTGGGCAATAGCCTACACATGTATTATAGGCTACACACTGTGTAACACCACACCACACCACACCCCACCCCGTGAAACTATAAGACGTCCTCTCTAATGCTCATCATAATATGGTACCATTTTTTCCCTACTCACCCTCATAGGAGGGTTCAGAAACCTGCCTACCGGTGACATCATCATTAGGCAGGGGTTTTCCCCCTTTTTTTCAAACAGGATTTCAATTTTTTTTGTATTTTGATTTAGCATCATGCCAACTTTCCAGGAATATAAAGCCTGCTGTTTCTATTAGATTGGATTCCCCGTTGATGATGTTCAGGTTTTTGAACTGTCCACAGGCCTCCTCTGAGACACAGACACAGTATGAAAAAAATTATATTATAATGAGCATTATCCATCCATCCATCCATCTTCAACCACTTATCCGTAGTCGGGTCGCAGGAGCAACAGCTCCACCAGAGAGCTCCAGACATTCCTCTCCAGAGCAACATTAGTAACTTCCTCCTGGGGGATCCCGAGGCGTTCCAAGGCCAGTGAGTCGATGTAATGCCTCCATCTGCGCCTTGGTCTGCCCCGAGGTCTCCGCCCAGTGGGACGTGCAACGAGGACCTCCTTAGGGAGACGCTCGAGAGGCATCCTAACCAGATGCCTGAACCACATTAGTGAGGACCAATTATATGAAGATAGGTTGAACATGGGTGACGTCATCCTCTAAAGCTTTTTTTCAAATTGGTTCCGTGTTGTGGGCATTCCAATGTCTGTTCATTGGAATGCACTGCATTCATTAGTATTATGGACAGACACAAATGCACATTGACAAATTGGAATACACAACAATCAGATGTGGACTAAGAAAGGGGAGGAGCCAAACCAAGTTCCTGTCCCTGCACAAAAAAGGAGGTGGTGCCCCCAGAGGCAAAAACATGTTTTTTTTTTACCGAATGGGTTCCCACTGGTTGGTTGTGTTAAAGCTTACACTCATGAACTCTCCAGGACCTTGATCCTGTTACTGTACAATGCTGTGTTCATTCAACTCAATGAATCCATTTGTACACTCTCAAATTAAATTAACACTACACTATACTCCATCTCTGTTTAGTTGTAGGCCTATAGTTAATATAACCATTCTAATAATATTCATGTAATCTCAGAATGATATTCCAGTCTGGAATATCATTCCAAGATAGGAATGATCACAATAGGAATGAGCACAATATCAAATGTTGGGGATGTAGGCTATATAGCCTAGCCTATATGGAAATGCCAGGCTATAAACATAGAGAATATAATTATTAAAGCAAGATGCACTCTACAACTAAGCAGCAGGCATCAGTGTTCTCAGCTATAGCTGCACCCTGGCTGGGATGTAATGGCATGTCAACACAGTGGACGGTTACTCATCTGCTACTCCCCTAGCTGTCCTCAGCACCCACCGAGAACAGGCTGCTGACCTATGCCCTATAATAACACGTTGTAGCCTGTGTCCTGACTGTCCTCTTTAATTACTACGGCCTCTTGTTCAGTCGTATATGCATGAGGTAATGCATGGCGAATGAGAGACCATAACCGTGTAAACGAAGGCTATTACAATTACAAGGCTAAATTGTTGATTGCTGAAACATGGGATGTCAGCAATGGGGATCGGGCATTTAATAGTTACTTCTTTATACCGCCTGGGAAACTATTAAAGAACAAACAGGCTATAGTCAGAAACTTATGAACTTTCACTCTCACTCTCACTCTCTCTCTCTCTCTCATTTATAAATAATGTATAGCCCTAGCACAAACACATGGTCTGATTTGCAAACTTTTGAACCAGTAGTTTCGCACAATATCCATACCTGCACAAATCTGAAGAATTGCCAGTAGAAAGTAAATTCCAATTGAACTCGCTGTCATCGTTCCAGAGCAGACGAGAGTGTATGAATTAGTTAACTAATCCACGAACTGTAAAAAGAATATATATGTTCAACAAAACAAAACAAAAAAATAAACTTTTACATCGGTCCCTCCTAATAACCACACGGTCTCCGTTGAACTTCAGGGCGCAAATGTCGATGTCGGGATGGAAGAGATCGTCCTTATACGTCCTACGGGACGGACGATATTGCTCAAAACCTCCTCAAAATGTGCTTTTTTTTCTTCCTCCAAATACGCATCTCTTAAAGTTCGGAACAGCCAGTGATATTATTGCTGACTTAAATACTCCACTTGACATCACTTATAGTTGGACATGCTCGCTCTGCTCTGGTCCCGATCAGCTCCGCTGCTCCGCAATTCCAGATGAAAATAATTCATCGATGATCGTCATCAAATAATGTTTCCCCTCATGTAGAAACTCACAATGTCACACGGACACAGCGTATGTTCATATGTCGTAGTGGGCTATCGTAAATTATGAATCCAAATTCCAAACTACTACAGAGGCGTCCGGTCCGACTCCAGTCAGTCAGTCAGTCACACACAGATGCTTTAAAGTGTGTTACTTGTCCCTGTTAGCGCTGGCTGGCCGAGCGCCTGTTTCTCCAGAATGTTGGCGTGCTTTAGTGAAAGAGGGGATTCTCAATCAGTGAAGGTCCTTAGCCTATACATATAAAGCAATATTTCTGCTGGGCAATAGCCTACACATGTATTATAGGCTACACACTGTGTAACACCACACCACACCACACCCCACCCCGTGAAACTATAAGACGTCAAGTTATTGAAAACTTTGTTGTTAATCGAGAATGACAGTTATAGGCGTGTCTTCACCCATATCTCCATATAGGCTATACATCCCATAGCCATATCTAACCAGTAGCCTAGACACTTTCATTATACACACTTTCCTTATATAAGCCATGGGTTGGCCATATCCCATCCTGGGCTCTGGGTATATAGGCCTATTAGGTTATGATTTGTATTGGAAGGTGAACAGTATAGCTATAGACTATCAATTGCACAAAAAAAAAATCAGTTTATTTTAATGAATTAAAAAACGACCTGGCTATAGCCTATACCTTTAAAGACTCCAAAGGGAATTAGGTCTATTTATAGGATACACTATATTTGTAGGCCTAGCCTAGATATTTTAATCGGACTCTAACATCCACTCAGTCTCAGATTGTTAATTACAGAGAGCTCTTTAATTAAGGTATAGGTCCTCTGCTGTGTTGTATCACGTCGTGGTCTTATAATTCAATAATTGGATATATATTTTACTTAAAAATCAACAATTAGGCTATACGTAAATATAATTTAAAACTGAAAAATATGAAATCGTTAAATTTGAACTGCATATGTGCACACTGTGCAGCCTATAATTACTTACTAAAGTGTTAGGTTTACTTCGGACCTAGCTTTCTTTTGTGACTATAGGTCGCGCGCACCCTCTGCTGGCTATTATGTAAACAGCAGTGGTTTCATTGGCATTCACACTGACATAGGCCTACTCACTGTGAAACTGTAAGGTCCTCAAATTAGCATTCATTAAATTCGTGTTCTGCCACCCACTTTTGATGATGAATAAAATGTTCATTTATTCCATGTATTTATTTGTATGTAAAACAGCCAATCCATGTTCATCTAATTAGTTAATAGTATACAAATAAAAAATCACACCCGTGTGAGGTGAGGGGCACTCTTATCACCGTGCATCATCATGGCGTAAAATAGACACTATGTCTATTTTCTCAGACACGATGACGTAAAATTCTCCATTCATCGTCAATGGGAATTGAATGTTTGTGTATATAGGACAAAGTTTGTGGACAGACACCAAAAGCTGGATATAGGAGAGGCTAGCACCCCTCAATAAAAAATATTATATTACTGTGTTGCAAATCGCTAAAAACGTAATTATTGTGTATTATCATTTATAGTATTATTTGACAGATTGAGTTGAGAGAAGACATGTTTAAAAATGTGAGAGTTTAATTTGCTTTATTTTACTTACTTTACTTTACTTTCTGATCATCAAACAACAACAGTTGGGCCTGGGGGTAACCCAGGCTTACTCTAAGTGCTCTAGATTTTGTTTAATTATATTGAGAAGTGAGTAAGAGGCGAAATTCATAATAGAAATCCTGTTCATGTGTTTCGATTATTGTATGCAAAGAAAGAAAAGCATGTATGGGGCAGGAGCCTATCTCTTGTTTCTGTAGCGTGAGGCAGCTCTATCATGTACAAGTACACCCCCTGGACTTCATGCTAGTATATCGCAGGGACTTACCCCAAACTAACCCTTGATGCTGAGTGCCTAGCAGGGAGGCACTGGGTTCCATTTTTTCAAAAATAGGCAAATATTTTACAATTTAGGCCTTTAGCAGACGCTCTTAATCCAGAGTGATTTACAGTAAGCAAAAACAAAACATGGTAATACATCAAATGCATACATACATACATAGAATAGTCAACAAGAATCATACGTAAACTAAGAACCTAACAGTGGATTATCTATATAATGAAACAATGCGTATACACTATAGAGTGCTTATACACATGTATACAATTCAAAAATAGTAGATCTACAATCTCACAATGTGTCACAAGACAACACATTGTGAGCTTGTAGATCTACTATTTACAGTCAAAGAGATTTGGTGTAGATGGAAAAAAGGAGGCGCCGCGACCAAGTGTAGACACCTGGATGAGCCAGATCAACAAAGTATAGGGTTTAAGTGGTTAATTTCCTATTGTGTGCCACTGCTGGAAATATAGATGCAACCGGTTCTGCAATCAAAATACTTCTCCCATTTAAAACCATTGATTGATTGATTTATTAACAGTATGCAGAATGGGTACATTTCAAACGAAAGCACAACTCAATACAAAAACGTACTTACTTACTGTGGACGACACCATGATAAAGCATTACACTTGTTTACAAAAGGGTCCACCATTTTCAATTGATCAGAACATTTAGAGACGTACAAATATACACTTCTATATAAGAAAAACGAAAAAATCATCATAAAATCTGTATGTCCACTTAAAGTTTCTCCGTCGTCACATTCTCTACACTGTACCCCCTGCTTGTACATGCCATGATCAAGCCATATCATTGGTTGTGAGAGTACTGTGCGTGCGTGCGAGAGAGAGAGAGAGAGAGGCACCCTACCAGAGAGAGCCACCCTACCCTAAACATCTTGACTTAAAGCACAGCTCAAGACCTACTTATTCCCTCTTGCTTTTAGTTGAGCTTTTGAAATTCTCTGTGCTTTGCTGTGTTTTATGTTCTTTGCCATTGTTTTAATGCCACTTTGTGTTTTGGCTGCCGTTTTATGCTTTGTATTGATTTAATGTTACTTTGTGTTTTTGCTTTTGTTTTAATGCTATTTTATGGTTTTGCTGTTGCTATTCTCTTTTTATTGCTCTGTAAAGCACTTTGCGCTGAATTTATGTCATGAAAGGTGCTATATAAATAACGTTTATTATTATATATTATTATCAAGAGGCTGCTGTACATAACAGGTCCATAAAGTCTGTTCATGGCAAATGTGAGTACAAATGTGACACTGTTGTTGTGTTATGCTAAATTTGTGCTGAAGGTTCTTCTACAGTACCTATACTATGTGTTTCTCTAAAGCAGGGGTGGGCAACTTTGACGATGGCAAGGGCCACTATATTTCCACACTCACTCCAGAGGGCCACTATATTTCCACACTCACTCCAGAGGGTCACTATATTTCCACACTCACTCCAGAGGGCCACAGTGCATATTACTGTCGTAGCAAAAATAGCCGAGCTTGTAGATCGGCTATTTTTGCTATAATTGAATTGAATAGTTTTATTTGCTATTTTTTAATTGGAATCCTGAAAAGTAACCTTTTTATTGAATTTCAAATGCATTTAGTTATAGTTATGTTAACTTTATGAACTGTTAACATAACTACATTGGACACTGAAATCCATACTATATCAGTATTCTGATATTAACATGAGGGCCGCATTAAGTGAGGGTGTGGGGCCGCATGTGGCCCCCGGGCCGCCAGTTGCCCACCCCTGCTCTAAAGAGTGGTCTCTATTAGAGTGAGTGAGAGAAATGTTCCACTTTTTTTTGCAACCTAGTCCGGCAACCGACAGTCTTCTTTTGTTTAAAGTGGGAAATTTGGTGTATAGTAGGATGTTAATGGTAGGATCACATATAAACCCCTATAAAACAAATTGCTCAACACCGACAGTCGGTCAGCAAGTGGATTCATGAATGTATGTATATAGACAATATTTTAGGCCAATAAAAAAAGACTATACCAAATTTCTCACCCCACAAGCCCGGCTGCCGGACTAACCCATTTTTACCCAGTGTCAATTATCTAATGCTGGGCGCTAGCCGTGCTGCGCTTCCTCTGCCAACCTGGGGAGGGTGGCGGACTGACCTCATCGTCCCCAGCTGGAATCGAACCCAGGACCTTCTAGCTGTGAGGCTACAGCACTACCGACTGTGCCACGTGCCCCCCTAACATGTTCCACATTAACAATGAATTAAAGTGTATATATCTACTATCCATGAGTATAAATACATTTCAGAATAACTATGAAATTCTGTATCAAGTTCCCTAAAGATACAGCCTGTGTGACTCACTTACTGTATCCTACTGTCGCAGTGGGCCAGTTTCCTAGAGTTTCCTAGTGTTCTTGGTGAATCTCCGACCCATAAGTCGTTTATCATATTATGTATAGTTTATGCACTGGTGCTCTCTTGAGCTGTCTGAGCAAATTAATCACATTATGGCTAATATGATGCATATGATCTCTGGGTTCAGCAGTGGAGCTAGGTTTATGAATGTGTGTTCAGAAACATAACAGGTGCGACACACACAGCCAAGTGTGGAGTTTATCGTTTCTACAGGACATTTTCACAGATGGTTTCCACTGACAATATACAATTCCTCTGTATGACAATATTCCCCGGAACAGATGGGAGAGGAGGACCGAAAACAACACAAATGACTGCATGGCAATGTATCACATAAAAAGGGCAAGGATTCTAAGCCTATAATTATGCCAAGTATTAAATCCCATTGTTTTCAAGCCAAAAGTAACTCGGAGCCAACAAGGAAAAAGGCTCAACCAAACACAAGCTGAAATCCCAAATATGACTGAAGTGCTATAGACAGAGCAAACCCCAATAGCTTGACTGAGGAGCTACTGTACTTTATGAGCACAGGTATCACAAACAGGTGATCTTGGATCCAAGAGCAAAGAAAAAGAGAGGATAGACGTGTACTTTGCTTTGTGAACAGTAATTCATAACCCAAAAATACAAGAAATCCTTTAATAAATGAGCTTAGCACCTACGCATTTCAACTCCCAGCCTTTTTCGGGGCATAATAATAACAAGAGATCAAAGATAAAACAAGGCTCAGTTACATCCATGGTGCTAGCAATAATGCTTGGCCATGTGGTAGTCTTCATTTGAATTGCATTTTGTACTCCCCTTATAAAAATACCTAGGGCATTGTAGGTTGTTTTGAGTTGTTTTGCTGTTAATTAGTGCTTTTATAGTTTATATATAGAATACAGTTAATTGTACATACTTTAAGTTGTACATCTATTACCCTTGAAAGAGCATTGTGGTCTGCAATTGAGTAAAGTACCTTTATTTGTCTACCGGCAAATAGCTAATAGACCACCATGTCTCCTATAGGTGCTCTTCTGACACTGAAAGCTGGTGCACACGGAAACACACCATCAAGAAATTAATACATTATATGATTTGTGAGGGGTGCTAGCCCCTCCTATGACCAGCTTTGTGTGTCGGTGTGTACCCCATAGCGATGATTTGATGGCTGAGGGCTTCAAAAGGGAGGATAAAAAGTGAGGACGCCAAAAGTGATTGGCTGGAATGTGATGTTTGACGATTTATGATCGATAAGAGTGCCCCTCACGTCACACAAGTGTGATTCCCCCCCCCCCCCCCAATTATTGATGATGATTTGCTCTATAATGTTGTAGGCTACTGTGTCACAAATATTTGTTTTGTTTGTTCCCCAGGCTCATAATATAACAGCATTGTTGTGAGCTGTCACTTGAATTTACAATATATGACCTGAATAATGTGAAACGCATGGGGCAGGCACTATGCCCATTTATCAAAGGCTTTTATTTCTGGGTTTTTGGCCTTGACTACTGATCACAACATAAAGTACCAGTCTAACCTCTCTCTCTCTCTCTCTCTGGTCTTATATTTTAAGTCCTATGGGTGTGGAATGATACTAACACACTGTAGCATTTGTAGGACTTGTGTTAAGCACTCAAATATAACACAAATCAGTTGCCTCTTTCACCTCCCCGACTTTCATATCCTATGAAGAAGTCATTTTATTTCTTATGCCGATACCTCCGCTCTCCACATCCTGAGCCTGATTTATACTCGGTTGCGTGCCAGTGTCGTGCAACAAAAATAGCCGATCTACGAGCTCAAAACGAGCTTGTAAAATGTAGATTGTCTACTTTTAGTGCGTGACATGATGTGCGACCGAGCATAAATCAAGCATTCCTCCGCTTCTTATATTTCCATCCACTCCCGTTTGCCAGAGCCCCTCACAGCACAGCACTCCTGCTGGCTCAAGGTCATGCAATATGAATAACAAATGTGATAGATACCTTCACATTCACCACCCGCTGACCCCAGCTGGAATGGCTGCTGTACTAACTATATGGGTTTCCTCGCTTGTCTGCACACATCGCTAAAATAGCAGCCGTGAAGGTCCTATCTGCCAGACATTTCCTTCGTTTGCCAGTAGGTCAAAGGAATTCCAAAGATTATCGAATAGGCATAGCATCATCAGACAGTTTGACATAAATCACAAGCCCATTTCAACCGAATGCGGGCTTCAGTTTAGAGCAGGGGTAGGCAACCTGCTGCTGTAGAGCCACATGTGGCTCTTAGGCCCTCTCTCGTGGCTCCCAGTTGCTAGGGCAAAGAAGTAGGAAAAGGAATAAGGAATATATATTTTTTTACATTTTAATCATAATTTATTATTGTAGTAGGCATACACTTATTCTTACATTCTCCTATTGTAAATAATAAATAGCCCCCCTTTATTCTCTCATAACACTGGTATGGATCGCTCTCTGGCCGTATCTTTGTCTAATTCTTTTGGTGGTAATATCTTGAGTTTTTATGTAGTTTAATCACACACTGAGAGATCTGTTAAAAGTATCCTGTGGTTTTGTGATGAGTTGATGTTCAGCTGTTTTGAGCAACTGTCTTTGAAAATGTTAGTGTCGCCTAGTATACAGCAGTTCAAATTAAGAAACAAATCATTGAAGGAAAATGAAGAATGTAATAATGCCTGGAGTCGGGACATGTTTGTTTGCTTTCACCGCCAACTCTGCTGGCTTACTGCATGGTATACTTGATCTGCTTTGAGAAATTAGCAAACAATAAAAAAGTATTGTAATATTGAAAGACCAGAAAAATCACGAATAATTCAAGATTGCTTTATTAAAGCAAACATATTTTTGCGGCTCCAGACAGAATTTTAATACATTTTAGGGCCAAAATGGCTCTTTTGATAATAAAGATTGCCTACACCTAGTTTAGAGAAAGGTGGAAAAGAGATTGAATTTAGTTGGCTTTGCCAAAATAAAACTTTAAAGGTATATTCAGTGATTTTACTTAATTCAAATATCACTTATTTTTTATTTTTTTCTGGATAATCCTCCCTACTATAGAGTGTGCTGACCATATAAGGAGTTCCTCCCTGTCCCCAGTGAGCCCCTGGGGTCAAAAAACCCTAGTTTCAGTTTTGGTGGCGGGTGGCAAAGCCTTCATCCAATCAGGATGAGAGGGGCCTTCCTCCAATCATGATCGACTGGGGGCGGGCTTTGGTGCACATGCTGTTGGCCTGTTGCACTTCCCCCCACTGTAGAGCGTGCATGTGCACATTTTGTTACCGGGGCGGACTGGGTGGTTTTCCAAATCACTCAAATCACTGAATGCTCCTTTAAGGTGCTGATGTGGAATTAAGTAGTACTACACCTGTTGTCCACAAACACAGGGCTCCAATTTTGTCGTATCCTTTGGCTGAGCTCACACCTTTCATGCAATTCTGTGCTCGTTGGATGCTCGTTGGATGCATGTTGTGTTGTGTCATGGCCGCCCAATGTATTTCCAATGGAGGTCACATGGTTTGACACAACATTGTGTTGTGTGAGGGGGAGGGGCGGACGACTGCGCCCCTCCCCCTCACACAACACAATGTTGGGTCAAACCATGTGACCTCCATTGGAAATGCATTGGGCCGCTGGGCGGCCATGACACAACACCCAACGAGCACAGAGAATTGCATGAAAGGTGTGAGCTCAGCCTTTACCCGCAGCGCGGCCCGCAATTCAGCCGCTGACCGAAAATTACGAATATAGGAGCTTTCTCTGTCCCTTAATGGTATTTTCGTCCAGCATCACCCGCTATATTTTTTGCCGACACCGGTATTTGCGCATAGAGGTGTGGTCATGGGCGTGTTGGCACGCTTTCCCCTAAATTGCTATTTTGGTCACACACATTTGGGAAAGCGATAGTGGCATTTAAAAGCACCCGTTAGCCATGCCAAATTAGTTTGGTAAAGAGCGGCCACCGCGCGCTTCAATGGAGATGTCCAGGCACAGACTAGTCAGGCTGCCTCATCTCTCCTATATTCATATATATTGCATCTCAGCGGCAGCGGCAGCGGCTATGAAGCAATATAGCACTAACGGGCGACGGTTAAGGGATCTCTTAAAGGGATATCTTAAAGCCAAGACTGGTGATTGGTTAAATCTGCTTTAATTATTGCAACGCCCAAACCACACCTATGCATAATATAACGGGTAACGGAGGTGTTTAAGGGATTTAGACAGGTAACCAAAATACCAACTTTAGTGGGGGAACACCCTTTCCCCACTCCTAAAACCCCAAATAGTGGTTTTAGAGAGATGAGACAAAAATGGAGCCCACAATCCCTTACCATTTAACGTGGTTTATCATTATGTTTTTATTTTTTAATGGACAATAATTAGTAAATCAAGACAACACTTGAGATTAAATTACTAAATATAATTTATCATCTGTCGATTATATTCTAAAGTTATTTTCAATACAAAATGCCTAATTAAAACAGTATTTAAAAAATACTATAATTCAAGTTTAATTATTACTAGCTCACAACATCACGACACGTGTGAGCTTGTAGATCTGATACTTTTGAATATCTAAGTATAAGGTGCACACTGCTTTGACACAGGAGTGATGTCAATGCAGGCGGAGAGCAGTGGTGGAAAAAGTACAGATTTTTTTTTACTTAAGTAAAAGTATCAATACTGCAATGTAGAACTACGACTTGAGTAAAAGTAAAAGTATTGGTATCAAAATGTACTTAAAGTACCAAAAGTAGAAAGTAGGCTACTCATTGTGCAGAATGTCCCATTTCAAGTTTTCAAATGTTTAAACATCTGTTGAAAATGGCAGATCTACAAGATCACAATGTGTCACATCGCAACGCATTGACGCATTGTGAGCTTGTAGATTGGCCATTTTCAAATGGCCAAAATGTATATAGGGCTGAAGTGGTTATTGTATGTTTTGTAATAATAATCAAAGTAACTAGTAACTAAAGTTTTCAATTAAATGTGGATGTAGTGGAGTAAAAGTACAATATTTGCCTCTGAGATGTAGTGGAGTAGAAGTAAAAGTAGCCTATTGGAAATTGGAAATACTCAAGTAAAGTACATATACCTCAGAAGTGTACTTAAGTACAGTACTTAAGTAAATATACTTAGTTACTTTTACACCACTGGCAAAGAGAGATGAATGTCAGATATGCTGATGATTGTGTATTGGACATGCAGGGCATATCATGAAAGTATAATGGGAGATAGCTAGGGCATGACATGTCCTCCATGGGTAGGCTTGGTGAGCTGTGTGCTACTGCTATTCTGCTAATGCACAATGCTGGCTCTGTTTTTTGATTGATTGATTGAAATATTTATTAACAGTTTGCAGAATTACAGTACATTTCGAGCACAAACTCAATACAAAGGCTGTTAACTGTGAGTGGACGACCCAATTAAGCATTACACTTGTTTCCAACAGGGTCCACCATGTTCAATTCATCAAAACATTTAGAGACGTACAAATAGACACTTCTATATAGACAATGGAGGTAAAAAGGTGCTCAGTCTTGAATAAGGCAGAAGCTTTAACCTCATGAACCATAGCCATGTGATGGTGTGTGTTGAGCTTTGTAAATCGGCTAATATTGGCAAAGAGACTCGTTGTAGAGGGGGGGGAAATGAGCTGACCTATCCCTGGGGACCCTGGCTCAATGGTTAAAGGATTTCTTCAGTGACAGACATTAGCAAGGACACTTTTTAAGTGGTGCAACCACTTCCTTAAGTAGCTTTGTGTGTGCCTGGGTGGCTGGCTGTGCCTGAGCACGGAAATTGCATTTGGTTGGTTGTCAGTGTCACTGTTGTGCAGCCTAACATACACATACATATTAACTGTATATATGATGATTCCAGGTGTATCAGTACAGTACAGTAGAGGGACCCCCACACGGTAACTCTGTCATTTCTCGACCGTTTCGGACGCGGGGCGGCTCGCCGGAACCGGGCCGGCACCCTGGGCGCGTTCCTGCGTGTCTGGAAGTTCCGGGGACCCCCCGGGGACTCCCACACGGAGTCGCACCACTTACTTCACACGGGTGTGATTTTTTCTTTTCTATTTGACTAGTAGTGGTTGGGGTGCCACCATAGGAAAATATTACATACATATTATCAATCACCCATCGTTGCTGGGAGATTTGTTTATCACATACCCATATCCTTATTAACAAAGACAATGATAAAATCTTAGAGTATAAATATAATAGAGACGTCACCAAAATGGACATAGGGGCCGAATTTGGTATTGCAGCTCGAGCCAGCGCTGGGCCGTTGACTATCATTGCGCACGTTCATGTTATTGGGGCAATGACACGTGAACGCTATGTTTCATACGTGAACGCGCGCAAATGGCGCAATGATAGTCAACGGCCAGCGCGTTCATGATTTGGCCCAATCCATCCCAGAATGCACTCTGTTCAAGGTTGTCTTTCTTTGTCTCCCTTGGGAGAAATTTGTCTTGGAGACAGAGTCTCCAAGACAAGAGTCTATTGCATACAAATAACAGACACGTTCACATAAGAAAAGGAAAAACACCATGAAACACCCAACATACAAAACAGAGATATTGCACACATTCCCTTGATAAAGTGCAACTAGTCAATAAAGTGCATTCGGCATTCCCTGAATCTCTTATTGAGTCAATAAAGTGCATTCGGCAATCCCTGAATCTCTTATTGAGTCAATAAAGTGCATTCGGCAATCCCTGAATCTCTTATTGAGTCAATAAAGTGCATTCGGCAATCCCTGAATCTCTTATTGAGTCAATAAAGTGCATTCGGCAATCCCTGAATCTCTTATCGAGTCAATAAAGTGCATTCGGCAATCCCTGAATCTTTTATTGAGTCAATAGAGTGCATCCGGCAATCTCTGATTGAGCATTTTGATTGACAGGGAAGGGGAGGGAGTTGACTGAAATCATGGCAGATCATGATGCTGGCGGATGGCCAGTTTGGCCACACCATTGTTGCTACACCATGCAGCCATGAAACCTTTTGAATCGTCTATGCCTGGTCTTCCCAAAAAGTGGGTCGGGACCCATTTGTGGGCCGCGGACACAATGTTATGGGTCCCGTTAGTTTTTAATTCCTACATTTGGTTTTTAAATATTATTATTTCAAAACATTTTCTAAAAACATTCCCAAAAAAGCTAAACCTTTCATGAATGAATAACAAAATCCAATGATTTGTCATGAAGAAATGAAAGAAAAATCTAAGAAATTACATAAATTAGAACAAATATTTAAGAAGTATTGAAAATAGCCGATCTACAAGCTCACAACGTGAGCTTGTAGATGCGTCATGCCGTCATCATCATACATCACATTCCGTGCTCAACCAATCAAATCATCACAACTTTTCTGTCCTCACTTTTGGCTTCAATGTTTGTGTTTACACAGACACCAAAAGATGGGCATAGGAGGATAAAAAATACTTGAGGACAAACAAGTATTGTGATTGGCCGGAATGTGATGATGTATGATGACAAGAGCGCCCCTCACTTCACACAGGTGTGATTTTTTTCTTTTAGCAAAGATGATAACTGTAGTGCTCAAAACTGTATTAGATCATACCTGTGTATCCAAGAATGTCTGGATCTTCATGCTCAGATGAATGGGTAGGGGTGATGTCCTCTTTAATCCCATCATGGTTGTCTGAATGTACTGTACATGTACAAGAATTCACAATCATAATTAATTAGCCGTGAGGTGAGGAAACACAAGACTGGTGGAACGTAACCAAGTACGTTTACTCAAATACAATACTTAAGAACAACTTTGAGGCACTTTTACTTTACATGACTATTTCCATTATTATACTATTACACACTACATATCAGAGGCAAATATTCCACTTTTTAATTTCACTATACAATCATTTGGAGACTTTAGCTACAAGTTACTTTTAGATGGGGATTATTATTATTACCATTCATTATTATTCTTGCAACTCATAATGAGTAGGCCTATACATTTACTTTGATACTGTAAGTATATTTTTTTAAAGTAATCTTTTTTTTAAATGCAGGAGTATTTCTATATTGTGGTTTATTGCTACTTTTACGTTACTAAAACTCGGCACTGTAATTTGTGTGGCACATTTCATACACAAAGCATTTCAAAGTGATTTAAAGGTCTTTAAAGACATAAAAAGGCCTGTTCCTCAGACCAAACAGTAGGGGTTGGCAGTATCAGGGATTATATGCAATCAATGGAAATTGGGAGAAAAAATGTGGGAAGAAATTTAATTACGATTTGGCCTTGAACATTTCAAAGCAGCAGCCAAATGTTACCAGTTTTTCTAAACAGTGAACTGGCAGAGAGCGTCAACTGAGGTTTGTGGGTCCTTTTTAAATTACACCACTAGAGGGTAGTAGCACTCCGTTGTATTGATTGGGTTAGCCGCAATAAAAGGCAAGAGTAACTTAAGTAAGGGTTTGTGTTGGTGGTGGGGCTCTGTTTCTGCTGCTTATTGATTGAATACTTCATTAGTCAGAAATATAAACAGCAGGAGGTACAGTCAGTCAGACATTAAGGCTAAAACAGGGGTCATCGTCATGTTTTCTTGTGGCGGACATACAACATGAGTGGACAATAATATTACCAGGCAGAAACACATAAAGAGACAGCCCTGAATGACCATAACAGGTCTGTAACTCTGAGAGTGTACAAATGGAATCACATTTGTGCTCTCAGAGTTATGGGGGTCCTTATAAATAAATAAAACATTTGAGAACCACTAGTACCACTGCAATAGTGTAGTAAAATAAATCCATGTCATTCTGAAGAAAACCTGGAGACTTGATATTCAGTTATTGGGTATTATGATAAAAATAAAGCATTGTAATTGTCTGTAAAACAAAGTCTAACAAAGCCACAGACAAAGACAAGTGTTTGCCACGGACACATCTGTCTGTGTACGGACATGTTGATGACCCCTGGGCTAAAAGGGTAACACTGGGGACTTGTTTACCATTATTAGGCGACTAATGCATTTTATCATATTTGCTCATCTGCCCAAAACCATGGTGTATCCAGGGCCAGCCCTAGGGGCAGGCGGAACAGTTCCCCACCTAGGGCGCCAGGTCGCTAGGGGCGCTGAGTAGCCCCCAGGGCGTCTTACTGGCGTCTTACTGGTTACTTATTATCATCATCATCATCATTTTATTATAATATATCATTCACTATGAAAACGTGCATTTCCCGTAAGTCCATCCGTCCGTTATGCTGCATTCACATGGAATCAGGCAAGCGGTAGACGGCAAACCAGACTTCATTTTAGTGGACGGGAGCAGGACGGTAAACGGAACAGGACGGCACGGCAGCCAGAACCGGCGACGGTAACGGCAGACGGCATCAATGTTAAAATATTTAATCTTTTTACCGTTCCGTGCCGTCCAGCAGGTATTGCCGTTTGCCGTTTACCGCTTGCCTGATTCCTTGTGAATGCAGCATTAGTCACCCCATGCCTCGTGACATCACGTGACGTGACATCATCAGGAATCTCCATATATGGGCATATATGTAGTCGCGACATAGACGACATCGCCAGGGGCCCTTCCCCATATATGGTCACGCCTCGTAACATCACCCCCCATGCCAAAGCGCCAGCGCTCGCCCAGCAGTCTGCCGTCTGCCTGATTTCTTATTTTGTAAAAATCCTCAGTGATTACAGGAACAGTTGTGGAGTGCTGTTGTGTGTATTCATCATGACGTCAGCACACCGTGGGTTATTTTGACTTGGCTACAGGAAAAGGATGGGCCAGACCATCACAGATGAGCATAACACAACGACAGCAAAACATTCTAAGCATTCTTCATTTTACAGGCTTGTGTGTTATTGAAGGAAAGGTTTTTCACCTGCAACAGTGGCCCCTTGTTTCTGCTGTGATTGTTCTAGTAAGAGTAAGCTGATTAAGAAGACAGTACAGACAACCGATGGCATGATTTTCTATTGGGCCGGCATGCCTTCCAGATCGATCGTCTTGATATTTCTGGAATAGAGAGATAGGACAGAAAGATAGCATTAAGTCAGGCTTGGTTACCGTAAATTGCATGAAATGTGCAGTTTTGTGCAACATCTGATATGTCAGGTTGAGAAATTATGCACAGATCAATGTCGGCTACTGTACATTCACACAGTTCAAAGGTAATTCAATGGTACCATTGGCTGAGAAATTACACAAAGAATATATATGTTTTTATTATTTCTTAGTGATGACTTTCACCTTTGAATTTGAATGTATTTTCGATTCAACAATAACCTGCAGTTTTGTATTCACCCAAATAACAGATACAGTAACAGTCTGGACTGTACAAATCAAGTTATAAGTATAAACGTTACGTGATGTGTTTTTTTTTATTAAAATGTATTAAATTGCTCTATATCCTGTTACAAATTATTGCTATAAAGTGTTTGTTCATTATCAGGGGTATCCCAGTCTCTCCATCTAAACAGAAAATACATTTTCAGGTCACAATACTAATCTCATCCAATCAGGAGAGTTGGACATAGCAACATTGGAACTGGAACAATCAAATTGAAGCTGATCAATTGTTTTTCTCTCCTGAATGGATGCAAATGGCAACCTACCCGACAATGACATTTCTGTGTAAAGAGATGGAGCGACCCCTGTTACAGACTAGAGCACATTTAATTTAGCACAAGACCCAATCAATAAAGTGATGCAGGATGAATTCCCGTTTTCTGCAATTATTTTCAGCAATTCCTCTCACAAATCATAACCATAGTTGCTTCAGGTATGCCTTACATCCACGTTACTAAGGCCCCTGCTGTAACACATCCACTACAGACGAACCAGGCAGACAGATGGGCTTTCATCTGAAGCCCACACTACACACAGTCTGCCTGTTTCAGTCTGATCCAGCCCACACATGCAGGGAGGGAATACACATTGGTACGGATCCAGTTCTGCCTTTCCCACTCCATCTGAACACTTGTGAGGCACAGTATCTTCAATATGTGCTCCTCGTGGGACTCTGTGTGTGTGCGTGCATGCGTGCGTGCGTGCGTGCGTGCGTGCGTGCGTGCGTGCGTTGAACAGTACAGTGCATCTGGGCAAGTTTGTGTAAAGTGAATAGAAATAATTATTTTGTTCCCACCCCTTTGGTGGTGTTTGTCACTGTACCCAGACCCATGTACCCAGACTAAGGGGCAGTGGGCACAATTAATACAGAGCCCGGGGAGCAGTTAACAGATGTTAAGTGTCTTGC
This sequence comes from Electrona antarctica, assembly GCF_951216825.1. Classification (NCBI taxonomy): domain Eukaryota; kingdom Metazoa; phylum Chordata; class Actinopteri; order Myctophiformes; family Myctophidae; genus Electrona; species Electrona antarctica. The sequence continues at coordinate 43,166,908 of NC_136789.1, read as the reverse complement.
TCAGGGACACACACTGAGCGGGCGAGGCCAAGACCTTCTTATTCCCATAAGGCCTCTCTACCCATTCAACTATGGCCACCCCGAACAACACACGTTGCAAGTGTACAGTGTTGTAGACAATCTCACACATTTAAATGCCACACACCAGATTCCCCACACAGACCAACCAGCCTGCTCACTCTTCAGTGGGCCTCGTGATGCGTCTCAGTGACAAGTCCAGGCGGTGGGACGGGAATAGACAGTCAGTCAACTCTACTGATCAGCCATCTGTGATACAAATTGCTTGCAACTGGTGGTGCTTCTCTTTTATGAACCGCCAGATTCCTGGGCTATCTTGGCACCCGATTAGCAGTCTCTCAACTCCATCCCCCACTCCGCTTGGCGTTATTTAAAATGAGTTGAAAAGAACATGGAGTTACTATGCAAGTAGTCTCTCGAGACAGACTGTTGACTCCGTCAAATTCAAGGAAAAGAGGGTGCCGTTTTTCCTTTATTTTATGACGATGGGTTCTCAGATTGCTATGCAAGTAACAACAGTAGAACTAAAAGAAGCCTTTCATAAAAATCTATAATAGTCTACTCATTTTTGTCTTTGCTTATCATCTGTACTTCATTATGATACATGAACATAGTATTAAAAGATCATTTTTTAGTTATTATAAGGATTATATACTGGAGGATATGTTGCATTGAACATGTGATAAGTCATTGTATGTTATACATTTGACTCATTGTACAGTAAACAAGTTTCAATTGTCCTTCTAGTGTGTGTGTGTGTGTGTGTGTGTGTGTGTGTGTGTGTGTGTGTGTGTGTGTGTGTGTGTGTGTGTGTGTGTGTATGTATATTTTATGTATGAGATACACTTTCCTGGACGCCTGGCAGCTGAGGATGAGGTATTTCCCTCTGACCCTGCACATCCTGTAGGCTTACCATTGTGGAAGATAATGAGCTGCGAATGCACCACTCACTGTGTTCATTATCTCCAGCAGGCTGAAGGCATGGGGAGAGAGTATGTTTGTCTCCAGCAGGCTGAAGGCATGGGGAGAGAGTATGTTTTGCGCCCCGTCCGTCCGTCTGTGTGTTCGTCTGTCTGTGTAGCGCTAATATCAATGGGACAGATCAACACGGATCTGTCCCATTGTCCATATTCCATCCTGATTGGCTAAGATGGCCTTCCAAAGTTTGCAGGATTGGTCCACTTTGAACAAAATGCCTCAAATCATGAACACAGCGTGCGGTTTCCATGAAATCTTGCACGCACATTCCCACTAGGCGAGGAAGAAATGCCACTTAAAAACTGTCAGCTTCAAAATGCGGCTGCCTCATGGCGGCACTATAACAGTTACAGGACAATTTGTGTTTTACCTAGAACTGCATCAATCTGTGTAAAGCTTTGTTTGCAACATAGATCTAATCAGTGTAGTGAAACATAAAGCAACATCTGATTTTCTGGATACATTATATAGTAGAGGGTTTTACCCCTTAATTACCAAGCCCAGTCGAATTACGACAACTAGCGCAACATTGATTGACAACATTTTTATCAATGTATTAGAGAATGATATTAAGAGTGGGCTAATAATAAATGACATAAGCGATCATTTGCCTGTATTTGTAACATTCAACAGTCAAATAAAGAGTAAGAAAGAGGAAAATTGTCACAGATATGTTAGGGTAAGAACGGAGGAATCAATAAATAAGTTAAGAAATGACCTCTTAAATGAAGAATGGAAAGGAGTGTATACAGAAGGGGTAAATGATGCATATGAGTCATTTTTGAATTGTTTTCTATACCATTATGATAAACGGTGCCCAATAACACAATGCAGAAATAAGAATAGGTACAATAACAAGCCCTGGATAACAAAAGGTTTACAAAATGCATGCAAAAAGAAAAACAAACTTTATAGAGATTTTATGAAATACAGGACAAAGACGGCTGAAAATAAATACAAGGTGTATAAAAATAAATTGGTAATCATAATGAGACAAGCAAAGAAAGAATACTATAACAAAAGGTTAGAAGAAAACAAAAATAATCTTAAAGGAACTTGGAAAATCTTAAATCAGGTAATAGGGAATAAAAATACATCTACAGAATTGCCCACTTATTTTACTAATGACAACAAGAGAGTGATAGAAAATATAAATGAAGTGGTAAATGAATTCAATTCTTTTTTTGTAAATGTAGGGCCAAGTCTGGCCAATTCCATTCCACAACATGCTGGGCAAAATGATGAAGGGGGAAGTAAAATAATGCAGTCCATGTTTCTAGGAGAAGTGAGTGAAAATGAAATTAAATCAATTGTAGCAAAATCAAAGAACAAAACATCAACTGATTGTGATGGGATAGATATGATCATTGTGAAGAAGACTATTGACTGTATAATTAAACCTTTTAGTTATATCTGTAATCTTTCTTTTAGTACAGGAGTTTTCCCAGACAGGATGAAAATGGCAAAGGTTATACCACTTTTTAAAACAGGAAACAAACATGATTTTACTAATTATAGACCAGTGTCGCTGCTTTCCCAGTTTTCTGAAGTACTTGAAAAACTGTATGTACAAAGATTGGACTCATTTATTGAAAAGAATAACTTACTGAGTGAGAGTCAGTATGGCTTTCGGACCAATCGGTCCACAGCTCTGGCACTCATGAAAATAACCGATGAAATAACAACAGCAATAGATAATCACAAACACACAATAGGTGTCTTTATTGACCTCAAAAAAGCGTTCGACACAATTGATCATACTATTTTAATATCTAAATTGAATAATTATGGGGTAAGAGGTGTAGTTCTAGATTGGTTAATCAGTTACCTTCACAACAGGCAACAATATGTACAGTTGGGGGGTCATAAATCTGATTCCATGAAGCTTGAATGTGGGGTACCACAAGGCTCGGTCTTGGGACCTAAACTTTTTATTTTGTATATTAATGATATTTGTGAAGTGTCAAAGTTAATGCAGTTTGTTTTGTTCGCGGACGACACTAATTTCTTTTGTTCAGGGGATAACTTAAAAAGTGTAGCAGAAAGCATTACAAATGAAATGGTTAAATTAAAAAGGTGGTTTAATAAAAATAAGTTATCATTGAATTTGAAAAAAACCAAGTTTATGATTTTCTCTAATTTGAAAAAGGATGAAATTATTCTCACTATAGATGGAGTGAATATTGAAAGAGTGAATGAATTTAGGTTTTTGGGTGTTATATTAGATGAGAAATTATCATGGAAAAATCATATAGCATATATAAAAGCCAAGGTGGCCAAAAGTCTTTTTATTTTGAACAAAGTAAAATATGATTTGGATACGAATTTATTGAGGATGTTGTATTGTACACTGGTTTTACCATATTTTATTTACTGTTTGGAAGTATGGGGTAACTCATTCAAGAGTAATATGACTCCTTTGATTATGTTACAAAAAAGAGCATTAAGAATCATGTATAAAGAAGATTTCAGAGCACACACCAATAGGCTTTTTATGTTATCAGGTGTTTTGAAAATCATGGATTTGGTAGAATTACGAACATTATTAGTGGGGTTCAGAGCGAAAAACAAATCATTACCAATACAGTTACAGAAGTCATTTGTGTTTAGCTCAGAGGATGAGGACCACAGAAGAAGACATGATTTTAAACATCTGTTCGCTCGGACTACACTAAAACAAATGTGCACTTTTGTTACAGGTATAAAGTTATGGAATTCACAAAACCAGGAGTTGAAGAGTTGTACAACAGTGTTTCAGTTTAAGAAAGTGTTTAAAAAAGAAAAAATGATAAAATATGAATTAGAAGGTTAGATATAAGTGTTATTTTGTTTCCTCGGTGTTGTCTTTGTTTGTTCTCTTGTTGAGCTCCATGTCCTTTGTCTTTGTTGTTTGTTTTTTTTCTTTCTTTTTTGATGTAATCATGTATGGTTGGTGGCAGCATCAATTGGTTGTTGTTTTTTCCTTTTTTCTTTGATGTAATCATGTATGGTTGGTGGCAGCATCAATTAGATGTTTTTTTAGGGGTAGGGGCAGGTATATATAAGATTTATCTTCTTCCTGCTCCTTTTCCTTTCTGTATGGAATATGTAAAAAATAATAAGTACAAAGTAAAAATTAATATGATCATGTAAAACCATAACTGAAATGAAATAAATAAATATGAAATGAAATGAAATGAACATTCCCTACAGGCAAAGGAAAAGCTTTTGCCCTGCATTTTTCATGTAAAAACACGTTTTTGATACTACTCCTTCGAGTATCCAAATTTCACACAAATTTGTACACATGATCTCCATCCATTCCTGATTGACAACTAAAGTTTGCACGACTGGCCCGTTTAGAATAAAATGCCGCAAATCATGAACACAGGCCCGATTGCCCGAGTGAAACTTTGCACGCACATTTCCACTACGTTATGTCACCCTTTTAACATTGCCCTATTATAGTGCCACCAGGAGGCACATTTTTTCCAAACATCACAAACGTTCCTGACCTGGTGGAGACCCGTGCACTTTTTCTAGTTACTATTTTTCTAGTTACTTTTTCTAGTTACTACTTGATCATTGCAGATCAAGTGAAGTGGAACTGCTAAAACTCATGGGTTTCTTTCTTTTCTACCTGTCCCACTCCCACGATTCTGATCCTCTAACAGAATGTCAATATCCAAAAGCAACAGCCACAGGAGTCTTCTTATCGACCAACAGCTCATACAGGATGTGCCAGACCATGAACCGAAGCAGTCTTCACCACTAGTTCCCCACTTTCATTCTCACATGTTCTCTCCTCTTTGCTCCACATTTACTAAGTCATGGAGACAGGCACATGAAATGAAATGCATGTACTAATTGTTGAACTATAGCCTAATGGAATAAAAAAAAGGGCAGGAAAGATCCCAGAATTTGGCAGGAATCAAATAAACCTCAGAAGTAAAAGCAGAAACATGACACTTGTGTATAATTCAGCTCGCAGTCACCAAGAGTGCAATGCAGCTATAAAAAACAATTGGAACCTCTCCCTCCCCAATTTTAGCCGGAAATATTTTTTTTAAGACTTCCGGATGGAATAAATACAACTAAAAAGCAATTAAAATGCTTGTTTCAACCTGTCGCTTACATTTTCTTTACCGCTAAAATTGCAAACATCTGAGAGCAGGGAGGACTAGCTTTACTTTTGGATACGATGTGCGGAAAAAGGTACAGATCTGTACTGTTGGCCACAGTTCACCGGTGTCACACTCTGCCGGCACCCTACAAAGCAGGACCTCAACTCGAAGCTATCGTGGAGGGTGAGGTTCCAAAGAATTAAACTATTAGTCTAATAGTTTACAGTACATAGACAGTACACAGTATTGTGGGGGGTGGACATGTTTTACTCTGTAATCATCCTGATAGTGTGATGGCCTCTCTTTGAAGAGACTATAGACACTGTGCTAAATGAACAAACGAGATGCTTCAGTGTCATCCTTGTGGTAAATCAATTGAGTATGTATTTGTGAACCAATGAGCACCTCTTTGGAGACAAAACGCTGAGTGGAAGCAAGGAGCGCACACACGCACGCACGCACGCACGCACGCACGCACGCACGCACGCACATGCAGGAAGTGTGCATCACTGGTTGCTTTTTACTCAAGTCCAAGTGGACACCATAGCAGGATGCATCTGAGATGAGCATAAAAAGAAATATAAGAGGCAGTCAGGCAGACACTCTTATCTGATATAACAAAGTTAAACACACACCATACATGCAATCAGTTGCTAACCTGTGCTACAAAAGGTCTTGCTAACAAGTAGCATTGACCCCGGACAACAAAGCATCTTCTAGGATGTAAGTGGTTAACTCATAAATAAGACTAAATCATAATACATTCCCAGTACGTCACACTGCAGTCTGTGTCACCTCATAGGAGAGTGATTTCTGGGAGACCTGAGCTAGTGTTGGTGAGGAATGTGTAAAGTGTGAAGAATGCGTCTGTGTGTGACCGTGTAAAGACCGACAGGGAGACAGGTGATGTAGGCTTGTACCACAGACCAGGCTTATGCCACTGTATTAAGGGAGTTAACAGAGTGAGACAGGTTGAGTATTTAAGAGTATGTGTGGATATCTGGGTAGAAGGGCGAGCAGAAACACGCAAGGGTGGCGTATTCAGATTTCATCATTATAAATTCCACAATGACCCCATTGTATCTCTCAATTGTAACCAATTAATCCCTACAGTACATGCTGTACTTGGTACTACGACAAATATAAAAAAATAGTCGGTCAACAAGCACACTATGGGTTGATGTATTATTAAGTATTAAGTATTATTATTACTTATTATGGTGCATAATATTTGAGCGTTCAGGGAATAGTTAAGCTGACTGCTAATATGGATGACAAGCTGAAGAGGTGAGTTTGACCATAGAGAGGCTGCTCAAATGTACCTTTTTGCTGTCCTTTTGGCTTTAGAATGTTTTCAAACTTTCCACTATAATACCACGGACCATTCATAATCAGAACATCCAGACACACCTACTCAACTGGATAAATACTGCTTACAATGACGCAAACCTAAGAACGTTCCTGAAGTGCAGAATCATTTGATGATCATATTAATTCTGACGCAAGTTAAGACATAATGGAAAGGAATATGGGGACAAAGTTATGGCAGCTGTTCTTTCTGTATACATACAGCACCTGTATACCTGTATACAGGTATACAGGTGCAGACCTACAAGCTCGTAGCGCGCCACTCGGTGGCGCGCTATGAGCTTGTAGATCTGCTATTTTTCAATAGCTAAATTATAACAATGCTTAAAACACCAAAAGGGGTTCCCGCCCAAAATGGTTTAAGGTTATTGTAGCAGTCAATTTATATTGGGGGTCGGGAGGGGGCGGGGCGGGGGTCCCGAGACATTGCCAAAGCATTTCCGGGGGTCCCCGGCCAAAAACGTTGAGAACCCCTGTACTAAAGCATTGTCGTGTAGTTTAGTGATTCTCAAACTTTTTAATTTCTTTAAAGTTTGATATACATTATGTCACAGACCCCCATTTGATATTATTTGTATGCCTGAGACCCCAAATCTACACTATATTTTCAATTTTTTTTTTTTATTGAGGTACCATTACACCAAATTCTAATGTTGTCATGAACAAAGAAAACAAATGAGACAAACATAAAAAGGCAGAACAAAACAAAACAAAAGACTTGTCACACTTCATCATAATGTTGCAGGTTTGATTGTTTCATTTGAGTCAAAAATAAATGGGAGATGAGGCTGCCAAATCTTATAGTTTGTTTGTAAGCCAGAACCTGCATTCTCTCAAGTAGGAAAGCTTTACCAGTTCTTCTAGCAATAATTTTGCCCATGGGACCTCTGTCTTTTCCAAAACATTAGAATAAGCTTCTTTTCAACAATAAGTTGTAACACATTTGTTATTTCTGTATGCAGCTCTTGCTCTCAGCGTGCTCTGATACCTTGTACAGACGGTAAGGTTCTGATCAGTACTAGTGATCATTTAACTCAGAGTAAATGGAACCAAATGGACACATACAGTAAGGGTCCATTTGGTTCTGTTTCTACAGTTACAGACCTGTATACAGTAGGTCCATTTGGTTCCTAACTGTCAACCATTTAGCTGGGGACCCCCTGGAAACCCCCTCAAGGACCACTGGGGGTTCCTGGACCACACGTTAAGAACCAATAGTCTACTTGGAGGATAGTATGGGCCTAGTAGTGGATTGATTTCATTATCACCAGGAAAAAGGGAGGAGAGTTAGTCAATATATCCCAGGAGAAAACAGTGCTTATTTCCATTGAACTGCTGTTCAAATATGACATTCAACCCCAATTTCACTGGAGCTCATCCATCCTCTGAACCATCTTGAGATGGTTCCAGACTCTCCAATGATAGAACTATCCACCAACTACAAACACACTCTTTATGTAGTACACTTAATCATTTTTAGAAATATTTCACAATGTTATGTCACAACAAAACGCACAGAGCAAATAATCATTTTTAGAAAGGTTTCAGAATGTTGTCACCACAAAACGCACAGAGCAAATAATCAAGACATTTACCATAGAAATATATATTGCATATCGACATATACTGGCCAGAAATGATTACAGGAATAACTATTACTGGAAAATGTTATAAACTTTTTACAGGCAGAAAATACATAAGTTGAATGCATGAACTTAAGAGCTCACCCTTACAAGCTGTTCTTCACTGAATTAACTGTGTAATGTCTCACAGTTGCTTTACAAATGTTCCATTTCCTCTGTTTCTCATGCCGACCACCTAACCTTACATAAACAATTAAGATAATCAAAAAGAAAAAAAGGAACAAAGAATATGCCAGGCCAGGCCAGCTGATTCCCTGCGAGAGCAATGCCTAATCCGTCTATGATCCGAGAGACACTACATGGACTACAATGTGAGACACTAACGGCAGCGCATACAAATCACCAATGTACCTCTGCAACAGCCAACCACTTTCCTCTGGGTCCTAGGGCTGTACAATTTACTCTCACAGATGAAACTCCACTCATCCGTACCAGTTTATTATTTTGAGATTATTATTGATATAAAGTCCCAAATGTTTGTTCATGTAATTGTTATTTCTCCTGTTTGAAATGTGTAAATGAATTATCAGCTGGTTATAACAATGTTCTCAGAAAGGTACACAAGGACAGGATTTTGATTGTTGTGTTGTTTGTGTATAGAACTTGGTGTAACACTGATCCGATACTGTAAAAACAATATTGAATACATCATAATACTAATAATAACAACATTTTATAAAAGCATAATACTGCCCATTTAGAATTATCAACCTCAAAACTGCTCCAAACTGCCAGGATAAATGCAAATCCTGTTCAGTTCCATATTGATTGATCCCAACTCATTACTAACATGTAACATGCTGCAGCATTTGGTAGTCCACCAACATAAATTATTTAGAAAGAATTGCTTTAATTAGACAGATGACGGCCAAAAGACTAAAATCCCATCAAACACTATCAAAATTAATCTCTGTAAAGACTATGGGCATGGTCATCATTTAGCATGTTCTGCAGCTAAAGGGACTTGTAGTAAGAGAAATCTATGAAAATCTGGGAACTAAATCGTTACCAAGAAATTTCTTCACCAATGTGTTTCTAAAGGTGTCTAATAACATGTACTAAAAGTTTGAAATTCAACTCCTGTGGGAAATTGAGTTATTAGCATAATATGTGATATATACCCATAACATCCTATATAAGGCAAAAAAGTCAACATTTCATCATTCTTTAAGTAGCATGTGACATATGAAACTAGGGGGTTTTCATGATTCTGAATCCATTCCAAGCATTAGTTTTGCACAAAAAACACTCCTTGGGGGGAAAACGGCCTCACAAACGTGATGAGGTCAGCACATTTGGTCAAGTGGATATGGCCTAATTTAGCCCAAGGAGTGTTTTTTGTGCAAAACTAATGCTTGGAATGGATTCAGAATCATGAAAACCCCCTAGTTTCATATGTCACATGCTACTTAAAGAATGATGAAATTTGGACTTTTTTGCCTTATATAGGATGTTAAGGGTATATATCACATATTATGCTAATAACTCAATTTCCCACGGGAGTTGAATTTCAAACTTTTAGTATGTTATTAGACACCTTTAGAAACACATTGGTGAAGAAATTTCTTGGTAACGATTTAGTTCCCAGATTGGTCAAATACCTGATAAAATGCCCTTACTATTGGGGGATAGGGACTCTGAAATCTGTTTAGCCCTGGTATGGTCACTGTCCTCTCTCATATCTGGCACACACGTTATCAGTGGTGGGAAAGGTACTCTGCAAAATACTGCAATATAGAAATACTCTGTTTCTGAAAATGTACTTGAGTAAAAGTACTAGTATTTGCATCAAAATGTAGGCTATAAGTGCCAAAGGTAAAAGTACAAATTATGCAGAATGTCCCATTTCAAGTTTTCAAATGTGTAAAAATCTTGTAGATCGGCAATTTTCAAATGGCCGAAATGTACATAGGACTGAAGTGGTTATGGTTAATGTATGTTTTGTAATCAAAATCTACAAAGTAACTAAAGTTTTTAAATAAATGTAATGGAATAAAAGTTCAATATTTGGATGGATAGATGTAGTGGATAGTACTAATGAAGTAAAAAAAAAAAAAAAATACTCAAGTAAAGTACAAATACCTCAAAATTGTACTTAAGTACAGTATTTAAGTAAATGTACTTACTACTTTCCACCACTTGGCACTTATCTATGGCTTCATCTTTGTTTCTTTAGCTGTATGGTGAATCTGTCACATAGACTAATGGTCAGCCCTTAGCACCACTGACCCCACTAGGGCACAAGTAGATTTTTTTTTCATGGACACTTCAACAATCTTTTTTTTGTATGATTCGATGTAAGCCCAGAATCACTATATAATACATATGTATTTAGTACTTAGTACCTTACTTATATTGTAAGTTAAATGACCTTATTGTTATGCATTGTTTTATTTGTAGGCCTACTGTATTACCTTGTATATGTCAGATATTGTTAGCGCAGTCAGGTGGAGTCTGGCACACCAACATTTCACTGCACATACAACATCTCTTTAATCGGAAAGAATTCATCGTTAAACCCACATCTTGATGAAGACACAAATCTCATCTGTTTTCAGGGGGATAAACAAAAAACAAACAAAAACCTTCAAAGGTTTATTCTTCTAACTTGGAATATAACTTTCTATCTCATTTTAATTGCCAAAATACTATGATGTATTAGCTGAGAACAGAACATTAATCAATTCAATACAATAATTTGTATTATTTTCTTCAGAAATTTAGATCCAACTCTGACTGTGCTCCAGATGTGTAAGAATAAGAAATTATTGATGCCCCCCTAATGTGTCTCACACACACACACACACACACACACACACACACACACACACACACACACACACACACACACCTTTGTAATCAAAATGTCCTGTGGTTATATTACCATATATTTATATGATAATATTTTAGACCTGTTTGTGCCGTCTCATTTTCCCACTTTGTTTATGCTGACTGACAGTCGAGACTCTACAAAGGAGGCCAGACGAGCCCATTTAACCAGACTGACCATTATACAAAAGCTGCACATGGCTTTTAAGAAAAGAAATCTGGGTGTCTCGCTCCTTAGTAATCTCCCTCGACTTCAGGAATTAATTTCCTCCTTTACTCAAAAGAAGAGTAGCCTTGGATTCCACACTCTGACACATTTATGGAAATTGCATTTGCCTCTTTATCACTGATAGTCTCCAAAGTCCAGGTACAGACTAGTAGGTAGGGGGGGGGGGGGGGGGGGGGGGGGTCAATATGGCGAGTAAGGTGAGAGGAAGAGGTAGAGCAGGTCGCCCAATGATCCATGGGTCGGCGGTTCGAATCCCGGCTCCTCCTGTCTACATGTCGAAGTGTCCTTGGGCAAGACACTGAACCCCAAATTGCTCCCGATGTGCTGGTTGGTGCCTTGCATGGCTTCCGCTGCAATCGGTGTATGAATGTGTGTATGAATGGGTGAATGTAATGCACAATCTATGTAAAGCGCCTTGGATAAAGGCGCTATATAAATGCACCATTTACCATTTACCATGAATACGGCATTGAGGTTGTATGCCTAAGCTAAGCAGTTCAAGTGGCTATAAACTCATATACTGTAGTTAGTGAAGACTCAAGGTATTCAATAAATGTGCTTTTTGAAATCACAGTGACCTTAGCCTCCTAGACCGCAGGCGAGACATTGCATAAGAACTGGTGGGAGTTGTCCTAGCAATTTAGATGTAAACATTTAATAACACCCGTTTATAAAGAGTATCTTTGTAACTTTTCTCTGTAGGTTGCAGTACAGCCATTTCCTGCGAGATTAGGTGCCGTTTTGTTTCACTCTGTTACTGTTTGTTGAACTGATAGGCTCAAGTCTTGAGGCTATGTTGGGGGATGGCTGTTGTGAGAGTGAAAGCTATAAAGGCTGTGATCCTATGTTACTCTGAGAGTCAGACTGGGGTTTCCATTACCATGACAGGTCATGTAAGTCTTGGCTCCTTACTCGAGTAAAATCCTCATACTTCCATTTTTTTACTATTTTGAAAAAAACATTTTAAAATAGTTCAACTAGCCTATCTACATCGACACGTTGTGAGCTTGTATATTGGCTTTGAACGATTTTAAAACGTTTTACAAACGTTTAGGGACAAATCTGCCACAGGGGGGAAAAAATCCCTGGGGAGATTGGTCTGGCACTCCTCAGTTTGAATTACATTTCGCTCACCCCAGAGTTGTGGGTGACCAATCAGAGCCCACTATTCAAAGTGAGACATTTTTGCTGTGGTGTTGGAATCTGTTTGTAACCGCCCCTTGGAAATAAATCTTCCACAGCGAAGTTCCAGACTAATATCTGATATTATTCTGGCCATGCCAGGGTAGCAAGATAATAACCCTAGGTCTCTTTAGGCTACAGTGACCTTGACTTTTGACCTTTCACCACCTACTTCTAATCAGTCATCCTTGATTGATGGACATTTAAGCATACAATGCGTGGCACATCTATGCACGGAATGTCTATGTTCACAGGCTTCTGTGTGCGGCCTAGAGGGCATCTGAGCATGTGCGGCACTACAAGTCTTACACTAAATGCGTTCGGGAAACCCAGACCTTGACCTTTGACCTTTTATCGGCTATTTCAAATCAGTTCATCCTTGAGTCCAGTGGACGTTTGTGCCAAATGTCATGAAATTCCTCAGATATCACATTCACGAGGGATGCATAGATGAAGACAACATAATGCCTACTTTGCCTAGATTTCACATCTGTCTGCCGGCAGAGGCACAAATTAATGCATGTAGAATAAACAAGGGGAGTGACAGTGTGCATTGGTGCACATAACATAGAAGGTCTTTAGCCAACAGAGATCCTGCAATATTGCCATAGACAAAAGCTCCTGTCATCATGCTGGCTTTGCTTTTACATTGCATGCCGGCATTCCATGTGACATGTATAACAACAGTGCCAGACAGTGTCTAGTGTTGTTTGACACTGACAACGCACTCCGTCACAAAAGCTCCGGAACTTCCGGAAGTGAAGCATTTTCCTTCACTGAGCGACAAAAAGACTGATTTTACAAATAAGAGCATGCCAATTCTCTTCCAGTCTCTTTGGATCAAATAGTAATCTCAGCAAGGCTGATGGCTTCTTGGTTAAAGTGGGTGACAATATTATCACACGAAAAGATGAAATTACCTACCTAGGTTCCATCCTGGAGGCAAATCTTTCCGGTGAAAAAATGGCCACGAACGTAATAAAAAAATCAACCAAAGAGCAAGATTCCTATACAGGATCTCCTCACTGGTCAACAAAAACACCTTGAAGACCATAACAGGAGCTATAGTACAAGGTTTCTTTGACTATGCATGCACGTCCTGGTACCACAGAAGGCTCCAGACTTCCCCAAACAAACTAGTCAGGTTACTACTTGGCCTCACTCCCCGAACCAACCTCACCCCTGCCCATTTTGACAGGCTGGAATGGCTTAGGGTTGACGACAGAGTACAGCATCTTGCAATGGGTCTGGTCCTTTGAGAGCGGTTTTGAAGGAGTCATGCGAATCCCTTGACTCCTTCAAAACTGCTCTCAAAGGGCACCTACGGACGGCTGCAATTCGAAACTGGCCCCCGTAAATTCTGAATCCCCCACGCACCCCCTTTTCCCCTCACTGTATATATATTTTTTCCCAATACCTCCTCTATGATGATTTCCTGTTTTTGGCTATAAGTGTATATCTGTATGTCTCTAAATGTTATGATGAATTGAAAATGGTGGACCCTCTTGTAAACAAGTGTAATACTTATGGTGTCGTCCACTCACAGTTGACAGTTTTTGTATTGAGTTCTTGAAATGTACTGTAATTCTGCAAACTGTTAATAAATACTAAAATCAATAATGTTACTAAACTCACTTCATAACATAATTTGACTCTCGTTTCTCTCATTCTATTTTTCTCTCTCAAACACGTACAGTATCTTGAGTTGACAACATTATATATTTATTTAACAAAATGCACACTCAAAAGATGTATGTACACGGGGAACGGTGGCACAGTCGGTAGTGCTGTTGCCTCACAGCTAGAAGGTCCTGGGTTTGATTCCCGCTGGGGATGCTTTGGGCACTGGGGGCGTGTTTTCTCCTCCATCAGTGCCCATACCCGAGGCGGGGTTGGCAAAAGGGCCTTTCTGTGTGGAGTTTGCATGTTCTCCCCGTGTCCCCTAGGGTAGGTACCCTCACAAAAAACATGCAGTAATCCTCTCTAAAACTACCTCCCCTGGCCAGCCCAGGCGCCTGATGGAGGGGAAAGGAACTGGTCGGAATAACGTGTTCCTTCCACCCGCTACGTCCGGCCGGGGAAACTCTCCCCTGTCAGGTGAAATGAAGCAGCTTGGACTACTCATGCATAGAAGGAAGCATGAGGTCAGTCCGCTGCCCTCCCAGGTTGGCAGAGGAAGTGTAGCGCCCAGGATTACATTAGATAATTGACACTGGGTGAAAAAAATGATCTGCAAAATTGTGGGTAAAAATTATAAAAAAAAAGATGTATGTATTGTTATCTTAGACCAGGCATATTCACTTAAACTAATTGATTTAAATATGTTGTTGTTGCCACTGAAAGGTTAGGGCTGACTCGTGTCTTGCGCATTTTCTCACAAAATAATAGCTTCATATTCATATAAGGAAAACAATGAAAATACTATCTCTGTATTTATGACAGTGAGTCGGGCAAGGTCAAGTTGTGAAAACTGAAAACGAGTGCCGTGAAACAGGCCAGGTGGTTTCAGTTGAAATTATTGGGCGGGTACGGCCTGTACCGTACGGGTAAAAATATGAAAAAAACCTGAGCATCATTACTGAGCATCTTACAGAACATGCAACATGTTAACGTGCAACATTACAAAGGCAGATTTGTGTGAGCCACATGGTTGAACAAACAAAAACAAGTTGGAGAAGAAATTGAAGAGACAGGCACAGAGTGGTTTGAGGCACACAACGCAGCCCTTTTTGACTACCTCTGCTCCCGCCAAAACAGGGAAACAACGGCCTGTACCGTACAGGTAAAATATGAAAAAAACCTGGGCATCATTACTGAGCATCTTACAGAACATGCAACATGTTAACGTGCAACATTACAAAGGCAGATTTGTGTGAGCCACATGGTTGAGCAAACAAAAACAAGTTGGAGAAGAAATTGAAGAGACAGGCACAGAGTGGTTTGAGGCACACAACGCAGCCTCTTTGACTACCTCTGCTCCCGCCAAAACAGGGAAACAACAATACCTGTACTTTTTTATACAGAACAGCGGGGTGAAATAACCATGCAACACTCCTGCTTTGAACATGCTGTGTGAAATGGATATTTGAGGCACAAAGAAGCCAAGGTCAAAACCTTGAGTGGAAAATAGAGATGGGGAAGAGGGGGGCAGGGACGAAGAAGAGGGTGATGGAAGGAGTAATGCGGTAAAGTTATTGCTATTCCTACCCATACAGCATGCAGTCTTGTGAATGAAATGAGATGGGAGCTCCACCAGCTAAGCATACAGTTGAGGACGCCAGGGAACGCACATGGGTTTCCACCAGGGTTCTCTGCAGGTGTAGGATGCATGGTAGAACGTTCCTTCCTTTTGTCAGGGGGTCCCTTGGGGCAGAAGAGAGTTATAATTATGCGCATATAATCTGCCATGCATACATTATATAGTTGCTTGGAGATTTAATATATCAAACAGTATTGCAAACAGTGATCATTTCCCTGTGGTGATTGTCACACAGCAAATCAGATGTTTGTAGGGGCCTCCCGCCTTCAGTAGAAATGCATTTTTCATCTAATTAAGCAAATATTGTGATGTTTAATATTCAATGCAGTCACAATAACAGCAGTACACATGCAAGGAACAAAGGGATTAGATTAGAAGAATGAATCTGTCACTGTATTTGCCTATTTGGATGAGTTGGCAAGATATTTGGTCAAATTATATGTTAAATGTACATTATGATCTTTATGTATTTTTATATTCATGTTTTTAAATTAATGTTATATTCATATGTTACCAATGAAAATATAAATGGAGAACGTCTCTGAGAGCTAGAACAAATTAATAAGAAAATCTTAAAAATCATATACAGGTCTTCTATCCAAATTCTATAACAATGTATGACATCTCATGTCACTTTCCCTACCACTTCAATCATAATAGTTTCTACTTGCCAGCCCATAGAGCCCCATTGTGAACCCAGACATTTTGAGTACCCTAAGGTTTTATGTTAGAATAGAAATGTTGAGTATGGGTCCCCAGCATTTAGAAACTGCCAGATGCTAACTTGCATATGTTGGGCAATTTCCATAATTAGCATAATAAGATTGGGTACCATTGACATCCTATATAAGGCACATTTTTTTAAATTCCATTATGCTTCAAGTGGCATTGTACGTGTCAATTTAGGGGGTTTTCATGCTTCTGAATCCATTGCAAGCATTAGTTTGGCATGAAAAACACTTCAGGCGAAGAACGGCCACAGCCGTCATCACAAATGTGATGAGGTCAGCACATTTGGTGCCGAATTTAGCCCAAGGACTGTTTTTTGTGCAAAATGAATGCTTGCAATGGATTCAGAATAACCCCTAGTTTGACACGTCACCTGCTACTTAAATTTAAATATTTGCTTTGGATAGGTTGTCAGTGGTACCCCAGCTTATTATGCTAATTATGAAAATTGCTCAACATATGCAAGTTAGCATCCTAAATGCAGTTTCTAAATGCTGGGGACCCATACTCAACATTTCTAACATAAAACTTTAGAGTACTCAAAATGTCCGGGTTCACATTCTGGCAAGTGGACTATAAGCTAGACTAGACATGCACTGAAAGGCCAATGAAAATGCTGCTACAGAGCTGCTGCACAACGGTCTGGCTGTGTCTGTGAAATGTAAATAGCCACCAGCAGAAGCAGTAGCAGTGTGGGATAATATAAAATGGGTACCAGCCTCCAGGTTGGGTAGTTTGTATTTACTTTACAGGCACACAGTGGGCTGGGCCGAAATGCTATATATTACCTTTGGCTGTGTTTGTGTTGTGTTTACCCGTCAAATTGTGGTCCTGCCTGTCCGTCTTTGGTTCTGCTGTTTGTTTTTACTGTCGGTGTTTCTAGTGAAGTTTTGATTAGCCTCGGTACCCAGGCTTTTGATTTTTGATTGATTGGATGCTGCCTGCAGATGGCGACATTGTGCAATGCATTTTCCCTCATGGTTGCTAGGCAGCATTTCCATCGCGTTTTCCTTCATACATAGTTATATGGTTTTGGTTGATGGGGGTTGGTTGATATGTGCCTTGGGTGGACGTCAGTGCGTACGGCAGCACGTTGACTGGCCGACAGCGTCGGAGAAGATAAACAGAAAGGAAGGAACTGCCTCGGTACAGGGTAAAGGCTAGGGGCGGCAGGCCACCCTATCGCGGCAAAATTGGTTCGAACAGTATTGTTTAGCTTCGGGGCTACTCGTTAGCTAAAAGCTAACACGTATGATATTGTCGTTTAGGAAAGCAACGACACGCTCTGCGCGACCATGGACGACGCGATCATATTCCGTATGAGCGCATACTCGCAGCAAGGAGGGAGGAAATACATGGAGGACAATTTCGAGATAAAAATCGAGTATGAACCGTCGCCGATGGAAGACAGCAGCGTCGGCGGGGAGCAGCAGGAGAATAAAGCAGCAGAGAGCGACCATAATAATGTGACTCCTCCACAGTCTGGTACTACCGTAACTGCTGTTTCGCCGATCAGTGCAATGTGGGTAGAAAACATGTCAACTAGTAGCAACGAGAGTAAACAACACAACCTCCTCCCGCCAGCATCGAACCGTGATGCCACAGCGGAGGAGAGTGTGGTCGATACGAGTCGGAAATCCGTGGCTTTCTTCGCCGTGTTTGACGGCCACGGAGGTCGAGAAGCGGCGGATTTCGCCAGGGATCATCTATGGGATTTATTGAAAAGGCAAAGGGGGTTTTGGTCGAAAGATCACAGCGAAGTGTGCGCTGCTCTTCGAAAGGGATTCGTCGCCTGCCACCACGCAATGTGGAAGAAACTACGTAAGTCAGTTAAACGTAACGTTTAATCTCATGTAGTTTATCTTCAATGGCTCTGTCTTCGTTTAGCGTATTGGCTAGTTATGAACGATCATGCCATTGTGTAACTATAACCGATCGTTACATTTATCCGAGCAGCAAGCGGAATCTGTTGTTGTTTTGGACCCAGTTGTAAACAAGTCACGCGTAATGCTTTATCAGTGTGTCGTCCACCGTAACAGTCTTTGTATTGAGTTGTGCTTTCATGTGAAATGTACCCAATCTGCAAACTGTTAATAAATACTTCAATCAATCAAGTCCTTACTTTGTATCGGTGTTACGCCGAAATCGGTGACCTGGCGAATCGTGTCACTCCAGGGGTCGTTGTTTCACAGACTGCTTTCCTTTCCACCGTTGTGTTGTTGCTGGCCCTGCTCACTGTATCCTTGAATATTTTGATTGGTATAATTGAACGCAGTCGGTCATTGGGAGTACCAGGGTCAGCGGTCATGTCCCATGCCACTAGGATCATTTGAAAAACACACAGGTCAATAATTGCAAATTTAAACAGAATTCAACTGTGTATGTTTCTATTATTCAGAAATCCATTGTTTATTTCTCTCTTTTTATAGCACTCAACACTAGAAAATGAATCTCTACCCTTTTACTTATCTACCACTGCTGAAAAAAAAGATTTATATTTTATAATCACTCTTGTTATACTTTCTCCCTTTACAGCGGAGTGGCCTAAGACTCTTACTGGCCTGCCCAGTACGTCAGGTACCACAGCCAGCATCGTGGTGATCCGGGGGATCCACATGTATGTTGCCCATGTAGGGGATTCAGCAGTGGTCCTTGGGGTGAAAGACAATGACTCTGATATCAAACTCCAGGCACTGGAAGTGACACAAGACCATAAACCTGAACTTCCTAAAGAGAAAGAAAGGATTGAACGACTTGGTGGAAGGTGAGATGGGGATAGCATGTCTTTATAAATCATAATGCCTTGAGGTGTGTGTGTGTGTGTGTGTGTGTGTGTGTGTGTGTGTGTGTGTGTGTGTGTGGCAAGAGATTCGTCATTAACCTCAGTAGTCAGTACACATTAATTAGGACTTTACCTTGTAATGAGTGGTATCTATAATCTATTAATGACATGATGGGTAAACAAGCAAAGGAAAGTCTGTGAGTCCACAGAAAATGGAGGACATGTTTATGATGTGCTGCCCTGCAATCCATGGACTTGCCATAGAGATTAAGTAACATATGACCTATCTGGCTTGATATTTATACATCATTTTAAATATGTATACATTTTTGACCAAACCAGATAAAAAATGGGTTTTGAGCTTTTTCTGGGATACTTTGTAGGCAGATGGAGTAGCCTTAAGACCCGCTTTCATTATGGGGGACCTGGCAGAACAATCTGTAAAAAAAAAAAGAAAAAAAGAATAGCACTTTAAAGTGCTCCAAACAAACATTAGAAAGTCCATAGACTTCACTGCCACTCCATGTTTGTTTAAAGTGCTCCAAACAAACATTTGAAATGGAAAGTCCATAGTTATTTACAATACGTCATTAAAAGTCCATAGACTTAATTGCTGCCATATGACGTAATTTCCGAAAGCCAGACGCCCCTCAAAAAGAGAGAGCGAACAAAACCATTGCCCTTTTCATCCTCATAATGTTTTAGGGTGTATCTACTTCCAACGCCCTTGCTTGGGCCACACCCATCTTTGTATCTCTCTGTCTCTCTTCACTGTCTCTTTCCTCCCCCCGCCCCCCGACATGGTTGAAGCAGATGGCCGCGCACAGCCCACACTAGAGCTTTAGGGGGCCCTATTTTCACCGGTGCCTTAACCTTTATTCCTAAACTTCTTTGACTTTTATACTATTTTGAAAAACATGTTCAAATAGCCAATCTAAGCTCACGTCTGCCTGATGTTTCTTCCAGTTAAGGGAGAGTTTTTCATTGCCACTGTCACAAAAAGTGCCTGTTCAGGGTGCGACAAATGGGGTCTCTGCTCTATATGTAAAGTGTCTTGAGTTGAGACAACTTGTGATTTGGCACTATAATAAGATTCAAGATTCAAGATTATTTTATTGCCATGTCAACAAGGTTGATAGGAATTTGTCTCAGTGACATTCATTGCAGTAACAGGGGGATGAGACAACAAATGAACTACACAGCTGCAGCCATTATTTTGGCGCTGCTCTCAGCTTACTTGCATCAGAAGAATTAAGAAAAGAAGAAAAAGAAGGATGGGGGGGGGGGGGCAGAGTTGGGGTGGGGGTGTTGACAGAGAGGGAGGGGGGAGGGAGAATACATCACATCACATTACATTACAGTTGCATTGTATTGTGTGGGCACAAATGATCTTGGGTGGGGGGCAGGACGGGTTGTAATAAAACGGAGTTGAGTTGAATTGCTACACACAGTATTCGACTGCATCTTGCATCTTTTATTGACAGAATCGGACATATAAACAGCACACACAGACTCGCAAGGTGAAAACAATAAAAGCCACACTTGTCGTGGCTGGTAAAAAAATAAAATGCACTGTTGTACTTTATTTTCTTATTGAAGTTTGTGTATTTGTCTTTGTGTAACTGCAGTGTAATGAAGAAGTCTGGGGTGAACCGTGTTGTTTGGAAAAGACCCAGATTAACCCACAATGGACCAGTAAGGCGGAGCACCGTCATTGACCAGATCCCCTTCCTGGCTGTGGCCCGGGCCTTAGGTAAAAAGAGGACACGTATGCTGCCATAAATCAATACATGTGACTATATTCATTCATCTAATAATGTTACCTGTATTTTTAACAGGTGATCTGTGGAGCTATGATTTCTACAGTGGGGAGTTTGTTGTTTCCCCAGAGCCTGATACCACTATGGTAACCCTTGACCCCAAACGGCATCGCTACATCATCCTCGGCAGTGATGGTCTATGGAACATGATGCCACCTAAGAATGCTGTCAACATGTGCTACAGTCATGACAAAATGATGGTGAGTGATCATGTTCATAATGACTTTACCGCGAAGATCTAGCATAAAGCTATTATTAATGCCAGCTATTTTAATATATGGGCTTGATCTCAGGTGGAATGTTTTTTACAGGATTTAAACAAATGTGAATTTACTGTTGCCCTTCTGCACATTGCTTCAAAGGGACCCAAGGGGATGTCCTGTGCCACCCGACTGGGTACCACGGCCCTTTTGTTTTGGAAGCAGCGGATGCTTCGAGCAGACAACACAACGGTCATTGTCCTAGCTTTGCAGGAGCGCGGGGGTCCACCAATTCCTATGCATCAAAATGAGATCGTTGTGGATATGGCAACAGGAATTGACCACGTTCCCTTTCCGGGGTCTCCTTATAACACATGTAAAGTTTATGAGGTTAGTGTCATCGCCCCTTCATTTTGGAGGTTTTCATCTGGATCAACCACATTATCTATTAGATCATTTTGAAATGTAATGCTGGTAATGCTTTGTGTTGATATTTTCGCTCTTGAAAGTGTATACTGTATGTTGAGGACCCTTTTCCACTGGAAGAATATACTGTCTTGTTCCGTTTGCATCTTTTCACCACATAGTTTGACGGTATTCACACCACAGGCATACAGGCATTAGATGGGTCGCACACAGTGTTTACTTTAGTGGTTTGTGGTTTATAAAGTGACTCTTTGTTTTCGGGACAGAATACTTGGCTAGCGGGCCAGGCGGAGGAGGAGGATGGCATGTTTTATGAAGAAGATGAGATATTTGAGGATGAAGATCATGAGGATTGGACATGCCTGAAGTGGTAGTGAGGTGACTTCCCAGAAAAATGTAAATGTACTGAATGGTCACTCACATGGCCATCCAAAGAGTGAACTTGTTTATCAACCCAAGTTGGATCAGCTTAGTCATCGATTGAATTGCATTTAATCCAAGGCTCTTCTTGTCGGACCTGTTGGCGTCAATACTCAATTGTTAATGGATTAACAAATGCAGTGCCCTTCAGTTTCATACATTAACTGTAGTTAAAGATTGTTATTGTGTTTTACTACTATTAACATTACTAATGTGTGTGTGTGTGTGTGGGTTGTTTTGTTTAGAAAATAATGTATTAACCCGTTGATGACTCGATAACTGTCTTCAATGTTTAGTAGATCGTGGTCCAGCTTGTTTCATCATAATCAAAGAGTTTTGAGTCAGTGTTCAATATAGGAAAAACCTTCCCATTTGTTTATTTTATTTGTATGCTTAATTCAACATGTGGTTGTTAATTTTCTGTCTATACATTTCTTTACTAGCTTGTAAGAAGGCTGGGACTGAAGTAGTAGTAGTAGTGTAATGGTCAAGAGGTGCACGCACATCCACAAATTGCAACGGGTGCAGGATCCAAAAAATGACTGAGGAAGGAACATAAATCACTGCCCTTTAGCCCGTTCATGTATAGGTATATAGATAAAACATGCAGTCTATTTTCTATTTATTTATTAATACAAGATTAAGCCTATTAGCTAACCACGTGATTGAACTTGTACATGGTTAGGTACTTTATATAAAGTAACTCCATATCATCTTCTTTCATTCCTAAACTTGACTATGGTAACTTTTTCCTTACTGTGATTGTAATGTCACAGTATATTTCTAGCGTTCACACATGCCTTTCATCTTCTTTCTAGAGTGATTTCCTGCATTTGAATCCACAGGAAATGAGACAAATCGTGATGACCGTTTTGGTTAATGTGCTTTATGCCCGCAGAGTCGTGAGGTAAACGTGTCCTCTGCATTCAGTGACTGCTATTGGACTGCGGAGCAGAGGAGTGGCCCGTGTGAACCCGTTCTCTGTCCTACCGCAGAGCTTTCAGCTGACTCTCATAGGGTCACGCCCACCCCTACAGACAGACCCCCGAACATCTGTGAAAATGAAGACTGGAAGGTTCCAGCAGAGTCCTCCACGTTGAGTCCTCCTTTAAAGAGGCCTCGTCGGTCTCCAAACCGCTCCCCCAACCTAAGACCTCCTCGCGGTCCTGTTGACCAGACCCCTAGCAATTTGTCCCCCAGAAGAATGCCCCATCGCAGAGCATGTAGGCAAATCTATCAGACAGGTGTGGGAATGAGACTGAAAGGCTCACCCAGTGTACCCAATGTCATGCCTCCACAGCGGAGCAGCGCCTTCCTTTCCGACAAGAATGGAAAAATTACCACAAACCCGCATCAATGACTTGCCGTTGATCTTTACTTAAATATGCATCCCATCACAATCCGCTTTCCTCATGTTCCAGGTGCCACCCTGGCTTTTAGAAGTGTTTTCCCTGTACCCTTAAAACTAAAAACAATTTTAATGATGTATAATATTTTAGTTTTACCTCACCCCCTTTTTTTAATAGTACATTTTGGGGATCAAATGTTAAAGATTTTTTAAATATTTGGTCTATTTTCATACCTATAACAATGTACAATTTGTACAGTATATCCAAAGGACATATTTTCAGAATCATAAATTATTATTCGGGTGGCGTTTGGGAATCGATGTTGTTGGAGGTGGTTCCTTCTCAGGAGTTGCATTGTGCAAGGGGGGAAAAGGGGAGTCTGAGGAGATTGTGGCATTTTCACCAGTGTGTGGGGTCTTTTATCTGTCTTTTTAAGTGGTTGTGGTATGTTTTAACCTGGATACATATAACGAAGGGTGATCCCGAGGGCAAACTATTTTCTTTTCTTGTTTTAGCATCAATATTGTTTTGAATGTGTTCTTCCTAATGGTCATTTAGGTACTGTTATCTGCATGATTGCATACTACTGAGCTAAATGGTCAGTCTGGCATTCTAGCGGCAGCAGATGTTGACACAGCTGTCAGTATCTAGGTGTTTATCAGGTTGTCTAAATTTACCATTAGCCATTGGATGTTCTTTTCAACCTCTTTTGCTTTGTCTCAAATATTATTTGGTTAAAGATTTGGACAATTCCAATGTCGTTGCTGCCATGGGTGTTCTGTATATGTGTGAGACGTTTTTATGTTTCTAATGTCTAATAATAATCTGAGGTTTTAAAACCTAGTTCAGTGCCAGTGCCTCCATGGAAGGTGGTCTTGAGGTAGCTTTGGCCCTTCATGTATTTCAAATATTCAGTCACACTTTTACTTGTGTTACTGTGAAGTAAAGATATTCTTTAAAAACTAAATGAATACGTCTTCCTCTTCATTTTCACAGTTTTACACTGTGCATCGTTTTTCTCCATAATTTGTGTTGGTTGCTTCAGATAACCGTGATTAGGCATTTTACTGTTCACTCTGTTGATTGCACATCAATCTGAGAGGTTGAATTTTAAAATGACAGTCTAATATTTTATTGTAATTTTGCCTTTTGTATTCTGTTTTTATGAAAGGCACCTAATGATGGCTTTTGCATCGTGTGTTATTGTATTCTTGTAGACCGTATTAATCCTACGGGGGGCCAAGTGTCTTGCTCCCCGTCTTCGACACATACAACTGGGTTGGCCCGAAAGGCATCTCTCCCTATTAAGTTATGGCCACGAGTTACAAACAAGAGTAGTACAATTTACATGTTTTTGTATTTCACATAGATACATTGACAGTATCAATGACATTACTTGGTTAAATTGTATCAGTTTTATTGTTTTGTACAGTACATTATGCAAAACACTTATTGGATTTTTATTGAGTCTGGCATGCTCAGCGTTCCTGTGTTGTGAAGTGTCCAGAGAACTGTTTATGGGCATGTTTTTTATTTTAACAATGTTTACCACAATTTCTGGATTTTAATCCACTACACCCGGATGTCTAAATAGCTACAATACTATGCCTTGAATGTGACTGGATGTCAGTGTGTTACAATAAAATGTTATTTCATTATTGTATTATGTCATTTTGTTAATAGCAGTGTGTAGAATAACAGACCAATGACCATGCACTGGTACAAGTAACCATTCTCGGATGAACCAGTAACTGAATGTAGTTTCTCTTTACTATGGCTAGTAAGAATAGCCATATACTTAGCCATAGTAGTCCAAGTAAAGATAAACTACATGAACATTCAGTACATGTAGAACAAGAGCGTAGAACAACTCTGGTCTCTCTTCATGACGGATACAAAACTATATGTTGTGTTTGGCCGTACCTCTGGTAGGGGTTTATCAATTGTCTGGGGCCATTGTCACTTGCTCCCCGAGAGGGACTATTTATATTTGTACAGTCACTAATGACTAATTTATACTTTGTTGTACAACCACTCACCGAAATACAATGTTTTCTTTTAGCATACAACAAAGTACAGATTAGGCTTTACAGAGCTTTTTATATATAGACAGTAGTTCTATGGTTCATTGTTTTTGAGCAACTGCAGTTTGAGCTTTTAAAGTAGCTGCAGTAACATGTTTATCCAGTAGATGGCAGTAATGTAAAAGGGATTATCAGATGTATCAGAATATTCTTATTACTGACATTTTATCCCTTAAAAGTACATTAATGGTACCATAATCTGAGACTGTAATTTCCAAAATGATATGTTTTGAAATAAGAAGTGCTTATTGGTTTATACCCAGACAGTACCATAGAGTAATCATTAATTTTATAGTTGTAGTTCATCCACCACTAGAATCCATACACATTTGTACATATTCTTTTTAGTATCAATGCATTTCTATTTTCACTAGCCTATCACCAGCCTTATGGGTGGACGGCTGCCACAAACAGAACATTTGGAGTTGCAAGGCACACTGTTGCTCCAATACACACCAAACTTGACGCACACACACTGTTCAGGGGTCTGCCATGAAGTCACATCATGTCAAGGGCCCCTGGAGGCCACAAACACTGTTCAGGTGTATGCTGTGACAATATTCACAGCAGGGTCTATGTCTGGCCCCCAAGGGCCCACCTGTAAAGGAGTCCCAAATTGATACGTCCATGGAACCTCATTTGAATAGATTTTGTGCCAGGGAAATCTAAATTATGCCATATTTTTTCAAGATTTTTCAAAATGTTATTAAAAAAAGAATATGTGACGCTGTGGCCGTGTTCCCTCCATCAGTGCCCATACCCGAGGTGGGGTTGGCGAAAGGGCCCTTCTGTGTGGAGTTTGCATGTTCTCCCCGTGTCCCCTAGGGTAGGTACCCTCACAAAAACATGCAGTAATCCTGGTCTCTAAAACTACATCCCCCTGGCCAGCCGGGGCGCCTGATGGAGGGGAAAGGAACTGGTCGGAATAACCTGCTCCTTCTACGCGCTACGTCCGGCCAGGGAAATTCCCCCGTCAGGTGAAAAGAAGCAGCTTGGACTACTCATGCATAGAAGGAGGCATGAGGTCAGTCCGCTGCCCCCCCCCAGGTTGGCAGAGGAAGTGTAGCGCCCAGGATTACATTAGATAATTGGCACTGGGTGAAAAATCTGGGTTGCAAAATCGTGGGATAAAAATTATAGAAAAAAAATATATATGTCGTTATATTAACCATGTTAAGGTGATTAAACTGATTGTGATGCTATATTAACTAATTTAGCTGCAGAGAACCCCCTGCCCCTGGAACCCAATCAAGGACCCCTTGGGGGTCACCGCCTGCCCCTGGAACCCAATCAAGGACCCCTGGGGGTCACCGCCACCGGACCTGAACCACTGCTCTAAATCACAACCTCCCATAGCTGTTTGGAACAGCTATTAGTCCGGCAGTCGGGGGTTGTGGATTGGGACATACATTGATCAATTTGTTTTATAGGGGTTTATATGTGACCCTACCATTAACATCCTAAATAAGGCAAAATGTCAACAAATGTCAAACTTTCCTTATGCTTTATGTAGCATGTGACATATCATGATTCTGAATCCATTCCAAGCATTAGCTTTGCACAAAAAACACTCCTTGGGCTAAAAACGGCCATAGCCACTTGCCCAAATGTGCCCAAAATATTCTGACCGCATCACATTTGTGCTAACGGCTATGGCCGTTTTAAAAACTAATGCTTGGAATGGATTCAGAATCATGAAAACCCTGCAGTTTGACACATCAGAAATTGCTCAATGCTGACAGCCGGTCAGCAAGTGGATTCATGACAATATTATACAGACAATATTTCAGGCCAATAAAACAGACACATTTTGACTTTAACAAAAGAAGCCTGTTGGCTGCCGGACTATATGCAGTTGGTTCAGGGCAGAGTGTAGAGTAGGAGAGTAGCGATACGCTTTGATCTCGCCGCAAAACGGGCACATATGGGCTATAGTTCCAAAGTCCAAACATTGCTCCTAGGGCTGGAACTATCCCATTGAGATAGAATGAGCACTTCCGCATTCCATTGTTACCACTACTCCAAATTTCTTTGCTAAAAATGGCCAATCTACAAGCTCACATCTACTATATTTCACAAAGGTTCCCCCAGAACAGGGATGCTGATGTTCAAGTGTTTAAATCACTTAAGCCCTTTATACTAAAATAGAAAATTGCAATAATAGCAGGATCTGAATTGCATTTTTGGAAATCTTTGAAAGATGTTGCCTATGATAACATGCCCAAAAATGGTGACGCCAGCATTGTGGTTATTTCCCTGCCAAAGCCACAAATGAGAAAACGTATGAGGAAATGTATTTTAGTCACAAGACGTTTCCAAAGATTCCATAAGTTTTCTAAACTTAATATCCTGAACTTGTAGACGGTTTTCAGTCTGGTTACCTTCTGGGTCTTGAACTGAAAGTTTGAGAACACTCTGGAAGATTGATTATCAGAATAGACCAAAGGAAAGAGTACAAAACAGACTTATGGAAAGTTGGTGTGTGTAACCCAGGGTTATAGCCTAAGCCTACAGTACAGCACACCATAAAATGTCTGCTCCCAACAGCAGAACGGGTTAATGACCAGCTAATACTGTAAATGACCATTCCTATAGTTATGGCAGAGGGTTTATTACCCAGGTGCATCAGTATAATTTTGCCTCCCGTGTTAGCCAAGCAATACAGGTAATCTGTACTCATTTCCATACCACTCTAATGAGTCCCTGAAAATAGAATCGCAGAGTTTGTTGAATCTGATTAAATTTACTTCCGTATTATGTTGGGACAATAAATGTGGCTTCCACAGTTCATGTGATTACTCACAGCACAAAAGTGTGGCCAGGACCCAATAATATTGACAACAGAAACAATAAAGATTCATTTATTAAGAAAAGTGAGTTCCAAAAGTGTGGCCAGGACACTAATTTACATGACATTTGTCAGGACCCAATAAGATTGACAACAGAAACAATATAAAGATCAATTTAAGAAAGGAGAGTTACAAGACACATTCAAATGTAAAAATTTAAAGTTTTTAAAATTCTTGTGATTCAGCGCCTTTGGTTGAGCCACCATCATCATCCTCGTCATCCCTTGATGCCGCTTTGGGTTTAGTCTTCTTGGGCAGAAGTTGCGCCTGGATGTTGGGTACAACACCTCCCTCCGAGATGGTGACTTTATCAAGGAATTTGGTCAGCTCCTCATCATTTCTCACTGCCAGGAGGATGTGGCGAGGAGCAATGCGGGCCTTCTTGTTGTCCCGGGCAGCATTTCCTGCTAGCTCCAAAATCTCAGCACAGAGGTACTCCAAGACAGCAGCCAAGTAAACGGGGGCGCCCGCACCGATTCGGGTGGCATAGTTTCCCTTCCTCAGCAGCCTGTGGAGGCGACCCACGGGGAAGGTCAAACCTGCCCTGTTAGAACGGCTGGTACTTGTGGTTTTGGCCTTGGGGGCAGCAATCTTCTTCCCACGGCCAGACATTTCCTGAAGGAGAAAAAACAAATGAGCTACAAACGAACTACAGGTTATACAACTCTTGATTGAAGCAGGAGAAATGTTCAAGTTTCATGGGGGACAAAAGGGGGAGGGGGGCAGTAACCAAGTAGCCTATACTTTTACTGAGTATTCCATTCACAACACATGAGCTTGTAGATCAGCAGTTAGAATGTTGTTTTACTTGTCATCTTAAATATGATGCAAATACTTTTTTACTCAAGTCATTTTTTGAATAGGCTATAAAGGACCTTTACTTGGAACAGTAAACATTGTGGCATTGCTACTTTTATGCAATTAAAAATCTCAGTAGGCTACTTCTTCCACTATTGAAAATGTGAAACCATTAGACTGAATCTACAGCTTTAACTTTAAGTGAAAAGGGCATTCTCCCAAACAGGGAGTGAAGCATGAAGGCCAGTAGGCCACATTGTAATAGAAAAGACAAGTATGAAATTCTAAATTTGTATTAATCCCAAACCTTTCATCAACACCATATAGCCTACTACAGAACCCACCATCACAGATTTAAGAACCTGACAGACTAATCGACTTCTCACCTCTCAACAGACAGTGTTCCACGTCGTGTGTTCCTTGCAGAAAAATAGATTAAGCTATAGTATTTACTGAACGTCAGTCTGGGCTTTATGTGAAGCAGTAGCTGATTACCAGATTAATCACACCTGTCCACTCTCGTTGTGCGGCGTGCGCCTATTGGTTGTGCGCAACAGGTTAATTAGGATCTGTCTCTCAGCTGTGTCTGTCTCGTTTGTTGTCATTATTGACAACGTGAAATCTAAAAAAAAAGAAAAAGAAAACAAACAGTAGCCTATTAATTAACCAGGTTAAAATAACCAACACAAAAAACAAACAAAAAAACAACTAAATTAATAGGCCTACGTCTTCCTCTTCATTTTCACAGTTTTACACTATGCATCGTTTTTCTCCATAATTTGTTGGTTGCTTCAGATAACCATTATTAGGCTTTTTACTGCTCACTCTGTTGATTGCACATAAATCTGTGAGTGGTGGTAAAATGACTAATGTCTAATATTTTATTGTAATTTTGCCTTTTGTATTCAGTTTTTATGAAAGGCACCTAATGATGGCTTTTGCATCGTGTTTTTATTGTATTCTTGTAGATCGTATTAATCCTACGGGGGGCAAGTGTCTTGCTCACTTGGTCTTCGACACACGTACAAGGTACTGCCAGACGGTCGAAAGAGCTGCGCACGTTCTCGGCTGCGCGTAGCTTAAAGCTTGAGTTTTTAGACAGCTGGTGGATGGAAATTAAGCTCCACCTCCGCTGAATTCTTGCGCGACGGCCAGATTCCCGGAAACGCTCTCCTCCGCTCAAGTCTTCAGCGGAGGTGGAGCTTCTTTTCCATCCACCAGCTGTCTAAAAACTCAAGCTTTAAGCTGCGCGCAGCTTAAGAAGTGCGCAGCTTAAGAAAGTTTTGCGCTCAGGTGTGGAGACGGTGACAACTGGGTTGGCCCGAAAGGCATCTCTCCCTACTAAGTTATGGCCATGAGTTATAAACAAGAGTAGTACAATTTACATGTTTTTGTATTTCACATAGATACATTGACAGTATCAATGACATTACTTGGTTAAATAAATTTGATCAGTTTTATTGTTTTGTAGCCTACAGTACATTATGCAAAACACTTAGGCCCTATTGGATTTTTATTGAGTCTGGCATGCTCAGCGTTACTGTGTTGTGAAGTGTCCAGAGCTAACTGTTTATGGGCATGTTTTTTATTTTAACAATGTTTACCAAAATTTCTGGATTTCAATCCACTACACCCGGGTGTCTAAATAGCTACAATACTGTCTTGAATGTGATTGGATGTCAGTGTGTTAAAATAAAATGTTATTTCATTATTGTATTATGTCATTTTGTTAATAGCAGTGTGTAGAATAACAGACCAATGACCATGCACTGGTACAAGTAACCATTCTCGGATGAACCAGTAACTGAATGTAGTTTCTCTTTACTTGGACTACTATGGCTAGTAAGAATAGCCATAGGCCTATACTTAGCCATAGTAGTCCAAGTAAAGATAAACTACTTGAACATTCAGTACATGTACCATAACTAATTTATTTATATTTGTACAGTCACTATAATGACTCATTTATACTTTGTTGTACAACCATGTCACTCACCGAAATACAATGTTTTTTTTTAGAATACAACAAAGTACAGATTAGGTTTACAGAGCTTTTTATATACAGACAGTAGTTCTATGGTTCATTGTTTTTGAGCAGTTTGAGCTTTTAAAGTAGCTGCAGTAACATGTATATCCAGTAGATGGCAGTAATGTAAAAGGGATTATCAGATGTATTTATTTTGGAGACATCAATATTCTTATTACAGACATTTTATCCCTTAAAAGTACATTAATGGTACCATAATCTGAGACTGTAATTTCCAAAATGATATGTTTTGAAATAAGAAGTGCTTATTGGTTTATACCCAGACAGTACCATAAAGTAATCATATTCAATCCATACATTCATTGTAGGAGCCAAAAAGGTGCTTAGTCACAGTTATTTTCACTTGATTGGTGATGGGTGTGGGCACCGCATTAACGCTCCATTATTGGTGGGAGCGCCTCTGTGGGTGGCCACCAGACAGGTCACAAATACAGGTGTCTACCAGCTCACTCTAGGGACTGTTGAACTTGGAGGCAGGGTGAGCTGGGAGCGATACTTTTTGTTGACCGCACTCGCACTTTATTGATAACTTTGGTTCATTCACAATTGGTTTTGCTCACTGTTTGATTATTGATTCTTTGCACATATTTATTACATATATTTATTTATTGAAATTGTATTGTAATATTTGGTGCACTGAACTATATAAACATTTTAAACTTCTGAGCTCGTTTGGCTATGAATCATTTTATCATTGTTTGTGGCGCGTCATTACATATTGTTTTAGCTCCCAGGTTTAGCCTGCCGGCATGAGTAATTCATTGGGAATTATTATCAGCCACAACATTGTCAACAAAAAAGTATCTGAAGCGTTGGCGTCGGAAAGTTACCTGGAAACTGGAACGTGCATGGACGAGCACCGGCAGCATAGGGTTGCATTCATTCTTCAGTTCATTTGTTTGTTTGACTCTACAGTCATATCGAGTCCACGTTACACGCACGCACGCATAGCCCAAACACAGCCGATACACGCACGCACACAGACGCACAGGTTGCTATTGTTCCCCGTAGGCGAAGCTTCTTTAGCCTATAGCTCCGGTTGTAGGCTATTGTTTGTTGTTTTTCTTGCGCATGAACGGGTCGGCCCGCTTTCTAATACCCGCGGACTGGGTGGCCCAGGAGTGCCGTCTCATAACTGAGATATATAGGCACATAAATACCTATCGTTACATGCTGAAGACATAGGGTCTGCATTGATAGTTTAGATTAAGTAGGCAGTTTAGAGGGGAACAATGGCCTTCATTAAATGACTACGCACACACACGCACACACGCACGCACGCACGCACGCACGCACGCATACTAATAGGGCTGTGTATGCTGACTTTATTTGGATGCAAATTACTTTGTATTTACTTTTGTTTGGGATACGAATGATTTTGTATTTTGATTCATTTAATGCAAATTTAAAATGGAATCAAGTTCAAGGCCAGGTTCTAATGTCGACACACATGAAAGACAATCGAAGCTCACTGCCAATGCATTAGCACATCAAATTGAACATTTCCAAAAGGAAAGAAAAGCTAAGGTTAACAAAATTGAAGGTGTTGTGAAAGTACTTAATGAGCTTATGCAAAGTTCTGACAACGCTCAAACAATTCAATCTCATCTTCACAATTTATCTGCACTGTATGATGAAGCAAGCCAACTTCATGATTCTGTTATTCCACTACTGCCACCAGAAGAACAAGAAAGACAAAACATTTGGTTTTCAAAGATACACAAACGTAAAGTTGCAATAATTGAAAATACAAATAAATGGCTTTCAGACACTAATGGAAAAATGCAAACAGTAACTTCTACTTCACATCAGCCACACCCACCTCATGCTGAAACGTCTAGTGCAGTGAATAATGACAATGCTTCCTGTGTTTCAGAACAGCCCGAGGATGAGGGGGGAACCTCTGTTGTAGACGATGTTAACCCTGATGATAGCATTTCTAATGTTGCAGCTGAAGCATCAAGGGAAAAGGGCACTGCAGGTAGTAAGTGTAGGTCCACTAGTACCACTGCCTCATCTACTGCATCTGCACGCGTAATAGCAGAAGCAGACTTGGCAGCTCTTCTCGCTCGCCAGAAGATGCTCAAGGAGAAACAGGCTCTGGAAGAGCAAGAGGTGCAGCTCAGAAGGAAGAAAGAGCAGCTAGATTTGGAGATAGAGATAGCAGCATCAACAGCTAAAATCCACGTCTTGAAAGTCTCTGGCACCTCTCGAGTGTCTGGTGTTGCAGCTAGTAGAGCAGATGGCATGAATTCCTACTTCAAGAAAAATAGACAAGAGGTTACATTGAATGTTGATTCTGAGACGTTTGTGCCTGTGTCAGTGGGGCAGCATGTAGGTCAGATACCTCAGTATACTTCGACAGGTGAACAGCAGCAGCCACATCCTCACTCCTGGGATGCTCGGCTTAAAGTGAATCATGTGGGGCTGCAGTCGCAGCCTAGGCCTGAGACAGTTGGGGTTAGACAAAGTGCTGGAACGCATAACCCTCAAGCAAGTTCTCAAGGCAGCACCGATTATGGTCAGCTCATATCTATCTTGGAGAAACAAAATCAGATCACGTCTTTGCTTGCTGAACAACAGTCACTGTTCTTCCTTCCACGACGTGACATTCAGATCTTTGATGGTGATCCCTTGGAGTATCAAACGTTCATGAGAGCCTTTGAGCATTGTATCGAAGAGAAGACTCGCAGCGCCAAGGATTGCTTATACTTTCTTGAGCAATATACTAAAGGGCAGCCTAGAGACATGGTTCGAAGCTGTCAGTTCATGTCACCTGAAA
The DNA here is from genome assembly GCF_951216825.1 of Electrona antarctica. Classification (NCBI taxonomy): domain Eukaryota; kingdom Metazoa; phylum Chordata; class Actinopteri; order Myctophiformes; family Myctophidae; genus Electrona; species Electrona antarctica. Next base: position 43,133,013 of record NC_136789.1, on the reverse strand, counting down.
GTGGCTATGCCAAGGCCAAATCCTTACTCAAAGAGTATTTTGGCAACCCGCTGAAGATCAGCTCTGCTTACATGGACAAGGTTTTCCTGTGGCCAGTGATAAAGTCAGAGGACGGCAATGCTCTTCAATCTTACAGCTTTTTGCTGCGGTCTTGTTGCAATGCTCTGGGAGAGTTTGAGTCCACACACGAGCTGGATGTCCCTGGTAACATGCAGACAGTTGTCAAGAAGTTGCCCTATAAGCTCAGGGATAAGTGGAGAGATGTCGCTTGCGGCTTGCAGGAAAGGTTCCATCGCAGAGCCACCTTTTCTGACATTGTTGAGTTTATTGAAGCTCAGGTGAAGATTGTGAGCGACCCACTGTTTGGGGATATCCAGGATTCTTCCCCTGCAGTGTCGAGGAAGGAAGTGAGGCCCGCTAAACCTCAGTACTTTGCTGAAGCAAAGAGAAGTAGCTTTGCGACTACTGTCGCTACGGTCGACACGAAAATTGACACTGGACCAAAGGGAGAACATGGCTCATCTGTTGTTGGAGCATGCTTGCTTTGTGGAGCTGGGCATTCCTTGGACACGTGCCGTCTAATGGAAAGGAAGACGCACGCTGAGAAGATGTCCTTCTTGAGAGAGAAAGGTTTGTGCTTTGGATGTATGTGCATTGGGCACAGAAACCATGAATGCCACGAACGCCTTGTGTGCAGTAGGAGACATCCCACTATGTTGCATATCTACTTTGAAGAAGAGGATAGTTCAGTGCAAGCACCAGGAGAAGCAGAGGTAGCGGATGAGAACGCTTTGATCACAGTGCAGTCCAGTGGTCTTACTGGGGCCGGAGAGAGTGGCTGCACACTTGCCATACTTCCCGTTCGAGTGAAGTCCAAGAAAGGTCAGACGTTGGTGACCTATGCATTTCTTGATCCTGGGAGCTCGGCTTCATTCTGCACGGACAGGCTCATGAAGCGGCTGAACCTCTCAGGAAAAAGGTCTGACATTCTCCTAAGGACAATGGGTCAGGAGAAGGTGGTCAGCAGTCAAGTTGTGTTGGATTTGGAGGTAGCTGGGCTGGACACAGATTGTTTCTGTGAGCTTCCTGCAGTCTTCACGCAGAAGAACATGCCTGTACACAAAGGTAACATTCCTAGGCAGGAAGATCTGCGGAACTGGCCGCACCTTGAGCACATCAACATCACGGCTATCAACTCGGGGGTGGATCTTCTCATTGGCACCAATGTTCCCAAGGCTTTGGAGCCGTGGGAGGTGGTTAGGAGTGTTGACGGTGGTCCTTATGCGGTTAGAACTATGTTGGGTTGGACCGTGAATGGTCCCATAGGAGGGGGCAGCGAAACCGACACCGCTTGTGTGAGTCACGTCACCGTCAACCGGATCTCGGTCGCCAGACTTGACCAGCTGTGGGAGCAGCAGACGAAGGCAGACGTACCTGCATGTACTAAGGATGAACAGCTTACATTGGCTACAGAAGACCTCAGCTCAGGGGCTGCCACAATGTCTGTTCAGTTGGTGGACGTTCGGTTGCAGAACAACAGGAAGGTTGAACATCCCACGGGATTCCTTGCACCTGTGGTGCTAAGTGCCAAAAGCCTGTGCAGAAGTCAGATGGGCTGGAGTGATGCCTTACCAGCTAGTGCTGCCCAGGAGTGTACAGCCTGGCTGCAGGAACTTCATCAGGCCCACTGTGCTTTGCTCTTGGGTAAGGCGCTGGAATCCATCACGATTCCTTGCATGGAGTTGACCGCTGCAGTGGCGGTGATGACAGACAGAGGGACCAGTGTGGAATCCTCAAGGTCCAATACTTGGATGTCAGGTGAAATGGAGTGGCCTGAACAACTCAATCTCTCTGGAAAGGTCTCTCCAGATGATGTGTCCATGAAGGCAGTTCAGGCCAATGAGCCTGCAGACTTGAACACGCCGTTCGCCGTCACATTCCGTCTTGGTTCTGGTTGGGAGAGATGGTTGGTTGGCTTCTTGAGTTCAAGAGGACGTTGGACCTGGCTCAGAATAGGAGGCTTTCTATTCAGCTGGGTCTGGATGAAGAGAAGCTACACGTGCAGACCTCTGTAGCTTCAGGAATCAGAGGGGCCAGATTGGATCCTTTTTCGCTTGGAGCTCTTGAGCTCTTTGAACTTCTTTCTCTCCCTCTCTTTATTTCTCTGTTTTGCAGGCGGAGAGGAGAATATGGATGAAGATTCTTATTTATAGAAAAAATAAGAATATGTCGTTATATTAACCATGTTAAGGTGGTTAAACTGATTGTGATGCTATATTAACTAATTTAGCTGCAGAGAACCCCCTGCCCCTGGAACCCAATCAAGGACCCCTTGGGGGTCACCGCCTGCCCCTGGAACCCAATCAAGGACCCCTGGGGGTCACCGCCACCGGACCCTACTTTGAGAACCACTGCTCTAAATCACAACCTCCCATAGCTGTTTGGAACAGCTATTAGTCTGGCAGTCGGGGGTTGTGGATTGGGACATACATTGATCAATTTGTTTTATAGGGGTTTATATGTGACCCTACCATTAACATCCTAAATAAGGCAAAATGTCAACAAATGTCAAACTTTCCTTATGCTTTATGTAGCATGTGACATGTCAAACTGCAGGGTTTTCATGATTCTGAATCCATTCCAAGCATTAGCTTTGCACAAAAAACACTCCTTGGGCTAAAAACAGCCATAGCCACTTGCCCAAATGTGCCCAAAATATGCTGACCTCATCACATTTGTGCTGACGGCTATGGCCGTTTTTAGCCCAAGTGTGTTTTGTGCAAAACTAATGCTTGGAATGGATTCAGAATCATGAAAACCCTGCAGTTTGACATGTCAGAAATTGCTCAATGCTGACAGCCGGTCAGCAAGTGGATTCATGAATGTATACAGACAATATTTTAGGCCAATAAAACAGACACATTTTGCACTTTAAACAAAAGAAGCCTGTTGGCTGCCGGACTATATGCAGTTGGTTCAGGTCAGAGTGTAGAGTAGGAGAGTAGCGATACGCTTTGATCTCACCTATGGGCTATAGTTCCAAAGTCCAAACATTGCTCCTATGGCTGGAATATCCCATTGAGATAGAATGAGCACTTCCGCATTCCATTGTTACAATGGGAGTCAACGCTAGTGTCGCCACTCTCTTACTAGATTACTCTGGTTCAGGGAAGGCAGTCCCGATCATTTCAGCAGATGTGTGGGGAGAAGAGTCTGCAGGGTCCTACAAAGGATAATCTCATTAAAATGTAACAAAGTTGGAAGGTAAATACATGAGTATGAAACAAAAGTATAGAGAAGTAACAGATTTAAACGCTATACTAAACTGGACAGTAAACGGGACCGTCATTTTCTCTGCACTTGGACACTCTTGCCACTACACCAAATTTCTTTGCTAAAAATAGCCAATCTACAAGCTCACATCTATATTTCGAAAAGGTTCCCCCCAGAACAGGGATGCTGATGTTCAAGTGTTTAAATCACTTAACCCCTTTATACTCAAATAGAAAATAGCAAAAATAGCAGGGTCTGAATTGCATTTTTGGAAATCTTTGAAAGATGTAGCCTATGATAACATGCCCAAAAATGGGGACACCAGCATTGTGGTTATTTCCCTGCCAAAGCCACAAATCAAACCATTTACACACTATAAGGGGACATTTATTTTAGTCACAAGCCATTTCTAAACTTAATATCCTGAACTTGTAGACCGTTTTCAATGCATGAGTCTAAACTACATCCAGCAACAGGGCTTCATGATGTATTTTTACAAGTTTGGTTACCTTCTGGACTGAAAGTTTGAGAACACTCTGGAAGATTGATTATCAGAATAGACCAAAGGAAAGAGTACAAAACAGACCTTATGGAAAGTTGGTGTGTGTAACCCAGGGTTAAAGCCTAAGCCTACAGTACAGTAACGGCTGATTCGGTCTGGTTTATTAACCAGGCTAACAGTACAGCACACCATAATGTCTGCTCCCAACAGCAGAACGGGTTATGACCAGCTAATACTGTAAATGACCAGTCATATAGTTATGGCAGAGGGTTTATTCTCCAGGTGCATCAGTATAATTCTGCCTCCTGTGTTACCCAAGCAATACAGGTAATCTGTACTCATTACCATACCAAATGATAATGAGTCCCTGAAAATAGAATTGCAGAGTTTGTTGAAGCTGACTTAAATTTACTTCCGTATTATGTTGGGACAATAAATGTGGCTTCCACCACAGTTCATGTGATTACTCACAGCACAAAAGTGTGGCCAGGACACCATTTACATGACATTTGTCAGGACCCAATAATATTAACAGAAACAATAAAGTTGAATCATTTATTTAGAAAAGTGAGTTCCAAAAGTGTGGCCAAAACACTCATTTACATGACATTTGTCAGGACACAATACTATTGACAACAGAAACAATATAAAGATCAATTTAAGAAAGGTGAGTTACAAGACACATTCAAATGTAAAAATTTAAAGTTTTTAAAATTCTTGTGATTCAGCACCTTTGGTTGAGCCACCATCATCATCATCACCCCTTGATGCCGCTTTGAGTTTAGCCTTCTTGGGCAGAAGTTGCGCCTGGATGTTGGGTATAACACCTCCCTCCGAGATGGTGACTTTATCAAGGAATTTGGTCAGCTCCTCATCATTTCTCACTGCCAGGAGGATGTGGCGAGGAGCAATGCGGGCCTTCTTGTTGTCCCGGGCAGCATTTCCTGCTAGCTCCAAAATCTCAGCACAGAGGTACTCCAAGACAGCAGCCAAGTAAATGGGGGCGCCCGCACCGATTCGGACGGCATAGTTTCCCTTCTTAAGCAGCCTGTGGAGGCGACCCACGGGGAAGGTCAAACCTGCCCTCACAGAACGGCTGGTACTTCTGGTGCCCTTGGCGAGAGCAATCTTCTTCCCACGGCCAGACATTTCCTGAAGGACAAAAAACAAATTAGCTACAAACGAACTACATGTTAAGGTTCAAGTCAGACAACAACTCTTGACTGAAGCAGGAGAAATGTTCAAGTTTCATGGGGGACAAAAAGGGGGAGAGGGGTGGCAGTAACCAAGTAGCCTATACTTTTACTGAGTATTTCCAATTTTCCATTCACAACACATGAGCTTGTAGATCAGCAGTTTTACGTCGTTTTACTGTTCATCTTAAGTATGATGCAAACACTTTATTACCAAAGTATTTTTTTGAATAGGCTATACAGGACCTTTACTTGGAAGTGGAACAGTAAACATTGTGGCATTGCTACCTTTATGCAATTAAAAATCTCAGTAGGCTACTTCTTCCACTATTGAAAATGTGAAACCATTAGACTGAATCTACAGCTTTAACTTTAAGTGAAAAGGGCATTCTCCCAAACAGGGAGTGAATCATGAAGGCCACATTTTAATAGAAAAGACAAGTGACAAAATGAAATTCTAACCTTGTAGGCCTATTAATCCCAAACCTTTCATCAACACCATATAGCCTACTACAGAACCCACCATCACAGATTTAAGAACCTGACAGACTAATCGACTTCTCACCTCTCAACAGACAGTGTTCCACGTCGTGTGTTCCTTGCAGAAAAATAGATTAAGCTATAGTATTTACTGAAAGTCAGTCTGGGCTTTATGTGAAGCAGTATCTGATTACCAGATTAATCACACCTGTCCACTCTCGTTGTGCGGCGTGCGCATATTGGTTGTGCGCAACAGGTTAATTAGGACTGTCTCTCAGCTGTGTCTGTCTCGTTTGTTGTCATTATTGATAACGTGAAATAAAATAAAAAGAAAAAAAACAAACAAACAAACAAACAAAACATTATTACCGGTAGGCTAACTGGAAATTATAACAAACAGTAGCCTATTAACCAGGTTAAAATAACCAACTAAAAAAACAAAATCTACAAGGATTTATACAAATGTTTTAAATAACCAAATCTTGGATTACATCAGTACATTTTAGAAATTAAAATATACAAAAGATAGGCCTATATAAAACTAGAAAAGTGCTCGTCAGAGCACATTATAATACAGGCCTCCTGGTGGCACACTATAATATAGGCCAGTCAATCTAAGATTTGACCCAAAAAAATGCAATAGTAATCGTTCAAGTTTTTTTATATGATCCTTAGGGTCATCCAAATAACATATTCAGGGGTAAAAAAAAATCAAATTAGAATATTACTATAGGCATATAGGTTTTCAATGGTACCCTGGCCAACGTTCAACACCATGATCCACAATTTATATAATAATCCAATTTGAATATGTTATTTGGATGACCCCAAACCACACCAAAGGGTTGGGTTGGGACAAAACTGTTTTAAGGCAATGGTGTGGTCTACCTTAAAAACACAGGATCATAAAAAACCTTGAACGATTACTATTGCAATTTATTTAGCTCAAACCCTTTTTTAGCTTAGATTGACTGGCCTAATAGGCCAATGTGAAAAGGGTGCCATGTCTAAGAGCACCGAAGTCCTGACGTCACTGCCCTCTACTGTCAGTAGAGGGCAGTTTATTTTTATTTTTATTTTATTTATTTATTTAATGTTTCGTGGTTAGTACGAGTCGAGTCACCACCAGCTGAGCTTACGTCAACGAGGAATCTCAGGAATGCAATGTGTTGACAGCTGGGCGTGACGTATATTAGCAGCGACATTGCCTTCATATGTAGTTTCAAGGCTTTTGCATCCACATTAATTCCATTTTCTCCAGAAACTGGCTGTATCAAATATGAATGGACATCATTAACGACGCACAGCCACTCCCCTGACAGAAAGGCCGGGGTGGTCGGTTTATTTTTCAAACACAGTTCTTATATGAAGCGACCTAAAATCGCCCTATGGAGATTTCAATGCAAATAAAAAAATACATGAACCTGTGTGTTGGTGCCCTCTACTGAAAGTGACGTCAGACTTCGGTGCTCGGATGCTGAATTTATGATTTGAGACATTTTCTTCCAAAAATGTGTTTTGCTAAAAATCGACCTGCTGGTACTGCTATAACAGGCCTCTAGTGTGCTGTGTCTGCATGACTGTATTGGTGGATTCCTCGCCGACTTGTTCCATAGGACAGCAATTTAAACTCCACAGTCCTCAATCAATCAGTCCTCGGTTTCTTTTATTGTTTTTAATGCCAGTGTTCCTTCAGGTCGATTATTTTTTATGTGTGTGTGTGTGTGTGTGTGTGTGTGGGGCTTTTTCTGCTTTTTTTTTTCTTTTTTTTTTTTAAGATATTTTTTTGCGGCTTACGCCTTTTATTGGTTTTTGAAGGGACAGACAGGAAACGGGAGAGAGATGGGGGAAGACATGCAGTAAAGGCCGTGTCGGGCTCGGGAGTCGAACCCGCGGCACACTGCGACTGGATTACCAGTCGGGTGCCCAGACGGTTACGCCACCGCCTGGGCGGCTTTTTCTGCTTTTATTCATAGTTTGTACTTTGTAGTAGAGATGGACAGGAAACAGGGGCAGAGAAATAAGGAGAGTATACATGCAGTAAAGACCACCAGGAACAGGACTCGAACCCACGTGCGCTGTCAGGCTACTTATGACTATGAGCCTATAGGTGCCCGGACCGCAATGCCAGCGGTCCGGACCGCTCCATGTTCACCTACACGTATAGCCTATATCGTATAAGACCAGAATAGGGACGCTAGGGGTTATTGTGGTTAAGAAAGGTTTTGAGAATCTGGCCCCTGTTAAGAAAGTGAGAACTTTATTATGTACTGATCTTCTCTTTATAGCGAGCTTCGGAGTGTTAACACAATGGGCTATGAGAACAGTGTGGTGGTAAATGGAAACATTTGTTACTGTATAGTCTTCAGCTAACATCGCCCTACCCTATGGCTGTGTGTCAGCAGCAGTTACATTCAGCGGTTGCTGTAGCAGTACAGGGGAGATGAAAAGGTGTCAGTGGAGGTCATACAAAGCAGATGGGTGACATGCTATACGTATGCTCCCTCTGCACACACACACACACACACACACACACACACACACACACACACACACACACACACACACACACACACACTGTCCAGCCTCAGAGTGCCCTATGAAATTTTCATGATGAAATTAGGCTGTTGTTCATCTCGCACCTGCAGGCTCTTAGTGCGGACAGGACCGGAGTGGTGAGAGAGAGCTGTGAGCAATGAGCATAGTGTCTGGGCCACCGCTGGACCACTCCTGCTCACCACTTCACCCATCCCTCCCTTCAGACAACATCAGAAACACTTCAACACGCCTTTAATGGCCAGCCCGCTGCCACTCTTGGGAGGCTCCAAAGTAACTGCTTTGAGTGGAAAAGGTTTCTCAAAATGATGGGAGATGACATGCCCTCCTTTTCTCACATTGCTGCTGGCTCCGAGTCCTCCATCAAGCAAAGCAACTGGCCGTTATGCTCGGGGAAAAAACGTTACCATCCACAGGTTTCTTTAACAGCCTGGCAAGAGGTGAGCCTGTAGACTTGGTTTAAATCATTTGACATGGTCATGGACATGGTCGAATTGTGCGTACACTGCCATTGGATAGAGGGTGACATGTTGCTATACACAACGGATGGTTGTGTAGCTACATTGTGCAGGGTTGTCAACGTGTCACCCAGCTCTGTCTCTCCCATCATATAGGAGCTTAACAGAGAGAGGGGTCTGTGTTCTGGTCTACACTCTACAGTACACTTTAAAACACTGTATGCTGCACACGTTTGCATTTATCTATTTATTTTACCCCTTTTTACAGTTAAATTAACACTTATGGCATCTCCAACCACCATACATACTATCTCTAGTCTACAGTATATCATGCCCATCCCCCCTTCCCAGCTCGACCTGTTCGTTCGCACTGCAGTCTCTCCCTTTGTAACCTCTTTCTCTAGCTCTCACTCACTCTTTCGCGCTTGATTATCCACTCTCTTGCTCACATACAGACAAAAACTCATAGAGACCCTCATGGCCGCAGTGCCTGCAGCAATATGTCACTTATTCATCTCATTGGCGCATGTGAGCATGAAGTGAAAGTAATCTGTCAGAAAGCATCATCTCATACCAAAGCAGGACTTTCTGTACACAATATTCACACCCTACAAAGAGACGTTTCAATGAGCCATGATTAGTTGACTGAGTAGTATTCATATTACATTGTAGTGTCAACAAAGAATTGATTTGAGTTTTCTTAAACCCTGTAGCGCTGAGATTTGTAAAAATGCATTATTATTAATACTTTACATTTGTCAAGCATTACATTTAGCAATTTTGATGTTTTAGAAATAGAAGTCTCAACCATGTTGATTCACATTTATATCCACATTCAAAATAGGATTCACCATCACGAAGACTGAGTGAACTATGTGTGGATTATATCTGCAGGTTAATTAGCTATTCCCAGTAGCCCAGACTGTTAATGGACATTGACTGAGTGGACCACAGTAAATTAAGACAAACAGGGCTTTCTTCAACTCATGCAGTATAGCATAGGATGGAGGCAGGAGGTAGAGATCTGGGAACTGGAAGGTCCCTCGATCGACTTTGTTTTGACCTAGTGGCTGGATCTCAATGGAATCTACTTTGCACCTTTATGGAGGATGAACCCAAATGATTTTGGTTCAATGGCCTTGTTCCACCCTTAGACTATAATGCTCCACTTGCACACAGAATCTCAAATTCTAATGGGAAGACTGCTATGAAACATTCATAAAAAAACTTCATACTCCACTGAGCTGCTGATTTTGGAGACTCCATGGCCTTTCGAAAACACTTTGTTTTAACCAAACCATGTCACTTACAATAACTTTAATAAGTGCATTCATTCTCCATGTAAAATATAACCATTTGATTGACCCTATGACCTTTCATCTAGAATCAACTTTGCACTTTTGCACATGCAGTATCATATAATCAATACACAGATTTCAGGATGAACCCTACTGACTTTGGTGACCCCATGCCTTTTTGTCTAGTGCCACATTGGACAAAAACAAACAAAACAATGACACTTTGTAGTTTCTTAATTATTGCAATTTATTTAACTTTTAACTTGTTGCTTTTCAGTTTTTTACAATAGGCTATGTGAGTATAATATGTATAGTATTCCTTCCCCAATTCTGACACTACTAATAATGTAAGATTTCCCACATTTTTCTTTTCATTTTCAACACCACTAATGAGAGCTCATAGAGATATAGCTGAAATGGTATTTTGCAAACTGCATGCAATTTCCATATAGTGATGATGTACCTGAATGTCCCTATAGTGAAACAGGAGTTGTACATCTTACTGCATGAGGCTGCATGGGTTGAACAGCATGGAGCTTTAATTGCAACCTCCAGACATGTCATCTGGCTTTGAGCATTCTTGGCATGACCTGTCTGGAGGTCACCTCAGACCACAAAGTGGTCAAAGTCACAATTCTGCAATCAACTTACTGCATTGTCACTACTCAAATATTTTGAGAAACATATTTTAGTGAACTATTTAGCTTGTGTTCTGTATCTCGGCTACATTGAAAAGGAGGGTCTGGCCATGCCCCTCAATTATACTCCGAGTTTAAATATACTGTAGGTTATGATATAGGTTATCTCTGTGTGGAAGATTGACATTATTGGTTAGAATTGGTTGGTACCTGCCGATGTCAGCACAAAACGCTTTTGTTTGACAGAATATATATATATAGTCTTATATATACTTATAAGACTTATACTTATACTTATACTTACTTATATATATACTTAAAGACTATAGTCTTTATAAGTGTCTATCTTATGTGATACAGCTGTGAGTCATTATTATGCCACTGAAATGTGCTGCTTTTGTTGAATGTATATTTTATATTGTATTGAGACAAACGTATTCAAAATTCAAAAAAGGTTTCTTGAGATTTAAAATATTGTAAATCATAATTCTGGATCCTGAATGTTAATTACCATTAATTTATACCGGTTGAAACTTTGATTGAAATTGAATTTAATTCAACTTGGATATGTTTGTATTGTGTTTCTTTTTCTTTTCTTTTTTGTAATTGGCTTGCTGTATCAAAAACAAACCAAAAAAGAACCAATTCTGTACTGCACTTCTAAAGCATGGCTAAAATGTTAAAAGTTCCACCTCTGACTCTCCTTTTAAGGAAGCAGTAAGGCACGTCTGAATGCAATCTATGTGTGTGTGTGTGTGTGTGTGTGTGTGTGTGTGTGTGTGTGTGTGTGTGTGTGTGTGTGTGTGTGTGTGTGTGTGTGTGTGTGTGTGTGTGTGTGTGTGTGTGTGTGTGTGTGTGTGTGTGTGTGTGTGTGTGTGTGTGTGTGTGTGTGTGTGTGTGTGTGTGTGTGGTATAAGGCAGTGGCAGGATCTTAAGCCAAAAATATTAAATTGTTTGTGTGCTAATATATTAACTCCATACGCACTGTTGTAGTGCAGTCAAACAAAGGGTTATTATAACAGTGCCACGTTGGAATGCAAGGCAAGCAGCATTAACGTGGTATTTCAGACATGTCGCATTAGAGGAGGAGAAAAGAGCCTTTAATCCATTGAGACCTGGAACGCATCCATGTCACGTTAGCGTTTAACCACATTAACCATTAACCCATTTTGGGGCGGGAACCCTTTTGGTGTTTTAAACATTGTTATAATTTAGCTATTGAAAAATAGCAGATCTACAAGTTCATAGCGCGCCACTCGGTGGCGCGCTATGAGCTTGTAGATCTGCTATTTTTCAATTTTTTTTAAATCGTTAAAATGTGCCTCAAATCTTTCCGAAAATTGTCATGATTTAGAAAACTTTTTTTTTTATTTCGACGTCAGGCCTGAATGGGTTAAGTGGCACCTCGATGTCTGACTCTTGGTTTTGTTTACCAAAGAACATTGAATAGTCTAATAAATGCCGACATACTTCCCGTTTCATCCATTATAAATAAAACAGTGAATGGAGGGTGCCTGGTGGCTCAGCCAGTTAGTGCACAGACCACAATGCTCCTTGTGAGATGTGAGGACCCTAGTTTGAATGTTCTTTAGCATGTCTCCCTTCTTAGACCAGTGGGATTTCAGAAAAATGTGAATATGTTAGAGATATTTTGGGGTAAAAGTGGGGAACCAGGCTTAATTCAAGGGTTCTGAATCTGAAAAAGGATAAGCAACATTCGTTTTTATTAACCCTTCTAATTTGCATAACAAAATGGATGCCAATTTTAAGCTATTTCTTCAATAACTTTAGGGCAGTTATGATGTCATTTGTTTGCCAGCCAACTGCCAAGTCTATGGACTTGTGTTTGTTTAAGGCCGTAATGACGCAAGACGTCATCTGGATGATCCTGAAATAATTTTGTTTGTTTTTTCATACAAGAAACAAGTCAGGATGGACAAAGGAAAGCTGTAACCAATGTGAAAAGAATCACACAGACAGATCGACAGACACACAAGCTTCACAAGAAACAATACATTGAAACAGAACCAGAGAAATCTTAGAAGAAAGGAGCCAGAATGGAAAAAAGAAAGAAACAATACAACTGTAACCAAGTGACGTACAATAGCAAAAAAAGAAAGGAAAAAAAGCTTTTTCTACTCGCCTACCAGTGACAAACAATATTGAAAAGTTTTGTATTTAGATTGTCATTAAAGTGAGAACAATGGCCTCCATTATAGCATGCTATAACTTTCCAGGAATAGAAAGCCTGCAGTTTCTATTAGCTTGGATTCCCCATCGATGACGTCACTAGTAGGCGGGTTTCTGAACTGTCCACAGCCCTCCTCTGAGACACATACCGAGTGCCATATTACCAAAAATGGTGACATTTCTTTTTTGGTGCCATTATCATGAACATTAGTGAGGACCAATATGAAGGGTGAAGTCATCCTTTAATAAGCGGAGGCCTTGCGTGTAATGTTGGCTGCAATAAAGTGTTCAAACTATTCAGTCACATGATGCGAATGTTGAATAATTTCTTTATAAATGTGAGGTTAAGCCTTACTGTCTTTCCAATAGACTAACTGTCATGTTCATGAGGGGTGTGATTCATCACCTTGTGTATAAGGAAGGCCTGGTGTCTCTTTCGGTAGAGAACACATGGCCTGAGTGTTTCATGTGCATGTGTTGTGCTACAGTAAGTGGGAATTCAATTCCCAATCCTGATTCCATAATGCAACTGTTTCCCAAAAGTGAATATTTTTTTCCTTTTTTTAATCTAAAAATAACCAATTAGTTTATTTCTTTTTTCCAAAAGTTTTTTTCAGAAATGTTAAATTTTTCCAAATAGTGAAAATATCAAATCTACTCAAACGCATTAGCTCACAACAAGTCAAGACACGTTGCATCGCAACGCTTATATCGGCTATTTTCTTATTATTTTTTTGTTTTGTTTTTTGTTGCAATAGACAGAGCTTTTATAGTCCTAATGCATTTGATTTCATAAGTTTGGGTCCCAAGGAGACAACAAATGTATCCTTTGAGTCTCAAACTGAAAGGCTTTATGAACCCCAGCCATACATTTCCCCAGCCATGAATTTCTTTCTGAATGTCATGTAATATTGAATAGCCCCTCCTCCCCCAATTCCCATCCAACACAACACATCCGTCACATGCCCTCAGGCTAGGAAGTAGACTTGTTTGGATATGAAAGGTCCCTTCTGCTTCCATGAAGCACACAAGGCAGCAGCACAAGGCACCGTGCAAAGGTACTCTCCTTGCTATTAAGAGTTTAAAGAATATTGAAAAGTGCCTCTAAAGCCAGCTCTATTATATGAAAGAATGCAGGAGCATATCCAGGAGTAATCCCATTGATGGGATTATTACACTTTCAAGAGTTAAATTATTGCTAAACATTTGCATCACAAGAAGTCTACAAAATGAGAAAATGTAGAAGAACTGTTATTTTGATCAACGTTTGCCTGTTATCTCTCCTATACCAACATCATACAGCATGGAATTGTGGACAAAATCCTATTCAATGACAAAATATTCTTTAGTTTTGGGTCTGAGAGGCTATCTCATCAAATGGTGGTCCGTGGCTCAAATGCAGAATAAATGATCTACCTTGACGTGAAAAGGGTTGAAAACCACTGCTCTACTACACCACATGTCTTTGCCAAAAATAGACGATCTACAGCTAATGTTTCCCAGCATGTTTTCCTATTTTGCCCGAATGTTTGATGGAATTCCTGAGGGTTCAAGTTGTTACGTTTCTCCAACTGGCCTCAGTTGACTGTGAAGGTCAAAACTGTAACACAAGACTTATAGGTGGTTGCCATTGCCCGCCGGGCAATGCCTGGCCTCTGTTGAACTTCATGATGATTTAATTTACATCATGCATACTCCCAAAAATGTTTGTGGTGCTGGGAGTAAATCCCCTTAGATAAGAACATCACAAACACTTTTCTTTATTTGTCAATGTTTCGGTCAGATAAGGACCTTCATCAGCACCTGATTTAATTTGGACCAATTTATTTGCAGTCTGTAAAGCAGGAGCCTCTGTGTAATCAGATTAGCTCTCACTCCCAGAGACTGCTCTGGTCCTTAGTCGTAAGTTCGTAACCAGCTATAATGTAACATAAAATTCTCTAGTGATTGCATTAGCCTCATGTGTCAGACAATGGGGCTCTCTCACAAACATTAGTTAAATCTTTAATGTGCACAGTAAAATAGCGAGAGAGTAAAAACGGACCCATTTGCAAATGCTTGCTTTTAGTATTAACTTAAGTGTTTCATAGTTTCACCGACAGCAATACAACCAATGGAGAAATTGTCTCAGTGGGAGGCGGGATGTTGCTGAAGAATCAAACACTACCAATGTATTATCCACTTATTCTGGGGGGATAATTGCTGAAAATAACAATGTTACGCACAGTGAGCTTGTAGATCTGCTATTTTCGTTGAAAAGATTGGTATAGAGGGAAAAAAGTATTAGTATTAAGTACCAATAAGTATTAGTTTACTAAGTAATAAGTATAGATAGAGGGTTTAAGTGGTTAAAAAGACTAGCTGGGTAGCATTTCCAACGTTAGGAAAGGCCATTTGGCCTGAAAACTAGGGGTGGGACGATTCACTTACCTCCCAATTTGATACGATATTATCAATACCTAAGGTGCCGATTCGATTTATATTGTGATTCTTAATTTCATTGTGATTCAACGATTGTTACGATTCGATATCACGATTTTTTGCGATTATTTTCCAACTAGAGACATGCCATTTGACACTGGCATACTTGGAACGATGCAAGTTGGAAATGCATGCCCCACCCAGTTATTATGTATGTGTCCCTTTTATGCCCATATATGGAGTTCTTGTAACGATGGAAGTTGGAGATCCATGCCCCACCCGTGTCAATATGGAGATTTCTGTATCTGTCTCTCTGTGTCCCTTTATTCCTATATGGAGTTCTGTGTCAGGCATGCCCAAATATGGAGTGTCGATCAGGCATGCCCAAATATGGAGTGTTGTGATGTCAGAACAGGCCAGCTCCATATATGGAGCCTGGGCAGGGGCCCTGGGCAGGGGCCCTGTCCAGAGCCCGGGCAGAGGCCTTTTGTGGCGGGTCTGGACAACCGTGGGTTCGACCAACTCGACACCGGGTACTGCACCCCCTGTGGGGGTGTGGAACGCGTGTGTTGAATTTGAAGTCGGTGGGGAGAACGGTTCTCGAGTTACGTGGATTACAGACGTACAGACGTACGTACTGACAGAGACGTGGTGCATTTATAGATATACCCTGAAGAAGGCAACCTGCTTGCCGGAACGTTGGTTTATTAAAGTTTCTAGCATCGTGACTACGAGCTGTGCGTCCTCTTTTCTTTAGTCTAGATAGGTAGATATGAAATATTGACACTCAATGAAAAAAAATAGATTCTGCATTTTAAAATCAAATTAAAAAATCATGCCATTGCACCCCTACCGAAAACCAGTGTCAATTACAGGACCCTTATCTTTTTCTTACAATTAACGTAACGGTGAAGAGGTTAAGTCTGCACTGAGTTGACTGACACTGATCAGGCATATGACTTTGAATCAGGTACAGCATGTCCACTCATCCGGTTACTTGAATTGAATTCACTCTAAAATGACACTGTGGATTGGATTGCAATTATAACAGCCAGCTGTGAACAAATTCCATTAGGAGATCCTCGTGGAGGCAGACTCTAAATTTCAGGAAATGTCATACTTTCATAAGTTGAGCGATGCTGGTGACTCACCTCTACCTAAGCCAGGGAAAATAAAACACACTGTTAGATTCTGCACCCTTTGTTTTATTGTATTAGAGTCTCTCCATGACCTCTTAATATCCATATAGCTACATATTTGCATATTTGCAGAAGAACAATGAGTTTTCATAGAGTAGAGTAGTAGAGTATATAAGACTTAAGGGCTGCATTTCATAATGAACCTTATCATAATGTTCCTCGTGATAATGCAGCCTGATTCAGTCACTTCGTGGACTGGTCTATTGTTTTTTTACTTTGTTACATCCAGTATTATTATTCTTTGTATTATCTTATTGTATTGTTGTGTCAGCACAGACTTTGCGGAACATGTCCCACCAACATTTCACTGCTTGAACCTGTATGAATGAGTGACGAATAAACCCCTATTAATAGTCCTGTTAAGTAATAACTATCACACTTCTATGTCTTTTGTCTATGTGAGATATAGCCTTTAGTCCAGAGAAGCACCACCACTAACAACTCCATGGATTGGATATTCACCTGGAAATTGTAATTCCCATTTTCATTCAGTATTTAAATACGTACAGAAAATATACAGTACTTTCACCAGAATTCTTCTTGTCATCTGTCTATTCAGTGTTACAGGGTAACAGAAAGCAGTGCCTCAAGGGGGCCCACACTTTTTTGACTTGAGAGCTACTTAAATGATCAACAAGATCTATCCACCAAAAACAATATTATCCCATTTCTGAAAATAGTTTTAAAAAGTTTGGAATGGTGGCACTGTTGTCACATATTAGACAAACGCACTTGGAATGCGAAATAGAGGGGGTAAATGGAATTGGTAGGGTTTTTGGTATATAACTTTGTAATGATATTGATGTTTGTGCGCAACACCCTTGAAAACAAAGTATTGCATTGTGGGTTTGAGCTGACAGGCCCTTTTGATGTCAATAAATCAAGTCAATTCAAGTTGCATGCCAGAAAATATTTAAAATAAAATCATTTCAATTGTATATTTTTAGGGGCATGTCATGTGGTCTACCTGCACACCCTTTGTGATCTATTGGTAGATTGTGATCTACCTTTTGGGCACCCCTGCAAGTCTAACATAAGCACAGGCTGCAGCACATCCACATGGTATAAGGAAATATATTTCAGAATATAATAATATAAATAATTATTCTTGTGTTCTGAGCTAACATGTACCAAACCATGGATGTTGCTTTATCATTGAGCTACCCATTCCGCTCTGTCACTGTATGGTCTCAATAGAAGAGCTAAAGCGGTGCTTTGATGGAGTAGTGAGAGGAATCAGCTTCTACGTGGATGACTTCAGACAGCGTTCACATGGGTGAGCATGCTCCGAGCAGTATGATGGCTTTCAATACAAAACAAAGGACGACAGCAAGCAAAATATAAGCAAATACTGTAGCTGCTTATGCTTGCCAGAGTAAGTGTTAACTCAGGGTGGACCCTAACGCAGAACTGAACTCAGGAAAAAACACTGAAACCGGCAGGATCACACTTGACTTGACTTGCAGATAATACAGGTATAAAATAAACTTAACAGGAACACACAAAAGTATAACACAACTACTCAAACATACACTCAATTAACAGAACTCAAACTAACACTCAGAAAACCAAGAACCTGAATAAACTATAATGAGCAACTGAAAGAATGCACAAGAAAAGTCTGTCAGCTCAGCAGGTGGACCTCAGGTGAATCAACTGAAGGCAAACAAGGCTCTGGAGGAAGGGAGTGGCAGAGGGAAATAGAGTACTGAAATCTGAAGATATAGACTTCAGTACTCTAGACCTAGGGGAATTGGTGACAAGGGACACACACACACACACTCATGTCACAGTCAGGAGACTGTGACATGGGTGTGTGTGTGTGTGTGTGCGTGCGTGCGTGCGTGCGTGCGTGCGTGCGTGCGTGCGTGCGTGCGTGCGTGACATCATTCATAATGAAGACCTTTGAGAACCTGGTACTGTCCAACCACAAAACATCACAGATCCATTCCTCAACATCCTACCGTTTGCATACACTGTAAAATCACAGATGTCACACACTTTGTCTTGGGATAGCTGAACACCTCTCTGCACCTACTGTACTGTATATCAGCATCCTGTTTGTCATCTTGAGCTCCACATTTAATCCAGAATAGAACTGTATTGGGATCTGAGCTTCAGCAGGGTAAGTGCTCCAAATAATCCTGTAAGAGGACATCAGTCTACCCTTAATGCTTCTTTATGCTTCAGTGAAAAACACATTGCTAGACAAAAATGGATTTTCAAATGAAAGATCTACTCAACATTAGCAGTGAAGAGGGCTCACCAACCATCAGTTCATCATACTGTATCTACCTCATGGCCTTGAACTCAAGATGACTTGCGGTGAAATATGGTTGACCTAGCATTTCACTTAATGTGTCCCAGCTGTGTGTTAAGGGGAAAACTGTGCTCCATTGTCCAGATTGATTGCCTTCCTTCCGGCTGCAGGCCTCATCTGATGTACTGTTGGCTGCCAGGGAAATATGGCACTGGCACTGCAACAAAACGTTCATCCCACTCAGGTGAAGTCAGAGAGGAGAAGTGAACTCAGACACTGTCACTCCCACCTTCTTCACAACATCTCTTATTATTTATCTGAGACAGAGTCAGACAGGAAGCTCGTGCTTTTTGTTTGTTGAGGCAGAAATAATGCATTCCGAACTCCGAAGCCATCTGTCTCATGGCGCTGATTGCAAGTTATTACCTATAACTTATTACCTATAACTGGTGTAGGCATATAGCCTACACAGTGGTTCACAACGTGGGGTCCGGCCCCCCTAGGGGTCCTTGAGGGAATTCCAGGGGGTCCCCAGCTAAATGGTAGTTGGGAACCAAATCGACCCTTATGGGTCTGTAACTCAGACCCGTTAGAGTCCATTTGGTTCCATTTGTACACTCAGAGTTAAATTAACTTTGATTTTACAATATACATTTGGGGTCCCAGAGATAGCATTAAATAGGGGCCCGTAGACTAATGCAGGTCAAACTGGGGGTCCTTGAAATTAAAATGGTTGAGAATCAGAGCCATACAATTCTTCTCTAATGGTCCCTGGCATATCTTTTTCAGATGGGGGCTAATTCGTGTCAATTTGGGCGTCCTTGACATGAAAAGGTTTGGGAACCACTGATATAGCCTACGTATGGTAGCAGTCACTTCCTAGAATGAGGCTTCCCTCCAGTAGCACTAAACTCCCCTCAACGACACTTCCTTTATCATTTCACCCATCCTGTGAAGAATAACCTTACAGTGACTGATAGGTGATCATCTTTTAACACAGAATATCTGAAAACTTTTTGTGAAACAATTGATCAATCATTTATTGATTGATAGATTAATTGATTGATATCTGTATTGATTGTGAAACAACCTATATTATAAATAACATACATCTAACCCAGACACGAGTGTGGATTCCGTCTCAGGTTTGTGCCAAATGGTCACACTCCTTTCCCAACTAGTAGTAGGGATGGACTTCAACACGGCAACTCGACATGGCAACTTGCGCACTTTATCGCGCTCAGTGGTGTCTCTCGTCGCTAGAGACGACTCAGCCCCATCCAAGTTGCAAGTTGCAACCCGATGCCAACACCGAGCAATATCAGAGCTAAAAACAAGCGACGTGAAGCTAGGCAAGCCAAAGTATATACGTTTTTGGCCACTGACTTCAGTCAAATTAGCCTGTTCTTTACAACACGTAACAATCCAAGCTCCCAAGCCGAGGGGCGTGACCATTCGGCACAAACCTGGGCCGGAATCCGCACACGCAACCCAGACCCACCATATAATCAAATGGATAACGCAAAAAAAGCAAACAGCTTCTTTCCATTTAAACTCCAAAGGCCACACCCATTTCTAAATTCTCCAATATCTCCAAAGCAGTGCACAAGGCATTGGCATCAGACTTGGCTTAGAGCCACCAACTTGTCAGTCAAGCCACCGGGCCACGCCCCCCCTTCCACTTCTTGGAATGTCTCCACTAAAGGGGTCCTCGTGGGTGTCATCTGACTCTGCTTAGAGCTTCTGAGTCTGACTTACTAGTCGACCCCTCCTGCCATGTGCACTTCCAACTGTTTTGGAATGTCTCCAAAGGGGTCCTTTTTGGGGTGTCATCGGACTGTGGTCAGAGCTGATGGCTATGTCAACCCCTCTGCCACACACCCGTTCTTTTTTAATGTATTTCAAGGGGGCTTTGTGGGGTGTCATTGGACTCAGCTCGGACACCCCGGGTCATGCCATGCCAACACAGGGGAATGTTCTTCCCCTGACTGAAGCCTTTGATCGAGGGACAACTGAGGAGAAAAGAAGAGAGAAAAGGCTTCAAAACATGCATATATGCATGTGACAAACAGATTATTTGACCCCAATGAATCACATTCTACTGAGTCACGTTGAAGCTCTTGAGTGGCCAGGCAATGGCATATATTTAGCGGGCTTACTCATATGGCCTGAAAAGTAGCTAATAAGATATTACCCATATATGTTTTATTATAAGCTCTTGTCTCATGCAGTTTTGACAAGTTCTTTTGCATTTTCTTAATTACCAGTGAGGCGGTTGTGTGGTTGTCGAACATTTTCATGTCAAGGACCCCCAAATTGATATGTCAGGTATCAATTTAGCTTTTTTTCCAAATCTAAAAGCTCACAAACACAATGTGTTGTGAGCTTGTACAGCTATTTTAGAATAGCCAAGAGGGTTAAAGTGGTAGGTGGCTAAACTGAGTTTGATGCTATACTTTTCCTGGAAAAACATAGCATCCTCAAGGACACTTGGGGGTCCCCATGAGACTCCACTATAGATATCCAATAGAAAGTGGCCCTGGGTCCTATATGATTGTTTAACCTTAAACAGCAACATTTATTGTGGGAAGAATAATTTAGATATGATAATAATAGATATGTCACAATAGTGGCCATCTTTGGTTAAAACATTTTAGTGAGCCTAATAAATCAGAAAAGGGCCGAATTGTATACTTTCCTTTTTGCTTCTTCCTTTACAGTATATTTGTATTTCTATGCAAATCTCTATACACACTTACAGTGAAGCAGTTAGCTATTTTGTAAGGACCTTAACAAATATAGGCAGCATAACATTTCCAATTTAATTTAGAAATAAATAACTGTTAGAATCATCACATTAAATGATTATAGACCTATTTTAAAGTGTCAATATTATGTTATGACTACAGCAGGCATAATGTCACATATTCTTTTGAGTAGCCTATAATCAATGTTATTCCTTTATTACACTCGGGCTGGTCGAACTAAATGAAATGTGACTTCTGGCGTCCCCCTATAATTAACTACCATAGTTTGTTCAAATGAAACAGGCAGTAACCACGCCCATCGCGCTCCTGGTTAACCAGACGATAAAATCAGCAGTCAATGGAATTTGACAGTAGCCAGACTACTGTAGCCTAGAATGAGTTAGGGAAAGGCTAAAAAGGTTTTCAGTTGATTGGTTATCATAACTGAATATTTTTGCTCTCCAAATACCGGTATACAGTATGCGCGTAAACAGCCTTCAACTTGCTGCCATATATTTTCCATGCATTAGACACTAGAAAGCTGTCTTGCCCATGAGTAAAAGTATCCTCGAGTTTCTTGTAGATGCCAATTCCTCGGTGTAAAGGATCTCTCTGTGAGTGTGATCGCAGATCTTGCGCAGTAAATGTGGACATGGATCTGAGGCGCTTCTGAGCTTCTCTGGACAAGTTAGCCTAACTCCATAGCATAGCCACGATTGGAGTGACCGGCCGTGCGCACTGATGAGAAACCCAATAATATAGACTGCACGGGTCTCGGTCATGATGGCATATCACCCAATCCACGTCCACGGGTCGACCGGGTATTCGATGTCATCTTTCCTGGCTCAGCCTTCGTTTTTTCCTGCCCTGACGTTTCCTCCAAGCGCCCTTACCCAGCCTGTGGCGGACAGAACGGACTGTGAAGCCGCAGACGCAAGGCGATGCGCTGCTTTGGGACATCGCTGTGGACCACCACCATGCCCCTTTAAAAGTTTGTGGCCAGACGACGAAGTGGACGAGGATGAGCCGAAAGTCTCGCTGGATTCAAAGGATTTGTGGAATGAATTCTACAAAATGGGAACAGAGATGGTCATTACGAAATCTGGAAGGTAAAGATGTCCAAGATTCCTATAGTATGTATTCAAGTGGCACATAGCTTTCTACTTATCTAATGAGATCAACTAAACTTTAAAAATCAGACCCAAAGCAACTTAGAAATCTTAATCCTGATTCCTAAAGCCTTGTAATGTTTGTCTGTTAATTAATAATACTATATTATGTAATAATGAGTTACCACCAGTATTGTGATTGATTGATTAAAATAAATCCATTCTTGTTGTTTTCCATTTGGTTGTATTTTTTATTTTGGATCCACTGCCGGATCCAAATAAACAATACAATTGTTTCTTATATAAGCCTAATTGCCTATAACCGTTAATATAATGGCCTGCATGCTTTTATTCTGTTCTACAGGAGAATGTTTCCTCCTTTCAAAGTTCGCGTCAGTGGTCTGGATAAGAAAGCAAAGTATATTCTACTAATGGACATTGTCGCTGCTGATGACTGTCGCTATAAGTTCCATAACTCCCACTGGGTGGTTGCTGGCAAGGCCGACCCGGAGATGCCCAGGCGGATGTACATCCACCCCGACAGTCCTTCCAAAGGGGAGCAGTGGATGACCAAGCCAGTTGCTTTTCATAAACTCAAATTAACCAATAATATTTCGGACAAGCATGGATTTGTAAGTATAATGACACGATCGCTGTCCATGGTGCTGAAATCTTGTGTGCGTGCGTGCATGGTTTGTGCTGTGAGTGTGCATGTGCCGGCAATGTTTTGTTTACCTTTGTGTGTATGTTTTAACTATAATCAGACTACATTAAAATGTAGCGTATGTAGGGTTAGTCATATTTTAGCAATATTGTTCAAACTATATATTCTGATAGTATTGCTACAGAGTGATTGTTCAGAGGTCTCCCTGTCTCTCCAGCCCTTTGATGACAGGAGAATACATTTTCAGGTAGGTGACACAAGCCAATCAGGAGTAGTGTAGAGTGTATAGGCCTATAGTAGCCTATAGCAGTGGTTCCCAAAGTGCTGTCCGGGGACCCCCAGGGGTCCTTGATGGAGTTCCAGGGGGTACCCAGCTATATGATAGTTTGGAACCAAATGGACCCTTATGGGTCTGTAACTCTGAGAGTGTACACATGGTTCCAATATTTGTACACTCTCTGAGTTAAATTAACATTGATTTTACAATATAAATTGGGGGTCCCAGAGATATAAATGCCATTGAATGGGGGTCCGTAGACTAATTCATGTCAAACTGGGGGTCCTTGAAATTAAATGGTTTGAGAATCACAGCTAGAGCCGTAAAAATCATCTCTTATGGGGGTCCCTGGCATGTCTTTTCAAATGGGGGTCTGTGGGGCTAATTAGTGTCAATGTGGGGGTCCTTGACATGAAAAGGTTTGGGAACCACTGGCCTATAGCATAGTGTTCCAGTTCCAATTTTGTCTGGTAATTTATTGGTGTTTATCACTTCCCATCTCACTTTGTTTAAATGCATTTTAGCGTTTTATAAAGAGCTGGAGACTCCTGTTACTGAACAAACACTCTATTCTATAGCAATGAGTGCTATCAGAATATAGAGCTATTTAACACTTATTTTAACCAAATAAAATACCTTTAATGAACTATATGGCCTATATGTTTTGCACAAATGCTTTGAACAATGTAAGGCTTGTTTTAAAGCGATTTAATGGGTTTATTTAGGACCATAATGCAACAGCATGATTTTCTGAACCTGGATTGTGCCCCACAGGGGACTGTATGCAGTTTCTACAGCATTATGGGGTTTGGGGGGGTAGATAGATAGATAGAATACTTTATTGGCAGTTTAAGAAAATTACAGAAAATGACATTTAAAAAAACGCCAAATGGACTTAGACACAAAAAAGCCTTCGCTTGTTTCCATTGTGGTCCACTTTGTAACATGAAACTATACACAAACATACTGTACAAACAAAACAACCATGGAACATATAATAAATAATCCTTATAAGGCTGGGAGCTATATACATAGAACAAGAGGTACCCTGAGAGAATAGTCCAGAGCCATGATTTCAGGTCTTTCCTAAATCTTACAATAGAATTTAGGGATTTCAGGGCTGGAGGGAGTGCATTCCACAGAGTAGTGGCTGCGTAGTAAAAAGCATCTTTTCCCTTGAGTGTCCTGAAACTGGTGGGGGTTGTCATGTGCTAGAAAGCCCCAGGGCTTTCTAACTTGCTCCGCCAGTTTGTATATGTTGTTTTCTTCTTTACTCATTTATAAATATCGTTTCTTTATGCCACATGCCACAATCACCACTGCCTCCATGCTGAAGGACAATGTGATGCATTGTGGTCTTTCTCTAATTTTGCAGACAATTCTGAATTCGATGCATAAATATCAGCCCAGATTTCACATTGTGAGAGCTAATGACGTGATGAAGCTGCCCTGCTGCAACTTCCGGACGTATGTCTTCCCCGAGACAGAGTTCATTGCAGTCACGGCGTATCAGAATGATAAGGTAAACTTTAACACTATCCCGCACGCACGCACGCACGCACGCACGTGCACGCACACACACACACACACACACACACACACACACACACACACACACACACACACACACACACACACACACACACACACACACACACACACACACACACACACACACACACACACACACACACAATTCAATTTCAATTCAATTCAATTCAATTCAATTCAATTCAATTCAATTCAATTCAATTTCAATTTCAATTCAAAGGGCTTTATTGGCATGAGAAAACATACGTTTACATTGCCAAAGCAGAAAGCACAATACAACAATACATCAATACAATCAAAACAAAAAATATGTACATTTGAACGTCAGAATCTTCAATAGATCAATTTCTATATTGTACCAAGATCACTGGATGCAGGTATAGTGCAGGAATATACACAATGAAATAGTTGCAGGAAAGTACAAACATTTTTTCAAGTAGGTTACTATACTTTACTCAGATGCTTTATTCTCTGCAACAAACAAGAGCCTTATGGACATGAATTCACTTGCTGTATAGCCTAGAAAATACAAACACCTTTCAACCTTTTACATAATATGCACAATGACAGCCATATCTTTTCCCCTTCTTCTGCAGATTACACAGCTAAAAATTGATAACAATCCTTTTGCTAAAGGATTCAGAGACACAGGGAATGGTAGGCGAGAAAAAAGGTAGGCTGCTACATAGCCTGTGTGCAATGAGCCACTTGTTTTGCAACCAGGATGCATATTAAACAGATTTATCTCATTCTTACCACACTATAATATTGATGCACAGGTGGATTTACTAATCAATGGTTGATTTACAGGAAGCACCTAAACCATCTGTCGCTGCACAAGGAATATGAGGAATGCGCAGACTCTGACGAGTCCAGTGAACATCCAGGTTCCAGGGTTCATTCTCCACTTGATGTATCTAACCCTGCAAATCAAGGTAGTAACACCCGATAGCTTTTAATAATGACAATGCATAAATAACGTAGTCCTGAACTTATACATGAATGCTGAAAGTGTTCATGTATAAGTGGGTTTCACTTTCAGGCTATACTATTCTTTTTTTCTGCACCTAGATAGTGTCTGGCTTTGTAAAAAGCATTGATTTGGGGAAAATGACAATTGGCCTATACAGTACATAAAAACAGCCTTTGGGTATACTTCATTCTTACACTGTGCAGGAGGATGCTAAACGTACACCAGTCTTAGTAGTGGTGCCAGCTCACGGCAGAAACATCTAAAGAGATAAGTCTTAAAAAGACAAAAGAGTGGCCGCACACACTGATAGCCGATTATTTATTAGGATGCTTGATATACCCTGAAGAAGGCAGTTGCATCTGCCGAAACGTTGGTTCCTACTCTGCATCCTAATAAATAATCAACACTTTAGCTATGCTGCCACTCTTTTGTCTTTTTAAGATTTATCTCTTTATATACTTCATTCTTAACCACTAAAAAACACTTTCATACCCTGAAGAAGGCATTTTCTGCTGAAACGTTGGTCATTTTAAATTTGCATCGTGACTACGAGTTGTGCTACCTCTCCAATTTAACCACAAACATGGTTAAAATGTTTGAGTTTGAGTTCAATGGGTTTATATAGGAGGGGGGCGTGTCTGATAAAATTCATATTTAAAAAATGATACATTTCTTTATCACAAACACAGCCACTGATGACACAACAAACACAGCGGAATAGTGCACAGAACATCCGAAAATACAAAAAACTAGAAAAGGTGCTCCTCTGAGTTTATTGTGGCCTCCTGGTGATGCTATGATAGGCCAATGTGAAAAGGGTGCCATTTCTTCTTACGCCTTTGACGGCAATTGGACGCTGCACTTATGATTTGAGGCATTTTGTTCCAAAAATGTGTTTTGTAAAAATCAACCTGGTGGTGGTGCAATAATAGGCCAATTCCCTAGTGGGAATGTGCGTACATCGCACGCTGCGTTCATGATTCAAGGCATATTGTTCAAAATAGAGAATCCTGCAAACTTTGGAAGCAAATGTTAGCCAATTAAGATAAGGAATATGAAATATGATCAGACAGGTCTGTCTTGATTACATGACTATAAAGATCATGTGTAGCGATTTGCAGAATCTGAAGGAGTAATTGTAATTTTGCTTTACAAAAGTCAAAAGCCAAGCTTAGCTAATCAGGATGGAATATGGAAAATCGGAGAGGACAGACAGGGACGAAAACAAAACATAGTATTCGGTGGAGACAGTTAAACAGAGTTTAAGTTAAACAGACAAGGCAGTTGGTTCTAGTGGCGTTGTTGATTTGAAGGCAATATAAAGCAGCTCTCAATACTATCAAGTTAACGTAGAAACGTTAACTTGATAGCTGAATTACATAATGTGATATTATTTAAAGATTGGTTAGATTGAGAATTATAACCACATGATAACATTTGAGAGTAGATACGTCTGAATGAAGACCAGAAGCCTAGTATCTTGGTTAAGGGGGATTCTCCTTTGGCTGAGCTATAGATATGTGGATTCCTGTGGAAGATCTGGGTTTGGGTTTGAATGCAGGTGGTTTCAATTCCCAGCTCTGTTTCTATTGGTATTGCATGATTGTAAAAGAAGAACATTACACGTTTTAGTTGAGCTTCAGGGCAATGAAGCCACAGTCAGTAATTCGAATGCTCTTCTAATGTCATTGTTCACTTGTGATTAATCTAATTTCAGATATGTATTTGAAAGTAATGTATTATTTTTCTTCAGATGAGAAAAACAGCGACATTGGACAGGATGTTGAGCCCCAAGATACTGTAACCTGTTCATATCCTTTGAGCCAAAAGGGCAAGGAAACACCAAGGAACAATTCAGACCTCAGGAACAGTGACTATGGGTCAAGGGAAGAACAAAATATGTTCAGACATAAGCACCACAATATGAAAGAGTTCCAGAAGAGGGATTTAAATACAGAAATACAAGATGGAATTGTGCCAACAGAGAGCCCATCACCATTTAGTTCTTGTTACCTACAGCGCTTGGCGATCCAGGACTTGCAAAGTCAACAGTTTTTAAGGCCATTGAATTCTGGACAGAGTGGTTCAGTGGTTCCAGAATCGTTGTCCGCTGTTGGTAAGGGACACCTGTTTGGCTATCTGTCAGGAGCAAATGGACTTGAGAACAAATGCTTACCTTCTCAAAGCATCAGCTATTCGAGTTCCTTCCTGTTCCACCTGTCGCAGCACATTTTGGCGTCTCAGGTAGGCTTGCCTTGAAGAAAGATAAAAGTACTTTTAATTAACCATAGTGTAGTGTAAGCTAACTAAGCAGTTAACACAACAGTGTAAAAGCGCCACTTTACCCATTTTCAACCTATCTTCGTATAATTGGTCCTCTCTAATTTCTCTCTCATTAATACGATAGCACCATTTCTGTCTTCTCGCTCTGTTTTACTACCAGTAACATCAAAGTCCGATTTGGACATTTCAAGATGAAGATTTAAAACTTACAGTATATAAAATATTATACTGTATCTACTTTAATACAAGAACCATCGCTTCTATTTCAGAGTGCTAACTTTGTGAGAAGGGCAAAGCTGTAATTTCTACCTTCATATCCCAATTGACAATACATTTTATGTTTATTTTCTTTCAGGGAATTCCGGGGACACCTTTTGGAGGATTCTTCCCATATCCATACAACTATATGGCAGCGGCGTCCACAATGGCCCCAGCACTGCTCACCTCTTCAGCAACCTCCGGCCTGTACAGGAACGCCAGGCTCGGCACCTCTCCATCAAGCTTGCGATTCAACCCTTATCAGATCCCCACCTCTACTGCACCAAGCAATCATTTTCCCAGCACTAGACTGTCTGGCAAATTAAAAGCAGGATCTACGTTGTTCAAATCAGACAGCACAGACTCAGTTCCGGTGTCTGACTGTCACAATACTGGGATCAACAAGATTTTGTCACCTAAAACTCTGATAAAGGTTTCCACTAATGAGCTGCAAAGTATAGTGGACTTGAGAAAACAAACATGCCACCCATAAACTCATGTGATGAATAAATCAATTCACAAATAATTTCACCTAAAATGATCTAGTATGACTGTGTAGCTGCAGTTATTTATTTTTGTATATATACTGCCACTAAGGAAACAAAATCTAATTGTAAATGGTTAAAATATATAGAATATTTTTGGGTAGTAAATGCTCTGCAACACTCAAATTGTGTAAATATGCAATACACTTAAAGATGAATAATACATAACTTATATTAATTTATTTTGTATTTACATTCATATAGATATGTAGTGTTCTTTTAACACGTGAAGATACAGTGATTTCTACCAATTACATGCCCGAAATAGGGACTCCAGGGTGAAAGTGGTTTTGGTTAAACTATTAATTTCCAGAGGTTAAAAACTGCCCCCTGTAATGAGCATCATGCAAGTCAGCAAACAGGAACAATGGGGCTGGGTGGGCCAAATAGCTCTATATTCCCATATGGCTATAAACTAGAGTTGGTTCAGTAATAGGTGTTCCCCATCTCTCTCCAGTTATATTCATTTTCAGTTCGGGATAGCAATTTCATCCAATCAGGAGATGGAACTCATACAGGAGGATACAGGAAAAAACAAGTGAAATTGGAACAAGTGATGAAATATATTTATTTAACCAGCCAACCAGGTGGATGGGGACGGATTAACCCCCACGAGGTCCCCTGGGCTGGAATTATTTTGGGGGGCCCCGATTTCGGGTTTTTTCTTTCTTTTTTTGGTATCTTTTTTAGCTAAATTTCACACAATCAACAGCCGATGAAGGTCCCCAGGAGCCCTTTTCAGGGCATCAAACCCAGTACTGTGCAGTCCATTTTCCCTGATGGCCCCCTGAGAGCCAAGGGCCCCTGGGCCCTGGGCTTTAATTGCAATTTTCACAAAGATTCTGGCCTTCACTAATGTTTTCTTAGAGGGTCCACAGCAAAATTAGGAACAATTAAACACTTACCCTATTTTATTTGAAAATAGCGCCAATCTACAAGCTCACATACATGTAAATGTGGGGGTCTTTGATATGACAATGTTGAGAAACACTGCTTTAGAGGTTTTAACCAACTTGAAAATTACAATTATGCATTTGATTTTTTAAGGAGAAACTTACGAATAATATTGGTGAATGATTCTTTTTAGGTGGAGTTCTGTTTTGCCTGGCACCCAAGAAAGAAAATATTTTTATTATTATTATGTTTAGTTCTTGATGCACATTGATTTGATTTCCCTGCCTTACAGAGTCTAAATTAATTTAAATGAAACCATGTGAAATTTTTGTCTTAAAATGATATCCGTGGCTGTTTTTCTTCCTGGTGTTGCGTGACAATACCTCACTGCTGCAACATTCTTCACTCTTGTCATCTCTCAGCAAGTCCATTGAAGCCGACAGTCAACAGCTCTGTAAGACTGGGAGGCCCATGGACCTAATGAGGTTGATTCTGATGTGATGGTTTTGGACAGCGATCCTCCATTCTCTCTAGACACTGCTTCCCCCTCCCTCTCCTGCAACATGTGACTCATTAAAGTTCTTCACAATTACACTTTCATGTCAGATTTTTCTGTTAGACATGCGTTTGTAGCCAGCTAGCCACACATCATTGCGTAAGCAGTCATAAATAACACCAGGTTTTGCAATATGTCAATGTTTCTGTGTAGAGAACAATGCGCTCTTGACATTGCACTTTGGTTTACCAGCACATCTATGACAGTCTGACTATATTCAGAACATGCAACTAAGTTGCAGTTTCGAAAGGCCAATTACGCCCTGTATACTTAGTTGACCGAAGTCCCTCAGGGGTATATACTAGGCCCCGACCTGTTATCCCTCCAGTTTACACTAAATATCTTACCTGGCTGGAAATGATGTCACACTTGCATGATCTATTTTTGTGAATGTTTGTCCCAGAATAGCTATATTAAGGTTGATGTGGTTAAAGCACATTCATTAATTGATGACAGAGAGTTCGGTTTTAATATGGATACAGTCACTGCCCACGAGTGTGATGTGATGTGTTTATGTGTCTGTGTGCAGGTAAGTCTTCATGTGTCCTGCTGACACATGAACACTTCTAGCACTTGCAATATTTAATTGCAAGTGCGAGATCATAATAGCAGAGTATAGCATAAACTCTGGTCATACAGTAAATAAGAGTGCAGAGAAAAATGTGTCTCAAAGTCAAGACAACACACTATCTAAAAAAACATTAACATTTAGGGTGACAAAACCTTTGAGACCTTCAGACTACGGCGGAAAGACTGGGAGTGAGTCTGCAGTTCTGATTGAAATGGGAAGTTTATTCCAGTTTGGGAGATAGGAGGGAGAAAAGTCTAGGATGCATTGTCCTGCAGTGTTTTATGCCATCAAGTGATATGGACTTGCACATCATTAGGCTGCAAATAACACCTGGCCATTAGTCAGTTCGCATCTGGACATTCTGCACTTTGTAAAACTTTACAGTACCGTTAACATCAGCACCATACTGTCACGGCTTGAGAGGATGGTTGGCTCTAATGTATGGGTGTGGGTGGAGCAGTAAGGATTCAATCTGATCTGTTCAGTAATAACTGATAATGTGCCATTCTTCTGGAGGAACGTGTTGTACTCATTACGGTTGGAATCCATATGGGACTGGGGTCAGGCAGGTCAGCTGCAGATTTGCGTCAGTGTCCTTGGCTGGAGCCACAGTCCAGCAGTTGTTTGGGTTTGTGTCAAGTCAGCTTAAGCATCAAGGTGCCTAGATTCACAACCTCCGTATACAGTGAGTATATAATTAAAGCCGTCATTGCTTTAATTATATACTGACCCTCAACCCTCCAATCTAATCTGGTGAAGTGTTGTTCCCATATATCCAAGACATACTAGGAAAGAACAAATAGATGGAAGAATGATTCAGGGATGTGAGTGATTTGATCCTGGCTATTGTGCTGCAGCGCAAAAAAAGATTTGCTGCTAAACTATAAATAATAGACCACTTTTGAGATTAGTTCATTTGGTTACATCATGGATGTAGATTTGGGGAAAGTACTAATGTCCATTAAGGCAGGCATTCCCTGGACACAAAATGCCAAAAGGCTAAACGGTTGACATTCCTTCATGATTGGTGAGTGAATGGCATTTCACAGTATAGACCAAATCACATCACCACAATAACAAATTTACCTCCGGGTAGACACATACAAATACTTTTATAATCATATATATGGTATAATTATTTTTGTCTCATTTGTTTAGTTGGATTCTCTTTCATTCACCACTGGTCATATTTGTGCAGAAATATAGAAACTTCTAAAGGGTTCACAAACATTCAACCATCACTGAATCTCAGAAAGGCTAAATGACTGGAGCAGGATTATTAAGCATTCCCCCACCAAAAAGAGAGTTGGAGTTATGGCAAAATTTGACTTAACCCAGATGACAGGTTGCAAAGGGACAAGGAGGGAGATGACCTTATAAACATGTACACAGAAGGTTACACAGACTCTGGGATATGACAGGTAGTGCTTCATTGTGACAGGTCATGTCACTTTGGATATAGACACACCACTTGAATACACTCTTTAAGGGCTAAACCACACTGACAGGCGTCAAGTCTCTCAAACACTGTGAAGAGTGAGGACACTTCAAGACAGACTATTTCCCAACTGACAAGGGGTGGTCAGAGTTCCTAGACTAAAGCCCCCACTTCAAAGAATTGTGTGTATATACTGTATACTATATATATTATACAACATTATGAGCTGTCACCTGTAATATCCATAACGACCATATTTGGAAGTAATGTGGCAAAGTCAAACATACAGATAGGCCAGGGTTAAAGAAGTCAATTTTATTCCTCAATCAAATTGAAAAATATTTGTAAATGTTCTCCTTTGTATACACCTCAGCACAGCTCAGTGCCTCCACAGCACAAACTCAATAGACAAAAGAAAAATGTATCAATCAACCCTTCTTTGTGTAAACAAGGACATGCTGATCAAGAAACTTACTTTAGTACAGCAAAACAAAAATGTTCACAAAGCAGTCTGTTTTGTGTGCATAACCAATTTCAAAAAGGTTGAAGAGGAAAGCCATTCTACAGTAGTTAAAACAAAACATGTGGACCTTGTACTTCAAAAAACCACAATATTAAAAACACAGGTAAAGATGAGAAACAGCTAGGTTACCAAACATGAAATTCCTTTGAATTTGCGTTGATGAGTCAAACAAACATGGGCTCCTCTATAAGAAAAGACAAATGAATGCAACTCAAGCCACCTAGTTGCATGGAGGAGTAAATATATTTACATGGAAAGAATTGGGGCCTGCTGGCATAGCAGTCCAGGCGCATACCACATATAAGCACATGCCTGTGTCGCGGGTACGAATCCCATTACAGAAAACCTTTTATGTGTGTCATTCCCAGTCTCTCTCCATTTTCCTGTCTATCTGCACTCCTGTCCCATCAATAAAAAGGCAGAAAAGCACAAGAAATATCTTAAAAGAAAAAACCAACAATGTAAAGAATTCCTGCAAAGTTCTCATATGTGAATTTATTTAATTTGACCCGACCTTCTAAAACCCTTGTAAGGCTTATTATTGTAAGGCTCACGAACACTTGGGTAGTGTCATAGCTTACAATACAATACACAGAGCACTGTGGATATCTATAGCAGGAGAGTCAAGGAAAGTGACATGTTGCAGGTGTCAGTTTGATGTCCTCATACACTTTGCTAAACCTCTTATCTTCTCAGCCCTTGTGCTGGACTACTCACGGGGCCTATATGGGCAAGCTGTAGAAGTCAAATCTCATGGAAAGCCTTTCCCCCAGAGGTACGAGACCTGTCAAAGGACACGGCTCTGGAGACGGTTCTTAATCATCAGCTCATCTCCTTCGAGAAGAAACAACTGAAGCGATGTGACAGGTCGGTTGAAGATATACAAAAGGATAAAATAGGTGTACAATCTTATAATGTTAAGGTCTGTACTATGGCATCGCACACAGAATATAGCACACATTATATATATATATATATATACACACATACGGTATATAAAATATATGCACGTTGCGAGCTTCCGTTCAATTCTTAAACATTCATTTCCCATTTTATGGAATTTCGATTTTTCTAAATGAAATGACTTTGGAAAAAATCTTTGATTTGTTTTTAATTAATGATTTTTTTCCTTTTTTGAGAGGGGGGTCAATAATATGAATAAATAACTAAATGTAGGAAACAAAAAAATGAAATAAAGGGACCCATAAAAATTGGTCTGTGACTCACAAATAGGTCCCGACCCACTGTTTGGTAAACAGTGGCCTACAGTATAACCTCAGTATGTGGTATGTAGTATAACTTTTGGTTCAGAAAGAAAATAGAATACATAAAACGAATTCTATGGTATGGTAATAAAAGAAAATCTTGTAGGACTAATGATACTAGCGGTGCTTAACATGTGCAGAGGCATTGAAGGAAGAGTTACAACAACTTCATGGGGCCAGTCCAATGGCGGCCCCTGCTGGCATAGCAACGAGCAGTGTCTGTGTTGGATAGCCTAGGTGCTCTTGGTGGATTGATAACAGGAGCTGTTGTAGGAGCTATAGGCTGGTGTACGGTGGTGACATGATGCTGAGGCTGACTGCAGTAGCAGAGTGTAGGTGAACAACAGGAATGCCTACTGTGTTCATAGAAACAAGCAGTGGGTTGGACAGCGTGCCGGGTGCTTTTGGTGGTTTGTTGGCCCGCCTGCCGGGTGCTTTTGGTGGTTTGCTCATAACGGGAGCTTTTTTAGCTTTTTTGTTTTTTTGGCCTCCAAGTCCATCAGATTTTCGTTTTTTCTTTTCACCCTGTATCTTTTTTGACTCGGCTCCTCCATTCTGACTGCAGCCTTTTCGCTTGGCTCCACTCTGTCCAGGAAGTGGCCTAGAAACTCTTTGTCGACCTGGTAGCTCCCACTTTTTACTGTCAGAAGAATCAAACTGCCCAACCGATATTAATCTCAGTGCTTTATAAAATCCCACTGGAGTCGGCATAGGATTCCTGTATCGTACACAGCTGAATACACCCTCCAGACAGTCCAGGGTGAACCTACCCGTTAGGACAAACGTGTGTCCTTTAGTTAGCATCTCTTCCTGTATTGCCAGCATAGAGCGGGTCGCCATTACAACCCCCGTTTGTATGGGTGTCGAATCACCCATCGTAATCGTCCCAATCGTAATTTTGCCGAACAGATCAACTATGCCGTTGAGGAAGACCTTGGTGTTCTCATACTCCGGAGTCTTTAGACTGCTCAGTGCCGTAACTGGCTGGCGGAAGGACATCAGATCAAACCAGCGACTGACCTGCTCTAGGAACCATGCTGTTGCTAAATGGGATTGGGGTCGTCCTTCTTTCTGCACCATGTGTTTCAGCCCAGCACTAGTTGAGGTGCTGAAAACATCCTTGGCAGGGCCAACTTTCATGTTTTCAAAAGGAGTAGGCTCAATAGATTTCCTGGACAGCTTTGGGGCTATTTTTAGTGCCGTCCCTTCCTGGAAGTTTACGAGATCCTTAATGGGCTCTAGTGACACTGTGTTAGATGGCAAATTCTCTTTTTCCACAACATCATCAGGAATTGTGATCACGTGGACAAGGGCATTCATCATGTTTGTTACCAGATGGGGGACATCAGGCATAAAATACAGCTGCCTGTCTGGCGTCACAGGATGTGGGACGGATGTGTTGCTGTGGTCCACCCCAAAAGCTCTCCACATGGATTGGTTGGGGCTAGCCATGTCAGTGGTGACGTCGATGACATGCAGCCCAATGGCTTGGGCTCTCTGGATGATCTCCAATATGATAGGTTTGTACACTTCGCCTTGGGTTGAATTGCCACTGTAGTGGTAAGCTACAATCTGTTGCCACTGTGTTGTTGTAGAGCCAGCCAACATGAAAACGCATGCGTGTGTTGCTGGCCCAGTGTGACCTGGCAGAGTGACATCCCCATACTGCCGTCCTGAGCCCTTGTGTACTTCAACACTGGGAGTGAGGGCCATCTCGTCCAGCGTTAAAACGCACTCCCTTTCCAGTTCACTCATCCCCACTGCCTTAATTTTCAGAATGTCAAAGACCTCCTCTAAAATCCCTGGCTCAAATTTAACCCCTTGCATTCTCCTCTGCAGTGTCCTTATTGCAGGCAGAGGGATGTGCAGATCTTGGAGGGCCTTGTAGCCCGTTGGTCCTGCAGCAAACATGATTTGTAATGCCCTTTCGATGGTGCTATTACTCCACAACATTCCCTGTGTATTATCTCGGCCTAATGCCCTAATCTGGTCTTCGGAAAATACTTCGGACAATTTCCTATCCTTCTTATCCATTCTCTTTAGCAAAGCTGCCTTTTCTTTTCTTACTCTTTTTAATGTGCGCCGTGCCTTATTGGCCTCCCTCTGTGCTTTCTGAGTAGCCCTCTTTTGCTTTTCTAACATTAACTCCATCTTTCTTAGATTCATCGTGCCGATTCCTGCAGGTTGCGCTCTTTTTTCTTTTTTCTCTCTTTGCTCATCTATCAGAGGTTCTTCTCTTTCAGCTGTCTGTCTGTCCTCGCTTGGAATTCCCGTTTCTGCCCCGTCCTTGGTTGGAATTCCTGTTTGTGCCCTGTCCTCGCTTTGAATTCCTGTTTGTGCCCTGTCCTCGCTTGGAATTCCTGTTTGTGCCCTGTCCTCGCTTGGAATTCCTGTTTGTGCTCTGTCCTCGCTTGGAATTCCTGTTTCTGCCCTGTCCCCGCTTGGAATTCCTGTTTCTGCCCTGTCCTTGGTTGGAATTCCTGTTTCTGCCACATCCTTGGTTGGAATTTCTGTTTCTGCCCCTTCCTTGGTTGGACTTCCTGTTTTTGCTGTGTCCTTCTGTGGAATTCCTGTTTCTGCTCTGTCCTTGCTTGGAATTCCTGTTGCTGCGCTGTCCTTGCTTGGAATTTTTCTCTTTACTCTGCGCTTCCTTGGCATTTCTTCTTCACCTCTGTCCTTGCGTCCAAATTTAATCTCTGAAATGGATGTAAAGAATACAGGCCACATAGTTAGGATTAGAGGACACAATAGTATGAAATATAACTGCAAATAGATGTTCCCATATACCTGTGCCAGCTACAGCTGTGTAATTGTGCTCTCCAGGAACAGGTACACCGGTGGTTCTAACTGTAGGTGGCTTTCTTTTTTTCACTTTGGCACAATGTGCAAATAGAGTAGGGATTGCATCTTTCCTGAGCCTTTTCTTGCCCTTTTTTGTTGTTGTGAATTGATCTTCCTCAAAGTGTGCCTGTAGAGTAAAACTTTGTTTATTTTTTGATTATTGTACACAAACACTACACATCAACATTATTTATTACAGTGTCCTCACATTACCTCACAGAGCTTTCTGTTTTTGGTGACATCTTTCAAGTCCATTCGCTTCACTTTAATCAGCCATTTCTTCCTTCTTTCAGGATCTACTGGGAAAGCGTACATTTTCATTCCTTTCTCCGAACGGCTGCTGCATCCCACCGCCTCACAACCGCCCATGTTGCAAGAGGCTGTCTACAAGGAAAGAATGAGCAGAGCCCAAGCATTGACTTTATTAAACCATTAAGACCTAAATCATGACATTTTTATGAAAAACCTATGTTTCTTATCAGTGGTTCTCAAACTATTTCATGTCAAGGACCTCAAAAATGATATGCATTTGGCCGCCGACCCATCTCAAAATATGTTGTACCCTAGAAGAAGCAAAGATATGTGTTCTGTGATAGTATATATATTCAAAGATTTGCGCCACATTTCATGACTTTTCAAAACTTGACGAGTTGTGAGCTTGTATATTGGCTATTATTAGCAAGTGTAAAAACAGTCATTACGATGGCATCAAGGCCCACCAAAATATTGCATTTATAATCTATGCAGACTTCTAAATTGTACTAGTCCTGTCAACATCCTGCCTGTGTAATGATGACCACTAAAGTGAAATTGTTTTATCTGTAACAGTGTTCATTTTAAATTCCTTTAACCCCAGTTTGTGTGACTGTGTTCACTCCAAAACAATAACAGTACGATTTGGTCAATAGGTGGCAGTGCAAGACCACACAGATCAGACCTGAGAGGTAGAGATGTGTAGGCACTGGGCAGACCGGGGGGCGGGTGGAGGTGGCTCAGGGGTAGAGTGGCCGGATGGGAAACGCAAGGTTGCCAGTTCGAACCCCCAGAGTTAGCCTCGGTACCCAGGCATTTATTTTTGAGCCGCTCGCTACGGCTCAAAAAATGAAAGCCTGGGGGAACGCGAGACATTTCCTGGTGTAGGAGTGGGAGTGAACTACAGTGTAGAGGGGTGTCGCTCTTCCACTGTTTTCCACCAGGGAGGGTAGGGGGGGGGGGTTTGGGCTGTGATCGGTGAACCAATATTTCTCCAGCGCTTGCTCCATGCGTGCCCGCCCCTCTAGACCAGAAAGCACGCTGGAAAGTACGCTGGCTGGGCCAGGCTACCCCAGAGTTGGTGTCGAACTGTTCTTGAGCAAGACAATGGACCCCTAATTGCTCCCGATGTGCAGGGTGCCTTGCATGGTTTTCTCTGTTATCGGTGTATGAATGTGTGTGTGTATGAATGGGTGAATGCAATGCACATCTATGTAAAGTGCCTTGGATAAAGGCGCTATATAAATGCACCATTTAGCTGTTGCTAACAGTCAAAACCCAGCTTATTTGTTGATGTAAAGAAACATTACAGTTACGTCTTGTGTGTGTATAAGTAATATTACTGCTATTGGCCCAATACTAAAAATCATTATAGAAGAGTGACATACCTCCTGTCTTGGAAGACTGACAGAACTCGCCCTTCTGTCTCAGAAGAGGACAGGTGAGAATCGACCCGTGGCCTTGGACAGCTGGAGGCGGATCCACTGACCGAGGTCCGACTGGCACACTAAAGGTGTTCTTTTCTTCAGCCACTGGATGGACCTGTTAAGCAGTGGTGGAAAAAGTACTCAAATGTTTTACTCAAGTAAATGTATCAATACTGCAATATAGATACAAGTAGAAGTCCCGTATTCAAAATGTACTCAAGTAAGCGTACAAAAGGATCAGCATCAAAATGTACTTGAAATTGAGAATTTCACAAGTTCAAAATGTGTACACAATCTTTTGAAAATAGCTGATCTACAAGCACACAATGTGTCACATCGCAACACATTGTGAGCTTGTAGATCTGCTATTTTAAATGGCAGAAATGTATATGGAGCTGAAATTACAAAGTAACTAGTAACTAACGTTTTCAAATTATTGTAGTGGAGTAAAAGTTGCAATTTTGGCTTAGAGGTGGTAGTGGAGTAGAAGTAAAAGTATTGGAAATTACTAAAACAATTGGTGTACTTACACGTACAGTACTTAGTTACTTTGTGTCGTGTTCTTTCCAACCAACAGCATGACTGAATGCAGTCAGTCATGTCTTAACTTGAACTTATATGACACATGGAAATAATATTATCAACATCTAATTGTTACAGTAGTAGTAGTAGTAAGCATAAAACAAGGATAAGGGGCCTTGGCAAAGTTGGCAATATATCAATGTTATATATCTCAAATGTTATGATATCATCTGGGATATTGCGAGTGTGACATCTGTCTTTTCCTGGTTTTAAACAAACCAGGATAGTAATAATAGTAATAATACCATACAATATAATCATGATGTCGTAAAATGGCTGCTGGAAATAACTGACAGAACACAACAATTGTGTGTACAATTTCCCATTGCTGTCATACACTGGTGGTATTCACAGCATTTGGTCATGTGGATGAATTGATATCCTGTTGATACAAACCTTCTGGTGCTCCGTGAAAGAAATGAATTATCTTTAAGTAGTGTGGTAAAATATGGACCACTAACAGTACACTATTCAGTTATGTTCATGTCTGGTGAACTCAATTAGCTTCAGTCGCCCATGCAATTTACTTTATGTGAGCTTTGGGTCCCAAAGCATTTGCATTATCCTTAACCTGTGCTTTGTGATGAAATCCTTTGAGGCTCTAGAGTCCCCCATGACCATGGTTAGAACAAAAGATAGCCTACAGCCAGGTGCGACCAATTGTTTTGTTTAGTGTCAGGAAAGACTTCCCTTTTGTCAGTATGCTAAAATGATCAATAATGGCTAACCACACTATGCTTTAACTCTTCCTAGAATGCAGCTTTATTGACTTTCTTAAACATGGCTATAACATTCCATGCCATACTAAACAATAAGAAAGAAAGAAATTGTTATCGTAATTCAATTGCATTAAATATTGAATATAAATATATGATAAAACACGTGGTAGTTTTGCTGCATTTGCAAAGGATCAAATCCATTCCTTCCTTCCATTTTAGTATAAATAATGGTAAGTGTTCTTTTCTTGTTTTTCATCGACCCAATAGGTTACCCCGGAATTTCTTAAAAATTAACAGTGACTGAAAGGCAACAGGCTAGCTTTTAATGATCTCGAATCACAAAAAATGTATAACATAAACATTACAGAGATTTTAGTTGTCAGTCACTGTACAATGCTTTAAACAGTTGTGTTGCATACATACCTAAAATTGCCGATATGTGCGCGGCTTGCGCCGCTCTCGATGAAAACAATGTGTTCACTCCTGCTTGTCAGTTGTCACTCTCGCGCTGTTTTCTGCCCCCTCAATGAAGCAACTCTCCTTCAACCTCTCTGAAACATGTGTAAAGAAAATTGGTGATGATAGATTAGGATACCCTGCGCGGACTCAGTTAATTTCCATTGTATTATTGGTTCAAGATTAAGACTGGACTGAAACTTTACTCAGAGTTGTTGTGGTTGTTGTTGACAGCACCGGAAGTGTTAGAAGTGGGTGTTACATATAAATATGTCCGGGCTGCGCGCTGCATTATCAGTTCCTACTTGTAGACTACTGCAGCATGGCTAAGTTTTCAGGGGCGTTGACGTAGAATAGATTCACGCGTGGTCAAATGCTCATATCAAATCTATGGCCTCTGAAGCCACCTGGTGGATAACAAATGCTACTGCCGTATGCTACTGTACTAAGACAAAACAGCCCTTGATAATGCCATTCCCTAGTAAAAAAATTAAATAAATAATGGGGTGGGGTATAATGGCTATTTTACTAAATACAACTCTCATGTGTTGACGAAACCAGAATGTTGTGCTTTTAAGAACTGAACTGTATCATGTAGCCATTTGTGTTGATTCACGAGGTGCAACTGGGCTTGCATTTGAGGCCCAACATTTGGAGCTAAATTCATGCTAACTTTGGGACTAAGTATCTACGCTTTAGTTCGGAGCTAAAGCGTAGATATGAGGTTCCGAACGAAGCTAGTTTCATGCTTGTGTGAATACAATACTCCTTTTCGAGTCCTCTATATTTGTCTTGTAATTAGTATTGTACCTGTAGACAGTGTTGTGCATACTTAGCTAATGTTGTTACTCCCGTGGTTGGAATGGCATCTCGGAATGGAATGCCACGGTCTCAGTCTGTTCCCCTTTTGCCCTAATAAACGTCTCTGAGGTTCAATGACTTCAGAGTAAAGTTTAAACTCTGTACCTTTTCACCAACTAAGTAGAGAATGGTTACGGGCCGGCCATAGAGTAAGACAACTCCGTTCACTTCATGGGGTCAGTACAATGGCGGCTCTTCTACATAGAATTATATTGGCGAATAGGGACACCGGAAGTTTAAAGAATGCATTGGAGTCTATGGGCTCGCGCGAGTACATGAACCACGTGACCGGGTAGTGGTCTGCCCCCTCAATGTCGCAACTCTACTGAGTTGCCATAGAGTAGAGTCTACTCCTGGCTCTGGTTACAGACAGTAAACATACAGTAAGTATATTATGAATGAGCACGACGCCATGCACCACCCAACCAAACTTCCTTGCAACCGCAGTACCCAAGGAAGACAAACAGCCTGTGATACCAGATTGTGTGAGAGAAATAAGCATCCAGGACAAACCTGGTCTACCGGTATAAAACAAATAAAACCAAAAAGAAGCGACTAAGCTCTTTGAAAATAGCCGATCTACAAGCTCACAACGCGTCGCCATTGTGAGCTTGTAGATCGGCTATTTTCAACAAGACAAATATTGGAAATAAGTGACAAATGTGTAATATTTTTAAAAACATTTTAACGACACAAATCAGGTATGGGGGGGGGGGTCCCTGACACAAAATATGTTTATATCTAGGGTCCTTAGTTGGACAAATACATTAATTTTATTGGGGGGGTCCCCAGCAGCAACTACACTTTAGAAACAAGCCCAAAGTCGCTTATAATTAGCGGACGTGGCAACATTGCAAACAGCCCTTCCACTGTTCACTTCGTCGTGCTACGGTGTCGCGGGCCGAATGTAGCCGATCTACAAGCGCACAGCGCGTCGCATCGCAACCGATCACGACGCGTTGTGAGCTTGTAGATCGGCTATATTCGGCATCAGGCTTCACACACCCACGGAAGTCATCGTAGAATCCGATTGGTCCGCCAATATGGAAACCAGAGAAATAGAACACATAGAAACTGATCTTTGGCTGGTACATGCAAGTGATCAATTTCCCCATAAATTGGTCATGAGAGAGGTGATCAATAACCTCTTTATTTTTCAATTGCTCATGAAGTGCGCTGCTCACGCATATTTTGCATAGATATTTTCGTTTACAGAGCTAGATTGGCCATGGATCCCATTGCCAGGAGGGATGGTCTCGCAGCTGGTTGGTTATCAGGCAACGAATGACAATTGACAGAATCTGTACACTTTGTACAATGCATATTATTATAACAAAAAGCCCTATAAGGGCTTGTTTCCATTGTGGTGATGTGGTCATATATTCAATTCATCAATACATTACATAAGACATTTAACATATTATACAACAACAATAAACGTCTATGTAGCCTACAGAAAACTTTCTAGGACCAGTTGCAAATTGCAGACAGGACAGGTGCTCTTTTGTGGCGCTTTTGAAGGAGGGTAAGGCCTTTTTAGGTGAAGAGGTGCATGACCACCTTTTCGGTGGTCTGTTCACCTCATCAGCTCATCACCTAAATGACCACTTCACCACTTTTCAACCTATCTTCATATAATAGGTCCTCACTAATAATCTTGAAAAAATGGCGCAAATTTTTTCTACTCGGTCTGTGTCTCATAGGAGGGCTGTGCTGTGGGCAGTTCAGAAACCGTCTTCCAGTGACATCATCGATGGGGAATACAAGCTAATAAAAACTGCAGGCTTTCTAGTCCTGAAAAGTTGCAATGCGAAAATGGAAGCCTTCGTTCTCACGATAATGAAAATCTAAACATTTTTGTAAAAATAATCTGCCTAATGATGATGTCACTGGAAGACGGTTTCTAAACTGCCCACAGCCCTCCTATGAGACACAGACTGGGTAGAAAAAAATCGTGCCATTTTATCATGATTATTAGTGAGGACCTATTATATGAAGATAGGTTGAAAAGTGGTGAAGTGGTCCTTTAAGGAGTAACATGATGGCTGTTGGTAGGGCAATCCACACTTTGGTGACATAACAGTACAACACATTTAACCCCATGTCCCCCTTGTGCTTCCTTTTGGGGATGTTTTCTATTCCTACTTTTTATACATTTAACCCCATGTTTTTGTGCCAAATCTGGGTTGAATGAGATCAGTGGAGTAAAAGTATCACCCTTATTGTTCAACCAGCCAGCATCCCCAGTGTCAATGAGAGAGAGAGAGAGAGAGAGAGAGAGAGAGAGAGAGAGAGAGAGAGAGAGAGATTGAGAGAGAGAGAGAGAAAAACAGTACATTTTGTACAGTAGGAGGTGTCTCTCTCTACTTGTTGTAGTTCTATGGCGGAAGCGGGGGTTCGGTTCAGAGGTGAATGGCCACTAGTAACCCGCTGGCGCATCACATCATGATCACACCACTTCTCTGCTGTTACATCGGCCCCTTGTAGTTGTATGTATATGAGCTCATCATGATGTGACTTTTCTTTTTTCATCGTCAGATGCGTGAAAGAAATGTCAATGGAACACATTGAGTAACTTGTCTTTTGCAATCAACGTTCCAGGATTACGTGTCGGTATATCTCAGACGGTGAGTTAATCTGCCTGTCAAACTAACCCCTGCCTCGGTTCTGGACATCTCTGTTAAGACCACGCGTGGGTATTTCTGTTTAACCAGTGGCCCATCTTAAATTATATAGTATAACTTTTATGATATTGCCTGGCGAACAGAATGGCTGTTGTGTCTGCAATCAGAGCTCCCTATTTGTATTAGCATGGGGTAGTTTTCGAGTATAACCCGCAGTTGTCTCATTCAGTTGGTGATGTATTATAGTTGGCTCGCATTTTGTCTGACTACTGCACTGCTCGGCTTGTTTTTCTGGTCTCGCGAGCAGCTATCGATAGGTAAGGAAGGTGTGCCTGCCACTTGTATGACCATTGCACTGAGTGCACTTGCATCATCAACACATTGTCATTTTGTGCTACTGAAACTAGACCCAGCTCCAGGGTATCCTAGAGGGGGTGATACATTGGTCACATTCTGTGGTTAATTGTCGCAATGTTAGCAATGCATCCCTAAGCAGGCTATTATGCCTATAGCTATATATAGGGAGACAGCCTGTAAGAATATACTAACTGGATTGATGTGTTGGTCAGGACACCATCATAATGTCTTTAAATCCCAGTCAGAGCAGCCTCGGAATTGTGCCATGTCACAAATTCCTTTTGTTTCCGTTTGTATTACCAGTATATTATATATTGATGATATAAGAACTGTGCAAACAAATGGGCCAGTGGGATACTTAACATTAATAGACTTAACAGAATGAACAGTGGCACATACTGTACAAGTTAGAAAAGCAGTTGATATAAAGTTGCAGGCAGCTAGATGACAATAGGGGTAGGTGGAATGGCTGTGATGTGATTGGAGCATGTGAAGGTGTGGTTCAGTGTGGGACGGGTGGTCTGCCTGGGTGGTAGGTACCTAACCTCAGATGATGTCTTTTGCAAATTGCTACTGACAACTGATTTAAATTGAAATGCCACTAATGACCTTTAGATTTAACATTTTTAATTTGTATTAACCACCATCTCATCTGCATTGTTTTGGCGAGAGGTT
This sequence comes from Electrona antarctica, assembly GCF_951216825.1. Taxonomy (NCBI): domain Eukaryota; kingdom Metazoa; phylum Chordata; class Actinopteri; order Myctophiformes; family Myctophidae; genus Electrona; species Electrona antarctica. The sequence continues at coordinate 43,088,097 of NC_136789.1, read as the reverse complement.
CAGTACTGATAGACTGAGACTTATGGATTAATGTTTTGATGAATTGAACATGGTGGACCCTGTTGTAAACAAGTGTAATGCTTAATTGGGTCGTCCACTCACAGTTAACAGCCTTTGTATTGAGTTTGTGCTTGAAATGTACTGTAATTCTGCAAACTGTTAAAGGAGCATTCAGTGATTTGAGTGATTTGGAGAACCACCCAGTCCGCCCCGGTAACAAAATGTGCACATGCACGCTCTACAGTGGGGGGAAGTGCAACAGGCCAACAGCATGTGCACCCCACTCGATCATGATTGGAGGAAGGCCCCTCTCATCCTGATTGGATGAAGGCTTTGCCACCCGCCACCAAAACTGAAACTAGGGTTTTTTGACCCCAGGGGCTCACTGGGGACAGGGAGGAACTCCTTATATGGTCAGCACACTCTATAGTAGGGAGGATTATCCAGAAAAAAAGAAAAAATAAGTGATATTTAGATTAAGTCAAATCACTGAATATACCTTTAATACAATTTTCAATCAATCAAAAAACAGTCATGCTCTCATACCTGCACAAGCAGGATGCCCTGCAGTTTCCTAAGCTACTTTTTAGCTAAAGACTTTTAAAACACATTGTCTCCACCAGGCCGAAGGCATGGGGAGAGAGTATGTTTTGCACTCCGTCCGTGTGTGTGTCCGTCCGTCTGTGTACAGCTAATCTCCGGCACCGTTAACCCGGTCGATGCCAAACTTTGCACACACACTCCCTGGATGCCAACGATGAACCTCTGCCCCGCATTTTCCAGAACGGCCTGTTATAGCGCCACCATGAGGCAGCTTTTCACATTTTTTACCTAAAACTGCACCGATCTGCGTGAAACGTTGCATGCACACTCCCTAGAGGCCAAGGACAAACCTTTGACCTGCATTTTCCGCATCTGCCTTTTATAGCGCCACCAGGAGGCCGACTTTTGTAAAACACATTTTTTGATATTACTCCTCCAGATTCTGTCCAAAAATCTCACAAATCGTTACACAGTATCTCTATGGTCATGTGCTCAAGTCGGATCTGTCCGATATTTCATATTCCATCCTAATTGGCTATAATTGGCTTTCACAGTTTGCAAGATTACCCCGTTTTGAACAAAAGCCTCAATTCATGAACGCAGCATGCAATTTACGTGAAATCTTTCACACATTTTCTTACTAGGCGGTGGAATATGTCCCACCCTTTTCACATTGGCCTGTTATAGCGCCACCAACAGGTTGATTTTTGCAAAACACATTTTTGGAACAAAATGCCTCAAATCATCCAATTGCCATCAAAGGCAAACATGTTTATATTCCTCCTAAACATTTTGCCAAACATCTCACACAGTCCTATCCTCCTGGTGGAGACCTGTGCCCAGAAGGGCACTTTTTCTAGTTTTAGATAATTTAAGAGATGATCTAAAATTTCTTAAAGTGTTTTAAAAGTCGTTTATTTAGATTCTAAATAAACGATTTAGGCATTTTTAAATGTATGAATTTAGTTTATTTTCTTTTGCAGAAGGAAGCCAGTTCTGTGTTTATTCTGTACTACAGTTTAGCTGGCGATGGATTCATTAGGATTCTTAGTGCTACTGATTGAAATTGGTGGTTATTAATGGAATATTAGGATTTGATTACTGATTAGTTAAAAAAAGATCCCGCAATACAGTTGTATTTCAGTGTAACATATTGTTATTATCCACAGGGTCACAATTCGATTTTCTCTGTTTTAAATCTAAATCAGTCCGTCTTTCGATCCAATCACAGTACAGTTACCGCTGTCACTCTCGTAACTAACAATATAATCTCCGCCTTAGATGAGAGAAAACATTGTGCCGCCCTGTTTGTGGATCTTTCTAAAGCCTTTGGCATGATATTGGCTTTAATAACGTTACTTTAAATTGGTTTCATAACTACTTATTTGATAGATACCAGTCTGTAAAGGCTGGTAATTCTCAATCTGCCTTCCTGCCTGTTTGTTCAGGGGTCCCACAGGGATCGGTTTTAGGACCTGTACTTTTTATTAATATATATAATATATTTTTAATTATATATTAATAATATTGTTTCCACTCTGAAGGATTGTCAATCCCATCTTTACGCGGACCAGTTTTATATTGTGTTGCAGATTCAGTTGAGGTTGCAGTTAAGAACCTGCAGCTTGCTTTTAATACTCTCCAGGATGCCTAGCCCCTCTCGGAACCCTCCGTGAAGCTTTTCTGAAATTCGGATTTCACTTAACGTAGGGTCCCTGTGCATTTCTTCCACTCGGGTGTGCCAGTACAGTACAGTACAGTACAGTACAGTACAGTACAGTACAGTACAGTACAGTACAGTACAGTACAGTACAGTACAGTACAGTACAGTACAGTACAGGGACCGGCACACGGTAACTCTGTCATTTCTCAACCGTTTCGGACACGGGGCGGCACGCCGGAACCGGCCGGGCCCCCTGGGCGCGTTCCTGGGGGTACATCTGCCTACCATAGGGCGTGGAAGAAATGCACAGGGACCCTACGTAAAGTGAAGTCCGAATTTCAGAAAAGCTTTACGGAGGGTTCAGAGAGGGGCTACAGGATGCCCTGGTTTTAAATGCAAGTAAAACAAAATGTATGCTGTTTTCTAGGGCTATGAATATTGACTTGGATAGTGTACTTATAACTTCCTCAGATGGATCCATGATTAAGAGGATGATCTGGCTTGACGATAAACTTTCGTTTAAATTTCATATTATTGATCTTGTCTCCAAACTAAGACAAAAACTAGGTTTTCTGTATAGCAATACATTCTGTTTTCCAAATTCCAGTAAAAAAGCTATTATTGAGACCACTTTCCTCTTGGTCCTGGACTACGGGGACATTATTTATAGGTCTGCTGCTCCTTCACTTTTAAAGCGGCTAGACACTGTCTACCACTCCGCCTTGCGGTGGACTACTAGTGATAGTTATGGTACCCACCACTGTGCACTTTATGAGAACTCAGGTTTATCCTCTCTGACTGAGAGGCGAAATAAGCATTGGCACCTATTTTTATATAAAGCCATTGCTGGGATGCTCCCTGACTAAATTTGTTCCATGATGGAACTGAACAATAGCACCTATCATACCCGCTCTAGTGATTTCTTAAGGCTCAAGGTTCCTCAGGCCCAGACAGAGTTGGGCAAGACAGCTTTTTCTGTCAATGGCCCAACTTCATGGAATGAACTCCAACACTCCTTAAAACTGAGCTCCCTGCCATCCTTCGGTCAGTTCAAAGGAATACTCCAGAATATTTTTCACTGTGATTGCTCCTGCTTCAATTGATTTATTTTACTGATGGTTGTTCTGTATAAAGTTCCTTTGTAATTTACCCTGATTTATAATGTTGTTTGATGTATTATCTTGTAACCTCGGCTACGTTGAAAATGAGGGCTTGCCCTCAACTGTATTCCGAGTATAAATTAAGGTAAAAAGAAAGAGAGAAAGAAAGAAAAAACATTTGTTGGACCTTTTGTAAATGAAGTGTTGTCAAAGGCATATTTTTCATACGCTTTTTCCATTAAAAAAGGTGATACCTGTACCTGTTCAGAAACTGTACCCTATGCCACAGTACTCTTTGGTTAATATAGTTGGTTGGTTGTAGTTTTGCAACACTTGCATTATCAATATCTATCTCCAAGTTTATGCAACCCACTGATGCAACATGGCAAACACTAACAGCAGACTGTGCCAACCGTGGCAGAACTTGTGTCATCGTGTGCAGTGCTTTTTGGACTCCGTGTCTCCTTTATAACCATACCACTGCCCTGTGTCCCTGCACAGTATTTGCAGGCTGTTCGTGTCGTCCAGCCATGGCACAACAGGTCGCACCTGCCAAGAAGAAGAACCCTACGGTCGCAGCACTGAACTCCCACTTCATTGTGGGCTCTGTGTCGGAGGAGAACTCTGAGGATGAGACCCTGGGGAAGCCAGAGGCACCGCCGCTGCTGGAGGAGGAGAAGGAGGCTCGCTCGCTGTCACCATCGTCTGTTAGTTCAGACAACAGCAGCACCTTTGAGATGGGCTTTGACCACATCGATGGCCCCGTGAACAACCTAAGGTCAGGATTATGGCCCTTTCACATTCTCTCACACTCGCATTCATCAGTTATAGTCTGACACTATTTAGTGTCAAATTGTCAATGTTATTAAATCAAGTTATCTATCATTTTATTTACTACTACTAATAATAATAATAATAATAATAATTATTATTATTATTATTTACAAATGTATTAATTTATTGCCATACAGTTTGGATAAAATTAGTCTGAACATTCCTGAACAATAAAAGGCAGCCTTCGCACACTCAAAGCTGTGCAAAAATCTGATTTGATTTACCGAAAGTACTCTTCATGTGACCACTGTGCTCTGACTTTAGGTGCGTTACCTGTTCAAACGTCTCCTGTTCAAAATGCAAGAATAAATTATTGAAATGCAGTCTTGGTGTGTGCACAGCACAGTGTACAGTTTACAGTACATAGGCTGCCTTTAAATTTTCACTTCATTTTGGGTCCTGCACCTCACCCAAGTTTACTGACAGATGAGCTGTTTTTTTGTCTAATATAGTGCTGTGTAAAAAAAATATTCTGATATGCAACTGGAACCTTCGGCCAATCTTTCAGAACATCTCCGAGCTTTCCTGTGAAGCTCTCTGAATTTAAAAAAGAAAAATCTATATTGTAGTTAAAATATTTTTTTGGATGCGTTGTGCAACTCTAATTGATCATCAGGAATAGATACTTCTTTAATTCCAGCATCACGGTGCAGTCTGTCTAGTGTCTACTGCTCTGTATAAATTATCCCCATTATGATTTTCTGAATTGGACAACAAAATTGTTGTTTCATGGCTATGAAACGTGAAATGTGAGTGTTGTACCCCGGCATATCGAGAAGGATTGGCTCTTTGAACGATGTTGTCACAAGGCGAGTCTGTGGGAGTGGGTTTGTCTTTAAAAAAAAGCTCAAAGTACACCATGTTCAGTCGAACTACGGGCCCCCCTCCTCCCCCACACACCCGACTGGATGGCCCCTTTTCTCCCGCAAGCATGTGTGAAAAAAATGTGGTCTCTCCTGCTTTCCACTTCCACAGTGTACATGCTCCTCCTGAGGCTGACGGTTTATGCTCCTGAGACTGAGAGGTTAGGCCCTGCCAGCTCCACTTATTTCACTGAGTCGCCCCTTTTCATTCCACTGCTCCAGTCCTTTCACATACCACTGTATCAGGTTTCTGAACGCTGAGCCACTTTACTTCAAACACTGCAGAACACTTTAAGATTCATATTGTTACATCTTAGGCGCGATTCATACTCCTATTTTAGAGCCGAATAAAAGTCGGTTCGGCTCTGTAGAGCCTACAATGTGACGTCATTTGAGGTTCGGGGGGGAGGGTACCGCCCTAAAGTCGGCTCTTCGGTGCTACTGAACCGAAATCGACGAGCCGAAATCATTTCGGCACTACAGCGGTAAAATAGGAGTATGAATCGGCCCTTACAGTCTACAAGTACACAAGAGTAAATGTAACAGCTAGACAGCTTAGTTCTGAAAATTAGAGCCTTTAAACCAGGAAAAGGCAATACTTGATGATATCTCCTAGTAGTCTAATATCACTATATTGAGGATATTGCTATATTGCCCAGTCTTACTTATCAGTGTAAGGTTCATGTGCAACATGAATATGCAATATCGTAATACAAGAGAGATGGTGAGATAGTGTGCTGCGGCACAAGACTGATGGCTGAGCACTGTGGATCAGCACACCAGTGCCAATATTATCATATGTGGTATATCACAAGCTTGAGAGTGTAATGATTAGATGGCAAATAAAGCATGAAAATTACAGCTGGCAGCTAAGTAATGGCAACGGTAACGGTGAATATACGTTCAGACTCGGGGGGGTGCTGTTAATATTGATGTATATTGAGTTATTGACATTGGCATTATAATCCATTTCAGCCAATTACAACGCAAAGTTGGAACTAACTGTGGTATCATCGGTATTTGATTAGGAACTTGTTGTCCCTTTCTTGTGGATACAATTACAATTTACAATTTAGGCATTTAGCAGACGCTCTTAATCCAGAGCGATTTACATTAAGCAATAACAAAAGCATGGCATACATCACATATATAAAAAGTAGTTATCATGAATCATGCGTAAACTAAGAACGTAACAGTGGAGTATCTATGTAAACTATACATACTATACTAATAATACTATATAATATATTATACATGTGTACTATAAAGTGCTATGACTACATAAAGTGCAATTCTAGAGCTGTCTACGTAACAAGCTATACGTCTTGTGATGTACTATGTTGCCTGACTGTTATGCTACGCTACTCTGTAAGCAGGGCCCTTCATCTTGATTTATGCCTGATTTATACTTGGTTGCACACCGAAAATGGCTGATCTACAATCTCACAAGTCACAACGTGTTTTTGGTTGTGTGACAATGGTGTATAAATCAAGCTGTAGACCCTTACATCTTAGACTTTAGAATCTCTCAGCTCTCAATATTTAACTAGCACTGTTTGCGTGGTCAGCTTTAAAAGAGTGAAAAAGGGTTGCACAAGGCTGAACATGAATAGATGATGACCAGACTGTCAGAACTAGAAATATTGAATGGGGCCATGTGCTTCCCCTCCCCAATGTTGTCTCTCTTCCTTGGGCCAAGGGGAGCCCATTCAGCTCTGTACAGAAGCTGTGTGCATGCCCGGTTTAACCTCAAAGCACCCCTGTGACGCTGACGCAACCGTGTTGTCATGATGCCACTGAAGCCAGCCAGCCAAACGAGCTCGGACACTCCACACACTCTTCCCTCCCACTGTACTCCTCTTTCTCCTAATGGCTCACTCTGAGGGTGGAGTTTTGTTTAGAAACGCCAGGCACTTGCTCAAGCCTGTAAACACGTTCCAAGAATTAAGCCACGCTGAGGATTAATTTCTTAGCACTATGTAGACTGGCGGTGTCCTGTACTGTCTGTCTGTCTGTCTCTGAAAAGCACACCAGTTACAGCTTACCCTGCTGTGGGCATGACAAAAACAAAAAACACTAAAAGCCATAAACGAACACTACATGACCAGTCTGCACAACCAGGAAATAGATGCCTGGTAAAGTGAAAGTCATGTTGTGTGAAAGTTGGACCGTACGATGATAGTTGATCATGTAAAAACTTTCAGTGAATATTACACCCACATTGTTCTTGTTAACCACCTTTGTACGGTTAGGTGAAGTATTTACAGCGCACTAGTTGGCATACCCATTCGCAGCCAGTTTGTCAATGTGGGGATGGTGTCATGCTGCCATCTGGCTTTGTCCTGTATTGCACAGCTTTGTCGCTGATCAACACATATCTATAGCAATGTGCATATGGCTAGTGCCAAGCAGACACAGGCCCTCCTGGCACGGTATAATTTACGACAATTTAATTAATAGCATCTTTTCGAAGGTTCTTCAGCTCTTTAGCACAAGCTGTCACTAAGTCGTAAAATTAGTTCAACAGGCTATGCTTCTTCAACAGGCCCAGCATGTCCGGACTGCACTTAGTAAAGCAGGGAAGGGACCGTCGTCGCATTGACCTGCAGAGGGATTTCACTGTCGCCTCGCCGGCTGAATTTGTCACCCGTTTTGGTGGCAACAAGGTCATCGAGAAGGTATTAGTCGCATGTATTATTAGGGATGCACCGATATGGAAATTATTGCCAGATACAGATGTTTAAAATAACAATTTAGCCGATAGCTGATAGTGATACCGATATAATTTTAGTTTTTGTTCTTATTTCCCCCTTTTGTGCCAGCGAAACAAATACATCTTCAAAACAATACATCTACAGCTTGGTAGGCTGCTGATATTAACCAACACACCATAGCCAACTCAAAATGTATGCTTATCAACAATATATAAATATCGGCTCCTGTCATTGGTTAAAGGTATATTCAGTGATTTTACTTAATTCAAATATCACTTATTTTTTCTTTTTCTGGACACTATAGAGTGTGCTGACCATATAAGGAGTTCCTCCCTGTCCCCAGTGAGCCCCTGGGGTCAAAAAACCCTAGTTTCAGGTTTGGTGGCGGGTGGCAAAGCCTTCCTCCAATCATGATCGACTGGGGGTGGGCCTTGGTGCACATGCTGTTGGCCTGTTGCACTTCCCCCCACTGTAGAGCGTACATGTGCACATTTTGTTACCAGGGCGGACTGGGTGGTTTTCCAAATCACCCAAATCACTGAATGCTCCTTTAATGTCAGTTTTATTATACCCAAATATTGGCTGATACCGATATGTGGCCATCGGAGCAGCCCTAATAATTATTTACCATGTTTGAACGGCCTTTCTGTTCTTAACTGTACACAATACTGTGGTGAGACATCAGCACTTGCTTGTGTCTGGCCTGGCCTGGCCTGGCCTGGCCTGGCCTGGCCTGGCCTGGCCTGTGCCTGTCTGCCAAATATGCATATAGTTGTCATTAATGACTCAAAATGTTTCGATTCACCAGGTCCTCATTGCTAACAATGGCATTGCAGCGGTGAAATGTATGCGTTCCATCCGCCGCTGGTCCTATGAGATGTTCCGCAATGAAAGGGCCATCCGCTTTGTTGTCATGGTGACCCCTGAGGACCTGAAAGCCAACGCAGGTGAACTTTGCTATCCCATCTTAATGGGGTGAAAGCTTTAGTAAATGTGCTCACTGACTGGTGCTTAATGTCACAGCAAAACACCTGACACAGCCACGATGTGGCCCTAGTTAATGTATTTAAACAAAGGAGTGGAAGCTCCGATTGATCAAGCCTCATGGCTTTAAAGTATTCCATTAGCACTAGCAGAAAGGAGAATAATTGAAAACACAATGGGCTATAGTAGTAAAGATTAGCCCATTCTTTTTAAATTGTGAATATAGCCAAGTTAAATATAATGAAGTTTGATATTTTCATATGGCAACATTCGTAGGTGACCACAAGCTGTGAAAATTAAAGTAAAACATTTGCATTCATTATAAACGTACACTCTGACGTTGTCATGTGTTCATCGCCCACAGAGTACATCAAGATGGCGGACCATTACGTGCCTGTGCCAGGAGGCACCAACAACAACAACTACGCCAATGTTGAGCTCATTCTGGACATTGCTAAGCGCATACCTGTTCAGGTAAGTTCAGCCGTTTCGTTTCCATCTCATGCAGACACAGTAAAACCCACAGTGTTCATTCAATTCAGTAAGCGTACACTAAATCAGGGGTTTTCAACAGGTGGTGTGGAGGTATTGCATGTGGTCCCTGACCATACATTTAGAAATGTAGGATTTGTTGAAAATTTAAATTTTCTTTCTGTGAAACTGTGAACTGAATGACCTGGTGACCTATGATAACCATCTATAGTCATTTACTGACACATTGGAGGTCAAGAAATTCAGCAGAAAAAGGGAGTTAGAATCTCAGGAGGGGGAAGTGCACCGGATTGTCTGGTTGAGTCATTATTTGGAAATTATTAGTAGTCAATGGACCGTTGGCTGAGAAACAGTGGGATGTATACGCATGGGATGCATAGCAAGTGTTACAAAAGCACAAATCTTAGCCCATATCCCCACCCAACACAACAGTGGTCCCCAAGTTGATTCTAAGTCAGGGGGTGGTGCCGCCGTGCCGGTGGTCCTTCGTTCACAATCAGTTGAAAACCCCTGCACTAAATTAACACTGATTTTACTGTATACATTTTCAAAGCGAAACTGAGGCTGTGCTTTGGAGTATTTTCTATTGTTGAACAGCCTTATTTGTATGTTCTGTACAGGCAGTGTGGGCTGGATGGGGCCATGCCTCTGAGAACCCCAAACTCCCTGAGCTGCTTTACAAGCATGGCATTGCTTTCATAGGTAAGACAAGGCTGTGCCTTTTATTTAGTTTATTGTTGTGTACTTGTTTTTTGTCGTTTTGTCCAGAGTGTTGAATGTGTTTAATGGACCACAATGGAAACAAGCCTACGGCTTTTTGTGTCATCCATTTGGCATGTTTTTAAATCGTTTTACTGCCTGTACCTTTAAAGATTGTCAAAGTATTCAATCCATCAATCAAACTCATCAAAATGATCTACCCATTAGTTGATCTCTTTGACTGTTTTTATTTCACAGGTCCCCCAAGCCAGGCCATGTGGTCTCTCGGAGACAAGATTGCCTCTTCTATTGTGGCTCAAACAGCTGGCATTCCAACCTTGCCCTGGAGTGGGTCAGGTAGGTTGTTTTTCTCCGAAACAGTTTTCTCCGAAACTTGCGAGAAGAATCCATAGAAACTGGAAATACTACTTTGGAAATGCATGCAAATAGATGTAGTCATTCTGGATAAATGTGTGCATCTGACGAAGATCTACTAAGATCGAATTTCCCTCGCATTACTAACAACCTCTAATGTTAGGTAGTAGAGTAATAGAGTAATAAGCACCTAGAGCTGCAACAATGGAGTATTTTCTGTAGTGTAGAGTCATTGAATAATCAACTATAACCTAAAATCGATTATTTTATTTTGTGAGGTGTGCTAGCCCCTCCTACATCCAGCTTTTAGTTACCGTCCACAAACCTCGTCTTAAACAAACATTAAATTCCCATTGACAATGAATGGAGAATTTTACGTCGTAGTGTCTGAGCAAATAGGCATAGTGTTTATTTTACGTCATGATGATGAACGATGATAAGAGCGCCCCTCACTTCACACGGGTGTGATTATTTTTCTATTTGTTAAGTTAAATTGATTACGCTGAATAACTGTTGCAATCTTATATGGGACCTGCCAAAACTTTCTTCAATTCGGTAATTCTAAAAATATTGTGTAGATACAGGCTGGAATATGATTCAGATCAGTGCCAATCTGGGAACCCATTCGGTTAAAAAAAAGTCACTATTAGAATGTGTGCTAAGGCTAAAATGTCATTTAAAATCTAGATGGCATGTTATGTAGACAGATGCCAGGCCATGTATAGACCTGGCATCCTATAGTCTGTACTCTGTATAGTTTCAATGTACAGATTATTGATAGATTCTTTTTTTTATATTATACTGTTTAGACTGATCTGGTTCTTGGTTTACCTATGATCCTAGATGACTATTTCTATGCATTTGATGTATTACCTCGTGTTTTTGGCTTGCTGTAAATCGATCTCGATTGCCTAAATTGTAAATTGCAAATTTGTGTTGAGAGATTACTCAAGCGCAACATGGAAAGTGGTTTACCTGTGAGTGGCCTTCAAACTCAGTGAACCGCAGGTAGGACATGATTACTCAGTCTTACCTAATGGGGGATCACTTACTGCCAACGAAAACAGACAACCTTACTCACGTCACCATGCATAAACTATAGGCGAGTGGAACCACACCATTCAAACAAACAGAGGATTAGAACCTGCACAAACCCAGGGAAAAAACTCAGCCCTGCCCGAACGAGCCTGTTGTCATAACTGCCGGGTGCAACAAGCTCTTGTTTTCGTTTATTTCTGAGTTTCTGACGTTCTTTTGTTGGTTCACTCAGTGTTTTGTTATGGCTTTCCTATAGCTCCAGTTAGCTCATAACATTAGCTGCTGATGCCTCTCGCTCCGCGTTGCGGTGTTCAGAGTATTGGTTTTCATGCCGTTCAGACTCCCATTGGCTTAGAAGGCAGCCAATTATCATGACAAGGTCGCTAGGAGGCAGCCAATCATGACTAGGTTGTGTTTAGAGTCGTCTTTACGGTCGTCAGTCGTGCAAATGTAGGCCAGGCTGCTTTGCACCTGGCAAAAAACAACTGCCACGATTGCCACGTGTTGTGAAAATTAGTACTGTAAAAAATTGTTGGATGTTTCTGTGCTTGTGTCTCAGGTCTGACGGTGGAGTGGTCCGAGAGTGACCAAAAGAAGAGAATCATCAATGTGCCCTCTGACCTGTACGAGCAAGGCTGTATCCACGACGTGGAGGCTGGCCTGAAGGTGATTATTTCACCTGCTTGACGTGATGTTTGAGACTAACCAATCGGCCGTGGACTTTGGCCTTATGGTTGCATGTATGTTGATGAGCTGTGTGTGTGTGCGTATGTGTATTTTGCCAGGCTGCGGAGGAGATTGGCTACCCTATAATGGTGAAGGCCTCCGAAGGAGGTGGAGGAAAGGGCATCCGCAAGGTCAACTCGGCCGACGATTTCCCTAACCTCTACAGACAGGTTAGTGCAGACTCCATAGTCGAACTGTCATTTAGCTGGGGACCACCTGGAATCCCCTCAAGGACCCCCGGATCACTGGTTGAAAACCACTCTAGTATGTCATCGCTGTTGGGGTGGACACATTGTATGATCCCAAACCGTTACTTCATAGGAGATGTAATATAGAATTGAAGTGTTCCCATTGGATACAGTGTAATTATTATTTATTTAGTCACAACCTTTTCATTGGTTGAATATTTATCAAACTGACAAAATTTACCACATCTTGTGAAACTTATTTTTGTTTGGCTTCCTTCAGACAATGCAGCAGCATAGATAAAATAACATCAATCACAGCAAGCACAGCAAACAAAGGGATACAATAAAAAGAAGGAAGAAAGGGCAAACAACGAGTAAAAAAGAGAGTAACATACATGTGCATGATTTCCCTGTAGTAGCAAAGTTAAGCAAACTTTTTGTGAACAGCTTCACAGTAGGTTATGTTCCATACATACACATAACACATTTTAGTTTAGAAAAGGTGCAACTTCGAGCATAATAGTGCTCTGCCAGTTTTCCCAAACGAATTTTGAGGAAATACAGATATGCAAGGTCACCACATGATTACGAAATAAGCTTAACTTCCTCCTCGTGTGTCTCCAGGTCCAGACGGAGGTTCCGGGATCGCCCATCTTCGTCATGCAGCTGGCGAAGCACGCGCGGCACCTGGAGGTGCAGCTCATCGCCGATCAGTACGGCAACGCCATCTCGCTGTTCGGCAGAGACTGCTCTGTGCAGCGACGGCACCAGAAGATCATCGAGGAGGCCCCCGCTACTATCGCTACCGCCGCCGTGTTTGAGGAGATGGAGCGGGTATGGACCCCCCCTATGTTACACACTAACCCATTTAGACCCCAGGACGATTCTACACATGTCTTCGAAATCATGACAGTTTTCTGATAAACCTCTGTTTCTATGCCAGTGGTGCTCAAAACTATTTCATGTCAAGGAGCCCCAGAATGATATGCATTTGGCCGCCGACACCCATCTCAAAATATGTTGTTCCAGGGACCCCCCCTCCCCCAGAAGCAAAGATTTGAGTTAAAAATGTTCACTCTGAAAGAATATATATTCAAAGTTTGCGCCACATTTTCACGATTATTTGAGTGGTGCAACCACTCCAAGGAACAGCAATGTCCACTATGTGACTATGTCACTATGAGCACGAGTACCAATGACTACCAAAAGTGGCGCTGTTGTGCCAGAAACAGAGAGAGAGAGAGATAGTGCTGCACTGCTGCCTGCTAATGAGAGACAGAGGGAGGGGGGGGAGTTGCACCACTCAGTTTACACAGGTGTGATTTTTCAAAAATAGCAGACCTACAAGCTCGTAGCACGGCACTCGTTGCCGTGCTATGAGCTTGTAGATCTGCTATTTTTCAATAGCTAAAGTATAACATAATGCTTAAAACACCAAAAGGGGTTCCCGCCCAGAATGGGCTACAGTCCAGTGGTGGAAATAGTACTCAAATGTATATTTGATTATATTTGGCAAAATGTAATGACCTGGTGCTCAAAATATGGACTCCTGGCTCCAGTTTGAAAGTGGTTAAAATGTACAAAAACTAACTTGAGGGCGGTTCTTTCCACCCATCCAGTGTGCGGTGAAGCTAGCCAAGATGGTGGGCTACGTGAGCGCCGGTACAGTGGAGTATCTCTACAGCCAGGACGGCAGGTTCTACTTCCTGGAGCTCAACCCTCGTCTCCAGGTGGAACACCCCTGCACCGAGATGGTGGCCGATGTCAACCTGCCCGCCGCACAGCTGCAAGTGAGTCTCACTGACGCAATTCAATTCAAATTAGCTTTTTTGGCATGAGAAAACGTATACGTTTACATTGCCAAAGCAAGTGTTACAAAAATATAATGAAACGGTTGAAAATGGGGAAAGTATTTACAGTTGGAGGGGGTACAGCATTGTGTAAACAGAGCTATGGCACATTGCATCGTTATATTCTATATGTATGTACAGGGTATAATATTATAGGTATAAATCTTTAGAAGTAATTTTGGGACAAATAGCAGCATTTTCCCTCAAAACTATTTAAATAGTATACAAAAGGAAAAAAAAGGAGCAGCTCTGTTTACATGTACAGTAGTCCTTCCATTCCATTGGCTAACCTTTTATCGCAACAGTTCACAAATCTTGCTGCTGTGTTCGCACATGGTTGTAGTTCTCCCAACATGCAGACACACATGTGCGTGTACGTACGTGAGCTGCTTGGGAGGGTATGTGTTACAATCACGTGTTATCTACTCGACCGGTGTCTGTTTAGTTTTGTGACAAAGCTGGCATGCTTCACCGCCCAGCGCTAGAGTAGGCCCCTTTAATCTCCATGGCAACCGACCAAGAAGAGAGGCGATACGCAGAAACTATAGTTTCACTAGGCTGCTGTTTAGGTTTGTGTGTGCGTGTGTACACACACTCAACATATATAGGTCAGTTGCGCTGAAGCTGAAGGTTGGGGTTGCGTTGGGGTACGGCGTACATGTACCGTACTATGGCCAAAACAGTCCACCTCTATAATTATTTTATACTTTCGAAATGTTTCACAAATAGCAGACATACAAGGTCGCAAATCGCAATGTGCCTTGTAGATTTATTCTTGAAAATATTCTTGAAAAACATGAACAACACCAGGTGGAAAGTGGATAAAAGAGCATGGACAATGAAGTGGAAATAATGATGGAAATATGACATTTATTTTATTTGTATCCAACTGTTTGTATAGAGAGGAATAGAAACTATTCTAATAATGCTAAATAATTGCGATTAGCTCAAATAGTTGCAATCAGGCCATTATATAATAATTGTGACAGCCTGGCGGAGATATGGGCTCTGTGGTGCACCCCTCTAGTTTATGCACGTGCAACTCAAATACTGTACAAATGTAACCAAATGGACCCTGTGAAGTCAGGCATGGTAGCAGCAATCATCTATAAAAGGCTACGGTTATATTTGACTGATATTTTGTTCCGTGTTTCACTTCGTCCAGTGAAGAGAGCATCATGTAAATCCTTAATGTCTCCTGTCTAGATTTCCATGGGAATCCCTCTGCACCGCATCAAAGACATCAGGATGCTGTATGGCGTCCAGCCCTGGGGGGACTGTGCCATTGACTTTGAGGGTCTGGTCACGGCCCCCTCCCCTCGAGGCCACGTCATCGCAGCCCGCATCACCAGCGAAAACCCTGATGAGGTATGTGCTACTGTCTCTCTCTCTCTCTCTCTCTCTACCTGTCTCTATCCCTCTCTCGACACAGGACATAGAATTTATACACAGTAAAATCCTCTGTGGTAATTTAACTTAAGACCCCATTAAGACCTGAGACAGTTTTCTGAAAAACGTATGTTTCTATAACAGTGGTGCTCGCTGTGAAAGAATATATATATTCAAAGATTTGCTCACATTTTCAAAAAAAGAAAGCAGATCTACAAGTTCGGTGCAGCGCAATGAGCTTGTAGATCTGCTATTTTTCAACAGCTAAAGTTTAAAATAATGGTTAAAAAGTGGTTAAAAGCTAAGGCGACACAGATGTGTTCCAGGTCTTGTAATGGGTTAAAGTCCAAATTTGAAGGGCCCTGATTAAACATCTGTGTGATGTGTCGTTGTTGCTGTAGGGTTTCAAGCCGAGCTCGGGAACGGTGCAGGAGCTGAACTTCCGCAGCAATAAGAACGTCTGGGGTTACTTCAGCGTGGCCGCAGCCGGAGGCCTGCACGAGTTCGCCGACTCCCAGTTCGGACACTGCTTCTCCTGGGGGGAGAATCGTGAGGAGGCCATATCGTGAGTATACACTCACGTACACACACCCAACACTGGATGACACGGTTGGTGGCAAATGGTGGAAAAATATGTCAATTCTCCCCTCTGTTCGTTCGTGGGAGAGCACTCGGCACTATTTTTCCTACTCAAAGATGCAATCGATAACTACTTTTGAGAGGAGCTTCTAGACATTTGTGAATGAATTGAACTCAACTAGGTCATAAGCTCACCATTCAACCTAGCTTCTAACTGCATGCCGTGACATTAATAAGTTGTTAATGAGTTTGTTTAATTCCCCAAAATCCAAACTATCCCTTAAACCTTTTAAGCACTTAAACCCTATATTCTTTGTTGACCGGGGTCCTCCAGCGGTCTAATACCTTGATCCATTCTTTTTTTTGCCTCTAGTCGGCACCAAATCTATTCATCTGTAATGACATACCCCACATAATTAGGACGCTAGGGCTAATGCGGTTAATGGGTTTTATGTTTTGTATGATGTGAACGGCACCCAGCGAGATGTATTTACAGTTGTCTTTGTCTCCATGGATTAAAGTTCTGTCGCCACAACCGATTTCAGTCATTTGGATTCCATAGAAGTCTGTATATTCTATAGAATTGGGTCCTGCACCAAAAATAGGCTATCTACAAGCTTACTGCTTATTTACAAGCTTTTTATATTGTTAAGCACTTTGTGACACTGTCAAAAAAGATGTATGCTATATAAATATAAGTTTATTATTATTACAACATGTCTCGCCCAGGCGGTGGCGTAACCGTCTGGGCACCCGACTGGTAATCCAGTCGCAGTGTGCCGCGGGCTCGACTCCCGAGCCCGACACGGCCTTTACTGCATGTCTTCCCCCATCTCTCTCCCGTTTCCTGTCAGCCTACTGTCTGTCCCTTCAAAAACCAATAAAAGGCGTAAGCCGCAAAAAAAATATCTTAAAAAGAAAAACATGTCTCAGCGCGACGTGTTGTATGCTTGTAGATTTTTTCGTCTTCCAGAAAACCCTAACGATCACAGATATTTCATAACCGCTATCATTAACGCCTCAACCTGCAATTTCTTCAACTGGTTAGCTGTATGGCTACCTAAACATCATACTTTTACCTATTGTGCTAAGTGTGTAGGACTAGGACACACGGCGCTAGTGTGTGGCGGCTCCTTTCACGCTGTTTTAACAAATTACATATTAGGACTTGTTCCTAGAAAGTAACATTTTTCAGTTGTGAGATTTAATTTAGCTTTAATCCATGTGTCTCTACGCAGTAACATGGTGGTGGCTCTGAAGGAACTATCCATCAGGGGAGACTTCAGGACCACGGTGGAATACCTCATAAAGCTCCTGGAGACGGAGAGCTTCCAGAATAACACCATCGACACTGGCTGGCTGGACAGGCTCATCTCGGAGAAGATGCAGGTATACAGCCATATCTCTCATTTGGGTGCGAGCTATGAGGAGCATGTGTACTAGCATGTAGCATCACGTTTCTTAAACGGTTCTCAAACGTTTTGATTTCAAAGACCCTTGTATCTCTCAGTGGTTGCTTAATACCATAAGACAGTGGTTCTCAAAGTGAGGTCAGGGACCCTCAGGGTTCCTTCCTTGAATGGGCTTCAAATGGCCACTTTGCGTTAGTTTTATGATTTTAAATTGCATGCTCACTTAAAAAAGATAAACGGATGAGTTGTTAATGCTGTGTGTGCAGGCAGAGCGTCCAGACACCATGCTGGGGATCGTGGCCGGTGCGCTCCACGTAGCCGATGTCAACCTGAGGAACAGTGTGTCCAACTTCCTGCACTCTCTGGAAAGGTACAAAAAAAAGTCTTTTAAGAAGTCACACTGTAGTCTGTAGAGTAGACTGAACTATGAAACTGCCCCTAGATCAGTCTATCTGTTGGATAGAAAACACATCCACAGGGCATCTAGTGGAACAGCGGTAAAGTTCCCACCACTGCAGAGACTACTAGGGGGGTTTGAATCCTCCGCTGTGCATCCGGCTTGGCCGGGCTCTCCAGCAAACACAATGGGCTCTATGCACACATGCCATTTTGGAAAGACAGGTGTTACCGCTGATACTAATGAAGGCTCTGTTCCATTCTGGTCAATCAGAGTCAGGGTGCTGCTATTGTGCATGTTGGCTCACTGGAAACACTCTGCTACACCATCTCAAAGTGTCCTTGAGTGGGTTCCAAATGGACCCATACGGGTGTGTGTAACTCTTGAGAGTTATGGGGATCCTTGAAATGAAAAGGTTTGAGAACCACTGTACACTAAATGCAACAGAGACTTACTTAGTATCATCGGGTAACACCTGTGAAGGAAGTACGGAAGTGGCCCAAGTTCTTTCCAAAAGGGCGTGTGTGCATATAGCCCATTGGCTGTGTTTACGGGTGGGAGGCCGGTTGGGAGGCCGGGCAGAGTGTGCAATTTCTATCGCTACACTAGCGACTCCTACAGCTTGGCCTGTTCAGCAGGATGTGAAACTGAGAGGAGGAATGGCATATTCCAATGGCAACACTTTCCCGGTGAAACTCCTCACTGTTGGGTGAAAAGAAACTGCTAGCGACTCCATGTGTGCATTGGATTAGGGCACATGGTTGTCTGCAGCCTCCCACACGACCAAATGTAGGGCTTGGCAGTGACTACACAAGAGGGGGTGAAAACTGTGAATTGGTGTGAACGACTAAATTGGGAAAAGGGGGAAAATAAATATAAATATCTGCCTCACTAACACACACCTTTTGTATCATGAACTACGTCAAAGATTGTTTAGTAGATGTGGAAACCTGGATCTGATATGGTTAAGCGACGCAGAGAGAGGTTTTGAACATAAGATATTCACACTTGCAGAATATTTAGAGAGAGTGTGGGACAAAGCAGACAAAGAAAACATATATGTGATGTATATTTATTTCTGGTTTTGGGTATTAACCAAATATTTTCTTTTTATTTTTGTGTAGTTTCTGTGTTCAGGATGTGATTTTGTGATCATTGTTTGTTTCTGGTGTCTTATAATCCTGTAAGGGATGGATCTGTTATGGAAATTAAAAATCGTTCGTTCGTTCGTTCATTCATTCATTCATTCATTCACACTCGCACACATCTCCCACTGTCTTTTCCAGGGGTCAGGTGTTACCCGCACACACGCTCCTCAACACGGTGGTGGTGGAGCTGATCTACGAAGGCACCAAGTACGTGCTGACCGTGACGCGGCAGTCTCCCAACTCCTACGTGGTCATCATGAACCAGGTGTCTGCCGAGGTGGACGTCCATCGCCTCAGCGACGGAGGCCTTCTGCTCTCTTACGACGGCAGCAGCTATACCACCTACATGAAGGAGGAGGTGGACAGGTACGTTACTGTTTAACTATACCACCTACATGAAGGAGGAGGTGGACAGGTACGTTACTGTTTAACTATACCACCTACATGAAGGAGGAGGTGGACAGGTACGTTATAACTACCACCTACATGAAGGAGGAGGTGGACAGGTACGTTACTGTTTAACTATAGCACCTACATGAAGGAGGAGGTGGACAGGTACGTTACTGTTTAACTATACCACCTACATGAAGGAGGAGGTGGACAGGTACGTTATAACTACCACCTACATGAAGGAGGAGGTGGACAGGTACGTTACTGTTTAACTATAGCACCTACATGAAGGAGGAGGTGGACAGGTACGTTACTGTTTAACTATACCACCTACATGAAGGAGGAGGTGGACAGGTACGTTACTGTTTAACTATACAATTTACAATTTACAATTTAGGCATTTAGCAGACGCTCTTAATCCAGAGCGACTTACAATAAGCAAGAACAAAAAGCATGGGAATACATCACATATGTAAAAAGCATTTATCGCGAAACATGCGTAAGCTAAGAACGTGACTAGAACATATCTATATAATGACACTATACATATAAACTATAACTAGAACATATCTATATAATGACACTATACATATAAACTACACATATATGCTATACTATGCTGTACATATATACTATGAAGTGCTATGACTACTATACACTATATACTATGAAGTGCTATGACTACATACAATGCACTTATTGTGCTGTCTACATGACATGCTATAAGTCTGTTTCAAATGCTATATAAGTCTAAGAAGTGCTGTCTAAGGGGGGTAGGGTAAGTGCTATGGGCCATGATGGAGTCTGAAAAGGTGGGTTTTCAGACTACGGCGGAAGATCGGGAGTGATGCTGCAGTTCTGATTGCAACGGGAAGTGCATTCCACAGTTTTGGGGCCAGAAGGGAGAAGAGTTTGGGACGTGTGGAGCGTTGTCCCGGCGTTTTTAGTGAGGGTACTTCCAGCTTCCCTGCGTTGGCTGATCTTGAGTGCGCGGGAGGGTTTGTAGGGTTCAATCATGCTGGCAAGATATGGGGGAGCCATACCTTTGGTTGCTTTAAATGCCAACATCAGAGTTTTGTATTCTGTGCGGGCAGCGACCGGGAGCCAGTGCAGGGAGCGGAGCAGGGGGGAGACATGTGAGAATTTTGGCTGGTTGAAGACCAAGCGAGCTGCGGCATTTTGGATCAGTTGGAGAGGCTTCAGTGCACATGCCGGTAGGCCAGTAAGGAGAGAGTTACAATAGTCAAGTTTTGACAGGACTGTTGTCTGGATTAGGAGCTGGGATGATTCCTGGGTGAGGAACGGTCTAATTCGTCGTATGTTATAGAGTGTGAACCTACAGGATCGAGTGACAGCTGTGATGTGAGTTTTGAACGAGAGCTGACTGTCCAGGACAACACCAAGGTTCCTGGCTGTTGGGACAGACGTTACCAGGGCGTTGTCTACGGAAATAGTTAGCTCCCGCATCGGGCAGGACTTAGCTGGGAAGAAGAGAAGCTCAGTCTTGTCTGGGTTCAGCTTGAGGTGGTTGGAGGACATCCACTGTGAGATGTCAGCCAGGCAAGCAGTGATGCGCTCTTCCACCTGGGTGGCAGAGGGGGGGAAGGATAGAAACAGTTGTGTGTCATCGGCATAACAGTGATAGGATATATTGTGAGCAGAGATGATAGTGCCAAGGGATTTTGTGTACAGTGAGAAAAGGAGGGGACCAAGTACAGATCCCTGTGGGACCCCAGTTTGGAGGGTTCGGGGGGATGATAACAGACCTTTCCAGGAGACCTGGTAGGTCCGGTCGGTGAGGTAAGAGGAGAACCACTTTAGTGCCGTCCCGCCGATGCCTAGATCCGCTAGGGTGTCTAGGAGCAGCTGGTGGTTCACTGTGTCAAATGCTGCTGATAGGTCTAGGAGAATCAGGACTGCGGAGTGGGAAGCAGCCTGGGCAGCATGTAGTGCTTCTGTGACTGCCAGCAGGGCAGTTTCTGTGGAGTGGGCCTTTTTGAATCCGGACTGGTTGGGATCCAGCAGGTTGTTATGTGAGAGATGGAGAGAGAGCTGGTTGGAGACAACACGTTCAATGCTTTTTGATAGAAATGAAACCGGTCTGTAGTTCTTGACATCTGAGGGGTCAAGGGTTGGTTTCTTGAGGAGTGGTGTTACTCTGGCTGACTTGAGGGCAGATGGGACGCAGCCTGAGGTTACTGAGGTGTTGATGATGGAGGTGATGAAGGGGAGCAGATCAGGTGCGATGGTCTGGAAGATTGGAGACGGGACAGGGTCGAGAGGACAGGTGGTAGGTCTAGTGGAAGTCACTAGTTGTAGGACCTCGTCTGGGGAAAGAGGAGAGAAGGAGGACATACATGGTGTGTTGGGGTTAGTGTTGGTTGAGTCAGATGCCACTTTATGGGGGAGAGGGGGGAAGGAGCTGCTGATATCGTCAACCTTCTTCTCGAAGTAGTTGACAAAAACATCAGCAGTGAGGGATACCACTCTACATGAAGGAGGAGGTGGACAGGTACGTTACTGTTTAACTATACCACCTACATGAAGGAGGAGGTGGACAGGTACGTTACTGTTTAACTATACCACCTACATGAAGGAGGAGGTGGACAGGTACGTTACTGTTTAACTATACCACCTACATGAAGGAGGAGGTGGACGGGTACGTTACTGTTTAACTATACCACCTACATGAAGGAGGAGGTGGACACTACAGGTACGTTACTGTTTAACTATAGCACCTACATGAAGGAGGAGGTGGACAGGTACGTTACTGTTTAACTATACCACTCTACATGAAGGAGGAGGTGGACAGGTACGTTACTGTTTAACTATACCACCTACATGAAGGAGGAGGTGGACAGGTACGTTACTGTTTAACTATACCACCTACATGAAGGAGGAGGTGGACAGGTACGTTACTGTTTAACTAGACCACCTACATGAAGGAGGAGGTGGACAGGTACGTTACTGTTTAACTATACCACCTACATGAAGGAGGAGGTGGACAGGTACGTTACTGTTTAACTATACCACCTACATGAAGGAGGAGGTGGACAGGTACGTTACTGTTTAACTATACCACCTACATGAAGGAGGAGGTGGACAGGTACGTTACTGTTTAACTATACCACTCTACATGAAGGAGGAGGTGGACAGGTACGTTACTGTTTAACTATACCACTCTACATGAAGGAGGAGGTGGACAGGTACGTTACTGTTTAACTATAGCACCTACATGAAGAAGGAGGTGGACAGGTACGTTACTGTTTAACTATAGCACCTACATGAAGGAGGAGGTGGACAGGTACGTTACTGTTTAACTATACCACCTACATGAAGAAGGAGGTGGACAGGTACGTTACTGTTTAACTATAGCACCTACATGAAGGAGGAGGTGGACAGGTACGTTACTGTTTAACTATACCACTCTACATGAAGGAGGAGGTGGACAGGTACGTTACTGTTTAACTATACCACTCTACATGAAGGAGGAGGTGGACAGGTACGTTACTGTTTAACTATACCACCTACATGAAGGAGGAGGTGGACAGGTACGTTACTGTTTAACTAGACCACCTACATGAAGGAGGAGGTGGACAGGTACGTTACTGTTTAACTATACCACTCTACATGAAGGAGGAGGTGGACAGGTACGTTACTGTTTAACTATACCACCTACATGAAGGAGGAGGTGGACAGGTACGTTACTGTTTAACTATACCACCTACATGAAATAGGAGGTGGTCCGTACCTTATTTAGCCTTCATCGTATGACACTGTGGCACGCTGAAAATAGGCAATCTGCAAGCTCTCAATTTTTGGGGAGTGACCAATGCCTGTTGACTTTTTATTTCATCGTCTCTGGCCATTATGATTTGTAAATACATTACTCAATGGTTAAACTTGGTTAGTACTGTTTTTCTTTTGTATTTCGCAGGTATCGCATCACCATCGGGAACAAGACTTGTGTTTTCGAGAAGGAGAACGACCCGACGCTGCTGCGCTCGCCCTCGGCGGGAAAAATCATGCAGTACACGGTAGAGGACGGCGGGCACGTGTTCTCTGGCCAGTGCTACGCTGAGATCGAGGTGCGTGACATCCACGTGAAAGAGCATTAACAGCACGTTTGCCGTAATTTCATAGATGCGAATTTATAGATGTGTAAACGTGCGTCAACATGTGTGTGTGTGTGTGTGCGCTGTTTGTCCAGGTGATGAAGATGGTGATGACTCTGACGTCTTCAGAGTCTGGGTGTATTCACTATGTGAAGAGAGCCGGGGGTGCTCTGGAGCCTGGCTGTGTCATCGCCAAGCTGCAACTGGACGACCCCAGCAAAGTGCAGCAGGTACTTTAGATCACTGTTTCACAAACACATCTGTGGGTCGCGGGAAAATTTGTATGGGTCCCTTTGTTTTTTTGTTTCCTACATTTTGTATTGAATTAATATAATTTCAAGTCATTTACATAAGCATTTACATACACCAGCTTTCATGAATTGAAAACAAAACTCAATAATTTTTTTTCAGCAATTTTAGGAAGAAATAAAATAAATCAAAAATCCCATAAATTAGAAAACAAATGTTTAACAGTTAAGCTGCATACCCCGTGTTCCACGCTATTTAATCCATGTTTCGGTGCTGCTTATTACGCTAAACCCGCTATTTGTTTTATGTGTTTAATAATTAAAAAGAGAGCGGATTTGTCACGGACCTGGTGACGAGGTTGTTGCGTTATGATGACGAAACCGGAAATCGAGCCGTGCTCTGGGCTGCAAGGGCTTCTGGGAAAATGAGTTCAATGCAAGTGAACGGTGGTTTTGACTGGACTCGCAGAGCCCTCGTAGCCTGTTGTCGCTTCGCATTGCACAGGGGCCCTGCCCACCACTATCTAACCGTGTGTGTTTTTTTGTCCCCAAGGCGGTGCTGCACTTGGGGGCCCTGCCCGCTATCCAGGCCGTGGCGCTGAGAGGGGAGAAGCTCCACAGAGTATTCCACAGCACACTGGACCACCTGATCAACATGATGAACGGCTACTGCCTGCCCGAACCCTTCTTCGGCATCAAGGTACCCAGAGTCCACGCGTAGCATAAAGGCCTATTCATAGTCCAGTTTTCGGTGAAGAGGTGACCACCGAAAACTACAACATGACGTCACGCCGCGGTGGTCACCGCTCACACAACACATCTCTCTGTTTTACTAACCACCTAAGTCACCTCTTCACCTATGTACTTAAGTATAATGTTGAGGTATTTGTACTTTACTTGAGTATTTCCAATTTCCAATACTTTCACTACATCTCATAGGCAAATATTGTCCTTTTACTCCACTACAATTATTTGAGATCTTTAGTTACTAGTTTCTTTGAAGATTTTCAAAACACACTAACCACTTCAGATCAGCACAATATATATTTCGGCTATTTTCGAAAGCTTTTTTTTTTTCTTTTTTTGAACAAATTCCAATGAAAACAAAAACAAAAAGGAAAGAAAGAAAAACACAAACAAACATGAAAAAGAAAAAGTCGACATAGAGCAAAGAGGAGATCCGGGCACACTTAATGTTAAAAGGAGGAAATATTTTATTGAACCAACCAGGTTCAATAAAATATTTCCTTATTCTCCCTTATTCTTTGTGTTCGGTCTTAAATATTGTCCATTTGTCCCCCATTTGTTCTTCCTGCCGTCTCAGACAGTGTGTCAGTTTCTCCATGAGATACAGTATATCTCCTGAATCAACTCCTCCCATTGTCCCTGTGTTGGAGGTTCCATTTGTCCCCATTTCCATTTCCTCCGTGATAGTTTTCTTTCCTGCCGCCAATAAAATGTTTACCAGATCTATCCTCTCCTCGTATCTTGCCCTCCATCAAGTTTCCTAAATACAAAACCTCACACTTCATAGGTACCTCATATCCCAATATCTTTTGTATCTGATCATGTATCATTTTCCAAAAATCATCCATTTTGGGACATTTCTAAAATACATGCGAGTGATCCACATTTACATCTCCACAACCCCTCCAACATTGTATCTGTTGCTCTTAATCTTTGGTGTTGTAAAAGAATCTGCATAGATTTTTCCAAGAACTCCCTCCATATCCGTGAATTGTTAGATGTGCATTTTCCACATATGTATCCAATTAATTTTTCCAATTAATTTCTATGTTAAGTTCTGCTTCCCATTTATTTTTAATATATTCCGTTGAATGACTGCTACTCATCAAAATTGTATATATTGCTGATATAATTCGAATCTTTTTCCCCTTGTATATATTTTTTAATAATTTGGACTATACCATTCACTTCTATGGAGGCCATCCCTTTGATTTCCTTAGTGTAATAATCCCTTAGTTGAAGATACATGAAGAAATCATGCTTATCCAACATGTATCACTCAAATCTGTGAAACTCTCCAATACCCCATTTTTCATTCCTCTATTACTCCATATTTTAAATCCCTTATCATGCCCTGCAGGTTTAAATGAACTATCAAATGCCATCCATTTTAAAAGATTTTCAAAAGATTTTTTTTATACATTTTGAACTTGAGTAGTTTGAGTACTAAACTACTTTAAGTACATTTTGATGCCAAAGCTTTTGTACTTTTACTCAAGTACATTTTGAATTCCGAACTTTTACTTGTAACAGAGTACTCAGTATTTATTGATATTTTTACATAAGTAAAGAATGTGAGTACTTTTCCCACCACTGATAAACCCGCCGTTCCTTGTCTCCCCCCCCCCCCCCCCCCCCCCAGCTTAAGGAGTGGGTGGAGAGGCTGATGAAGACCATGCGAGACCCCTCGTTGCCTCTGCTGGAGCTGCAGGACATCATGACCAGCGTGTCGGGTCGCATTCCCCCCGCCGTGGAGAAGGCCATCAAGAAAGAGATGGCGCAGTATGCCAGCAACATCACCTCGGTGCTGTGCCAGTTCCCCAGCCAGCAGGTAACGCACGCACGCCCCCTTTTCTAAATGAGGCTATGGGCCCTATCTCGTGCCACCCCTCATCCATAAACCTATTTGCCATTTTTTACTATTTTGAAAAACATTTTCAAATGTTCAACTTTACTAGACGATCTCCATCGACAAGTTGTGAGCTTGTAGTTCGGCTAGTTGAACTATTTTAAAATGTTTTTCAAAATAGTACAAGATGGCAAATACGTTTAGGGGTAAGGGCTGGTGCAAGATATATCCCTTTATGTTTATTCTGCTTGCTTGTGGTGCAAGAATATTTCACAATACTTCTAACTGATGGAATGCCAGTCTGAACTAGAAAGGTCGCAATTTAAAAAAATTGCAAAGTGTGGTTGCCACAGTTGCTTACATAGGCCCCTCCCACTAGCGTTGCTAGCCAATTACTTGCTTTTGGCTTTTGGTTGATTAAACCACCCCGGACATGTGATTCAAATTTGGGATGGATTGGACATTCCGTTCGTGATTTATGGCATTTTTTGTGATATAGGCCCCTCCTACTAACTGCGTGTGCGCGTGTCGCGTGTGTGTGGCGCACTGGCGCTTACTTCAAATCAAGAGTTTTAATTCTGAAGATGGAATGTTCTAATCCCTCCTTTCCAGATCGCCAACATCCTGGACAGCCATGCTGCCACTCTGAACAGGAAGTCAGAGAGAGAGGTGTTCTTCATGAACACCCAGAGCATCGTGCAGCTCGTTCAGAAGTGAGTACATCCTGAAGCATGAGGTCAGTCCGTTGCTCTCCCCAGGTTGGCAGAGGGAGTGTAGAGCCCAGGATTACACTAGGCAATTGACACTGGGTGAAAAAAAATGGGTTACAAAATCGTGGGATAAAAATTATCTAGTAAATATTATCACTAGTGAAAATAGCAGATCTACAAGCTCACAACGCGGCGCGAAGCGTCGCGTTGCTATTTTCACTAGTCTGTGTCCCGGGCAAACGTTTAATTTCTCTTTTGGGTCACGGGCTAAGAAGTTTGGGAACCACTTGTCTAAACTGACTGCAAACTTGTCTGCCAGGTATCGCAGTGGCATCCGTGGTCACATGAAGGCTGTGGTGATGGATCTGCTCAGGCAGTACCTCAAAGTAGAGATCCAGTTCCAGAACGGTGAGAAATAACATCTATACACCGACATTTTAGCTTTAAGGATCATGTGTGCATGCGCATGTGTGTGTGTGGAATAATGTATGCATGTAATGGGGTTTAGATTTGGTCTCTTTTAGAAGTTGCCCAAAAGCGTTGCAGTTCCTCAATTTGACCAGTTGAGGGCACTGCCGCACAACAAACGTTTTGTACCCCTCTTACCACTTTGCCTGTAGATGTCCAAACTATCCATTCCTTATGCATGCGCTTGTTCACACAGGAGTGACAGGACACTATGATAAGTCCTATATGCATGTTCTTGTTCACAGGACACTACGACAAGTGTGTATTCGCACTGCGTGAAGAGAACAAAAGCGACATGGCCAATGTGCTCAACTACATATTCTCCCACGCACAAGTGACCAAAAAGAACCTCCTGGTCACTATGCTGATTGTAAGTGTCCACTTAACGTCTAGTCCATTTGTCATCAAAGATTTGATAGATTTTTCAACAACATAACTCGCATGACTTACATAAAAGGCAAAGAAAAAGACAAAAAAAATAAAAATAAGACAAGAAAAACAAAACGCAACAAGCAGTCAAAAACTACACTAATAGGACAACACCCCTCTACACTCTATAGTTAACAATAGTGATTTTATCATCTGTAATGTATTGCACAAATGCTTAATGCACCAATCCTTTAATGTATAAATATTATAAAAGTAGTCCCATAACTAACATTATTCTTTCTGGCAATCGAATTTGTGATTTGTGAAACACTGGGTGTTTTACTGTGCACGTTGTCCTCTTGCGTTGTCCAGGACCAGCTGTGCGGGCGAGATCCCACGCTCACAGATGAGCTGATGACCATCCTGACCGAGCTCACCCAGCTCAGCAAGACCACCAACGCCAAGGTGGCGCTTCGTGCCAGACAGGTCTGATGACCCCCACGTGCCATTCACCTTACATTTCCTTACATCCTTACATTTCCTTGCTATATAGTATATACAGAACACGTACAGTAGGCCTATTCCCCTGTCCTGAAATTGCTCATTTCATTGCTACAGTACAGCACACACACATACTGTACAATGATGCACCGTGTGGAACCGTTGGCCGTGCAGAGCCATGAGGCCCAGGAGCCTATCTCTCCTGACCTGTTTCCTTAGCGTGAGCCAAGTACACCCCCTGGACATGACGCTAGTATGTCGCAGGGACTTATCCCCAATCCAACCCTTGATGCTGAGTGCCTTCTTTGGTATGACCCGGCTGGGGATTGAACCCCGACCTCCCAGTCCCAGGGCGGACAGTCAAACCCACAAGGCCACTGAGACCGTTAAGTCGCCACTTAATCATTAAGGGGTGACTTCATTAAGGTTTAATGCATCCTGCAGCAGCTATATTAATTTATGACCAACTGGAAATAATTATCATAATTATTTTCAACTCCCCCCCCCCCAGGTGCTGATCGCCTCCCACCTGCCCTCCTACGAGCTCCGACACAACCAGGTGGAGTCCATCTTCCTCTCGGCCATCGACATGTACGGACACCAGTTCTGCATCGAGAACCTGCAGGTATATACGAGGTGTCAGGCAGTGGTGGAAAGTAACTAAGTGCATTTACTTAAGTACAATTCATAGTTATTTCCAATTTCCAGTACTGTTACTTCTACTCCACTACATCTCAGAGGCAAATATTGTACTTCCACTCCGCTACATTTATTTGAAAACTTTAGTTACTTTGTAGATTTTGATTATTATTAGAAAATATACAGTAGCCACTTCAGCACTATATAGATTTCGGCTATTTTCAAAAGATGTGAAAACTTGAATTGGGACTTATGACCACTTTTACTTTTGGTACTTTAAGTACATTTACTTACTTTTGTACTTTTACTCAAGTACATTTTGAATTCATAACTTTAACTTGTAACGGAGTAGGTCTACAATGCAGTATTGATACTTTTACTCAAGTAAAACATTTATATACTTTAAATACTTTTCCATCACTAGTGTCGGGAAACAGCTTGTGTGTGCACCATGTGCTCTTCTTCTTTACTTTTTATCTATATTTTTTATCCCACAAATTTGTAACCTTTTTTTTCCACCCAGTGTCAATTATCTAATGTAATCCCTCCGCCAACCTGGGTAGAGCAACGGACTGACCTCATGCTTCACCAAGTGATCTTACTGACTTAGTGACAAGTTGTCTCCCTGTCTTTGTAGAAACTGATTCTGTCCGAGACGTCCATCTTTGACGTGCTCCCCAACTTCTTCTATCACAGTAACCAGGTGGTCAGGATGGCTGCTCTGGAGGTAAGAGTGCCCTTGTCTTTACTGCTGTTGCTGAATCGCCTCTGTGTTTAACCCATTTAGGCCTGACCTCGAAATTTAAAAAAAATCTTCTAAATCCTCCAGTTTTCTGAAATATTTTCACAATTTTTCAAAAATAGCAGACCTACAAGCTCGTAGCGCGCCACTCGGTGGCGCGCTATGAGCTTGTAGAGCTTGTA
The DNA here is from genome assembly GCF_951216825.1 of Electrona antarctica. Lineage (NCBI taxonomy): Eukaryota > Metazoa > Chordata > Actinopteri > Myctophiformes > Myctophidae > Electrona > Electrona antarctica. The sequence continues at coordinate 43,058,143 of NC_136789.1, read as the reverse complement.
GATATTTTTCAATAGCTAAATTATAACTTAATGTTTAAAACACAAAGCACCCCTCCTACTAGTATGGACCGCGACGGAGCACTGGGAGCAGTGCCGTCTCAAGCGAACTTGAGCCACGAGAGACACCACCGAGCATGCGAAAGCACGCAAGTTGCCGTGTCGAACGTTGCGAGGTTCGCTTAGCCCTGTTCGAGTAGTTATGTTCCCCGACTGCCCCTCAAAGTGGCTACTGGCCAATCACAGCACGTCCTGTTTACTCAAACGCGAAGGCGATTCAGACATGTAGAACGTTTATTTTTTTTAGTTAGTTAGTTAGTTAGGTTTGTAAACACAAAATACAGTGTAAGACCCATCTACAAGCTCATGGCTTGTAGATCTGCTATTTTTCAACAGCTAAAGTATAGACTTAGTGTTAAGTGGTAACCTAAAAGCTCCAGGTCATATAAATGGGCTAACTCCATGTCTCCACTTCCCTCCCTCTCTCCCCGTGCGTGCAGGTGTATGTGCGCAGGGCGTACATCGCCTACGAGCTCAACAGTGTTCAGCATCGTCAACTGAGGGACAACACCTGTGTGGTGGAGTTCCAGTTCATGCTCCCCACGTCGCACCCCAACAGGTAACAAATATGTAAATAGTGCTTATTGTCTCCACCAGGCCGAAGGCATGGGGAGAGAGTATGTTTTGCACTCCGTCCGTGTGTGTCCGTCCTTCCTTCCTTCCTTCCTTCCTTCCGTCCTTCCGTCCGTCCGTTATCAGCTAATCTCCGGTACCGTTGGCCCGATCCATGCCAAACTGTGCACACACACTCCATGGATGCCAACGATGAACCTCTGCCCCAAATATTCCTCAACGGCCTGTTATAGCGCCACCATGAGGCCGATTTAGGCAAAACACATTTCTGTAGATTACCCGTACACATTTTATCCATACATCACACAATTCGGTATACACTATCTACATAGTCATGTGATCAACACGGATTTGCACCATTTCCCATCTTCCATCCTGATTGGCTAATATTGGCTTCCAAAGCTCACATGAATGGTCCGTTTCGAACAAAATGCCACAAATCACAAAAACAGTGTGCAATTTCCGTGAAATTATACACGTACATTTCCACTAGGCCGAGGACGACATACCACTCATTATTTTCCAAATCAGCCTCATGGTGGCGCTATAACAGGCCAATTCCTGTTTTTAGCTATAACTGCATCAATCTGTATACAACTTATGTATGCGCACTCCCTAGAGGCCATGGAAAAACATTTTCCCTGCATCCCTCCACATCTGCCGGTTATAGCGCCACCATGAGGCCGATTTCTGCTAAACACATTGCTTATGTTAGTCGCACAGATTTCATCCAAATATCACGCAAATCGGTACACACGATCTCTGTAGTCATGTGATCAAGACGAGTCTGTTGGATTTCTCAGATTGTACACTGATTGGCTAACATTGCCTTCCAAAGTTTTCAGGAGTTTTCAAAATGCTGCACATGTCCTGCTCATCCAGAATTCTATCCTCAGAGATGCTATGAGTGATCTGGCTCTGCATTTCCTCAACAAAATGAAGAAAATTGTTACAAAAAACATGTTTATATTACTCCTAAACATTTTGACAAACATCACACACAGTCCTATCCTCCTGGTGGAGACCTGTGCCCAGAAGGGCACTTTTTCTAGTTTATTTATTTTTTTGTTAAATGAACACTTTAGATTTAGATATGTAAATATGTAAATGGTTGTGCTTATATATTTTATTTTTTGTTAAATCTAAAACACTTTAGATTTACAGGGCACATAGGTTAATACATAACCTGGCTCTGCATAACACCCCCCCACCCCACCCCCCTGCTCCTGACAGCGTTTGTTGGCGGGTGATGGGGCCCATGCTAAATAAAACTAAAAGCACTCATTTGTATTAACTAGCCTTCAAATCGTGTTGGTTTGAATAATGTGTTCCTTCCACGCGTTACGTCGTCCAACCGGGGAAACTCCCCCCTGTCAGGTGAAAAGAAGCAGCTTGGACTCCTCATGCATAGAATGAAGCATGAGGTCATTCTGTTGCTCTCCCCAGGTTGGCAGAGGAAGTGTAGCGCCCAGGATTAGTACATTAGGTAATTGACACTGGGTGAAAAAAGGGGTTGCAAAATCGTGGGATAAAAATTAAGAAAAAATAATTGTGTTGGTTTACTGAGAGCACGTTGTTCTGTGTTTTTATATGGACCATAATGCCTAGCGGCGTGCGTAGTCACCACTTGCCAGATGCTGTGTGGTTTTGGTGTAGCAGTAAACCATTGCTCATTAAAAGCAAAGTGGTGTGTTTATCGCTAGAAAAAGGTGATAATATTAATGAAATAAGCGTACAAGCCACAAAGGATTACTGTATATCTATTTAAATTAAAATAAACACAATGAGTTTGGATACCAGCTATAGCTGCCACTCACTACGACAAAGTACTGTACACGCATACAATACAGATGGTAACAGGATAAGGGACAGCTGAGCCAATTTGACATAGCCATGTCAAATTGGCTATTTTGTATCCATTCAGATATGCACATACACGCATATACAGATATTGCAACATATACCCATGCTCATACACGTACACCTAGAACAATCTGCATAATTTAAGTAAAAATAGTATCTTAATTTAGTTTTTTTTTCCCAGTCAGCAACTTTTGTAATGTCTTTAAAAAAATCAATAAATTGTTTAGCACTAAAGGAGAAACTGCTATGGACTTCCAGCATGTGGCACTGGCTGCTAGAAGCATTAAGGTCTCTGTAGAAAGACCAAAACATTAGATTATTTTATGCTCTGAAATTAAATTCTTCCACACATGCCTTTGACACCCGATCCCCACTCCCCCACCCCGCCTGTTTATGTTGTATTCCATGTAAAGGATGCTGTGGAAAAAGACGGCATTTGACAAAACTAGAACTATTTTGCCTGGTGCCATGTTGAGTCACAAGTCCCGGCGGTGAAGCAGTTGCTTCTATGCCACCTGATGGAATTTGGGAGACACAAGGGGGGCAAACTACAGCAAAGTTTGTGTTGAAAGTGCCCTTATTTAGTATATATATATTTTTTTACTTAATGTTCTACCAGTGTGGTTGTAATCCCTGTGTGTGTGGATGCATTGGATGTACGATCGTTGTGATGATGTATTGCATTTCCTGCTTGCTGCTTTGCGGTGCACGTGTGTGTGTGTGTGTGCTTTTCTTTGTCATTTAATCACCAGGATCAGGTTTGTCAGTGAAGTTGGACGCAGTCACAGCTTCTTCTAACAATCATTGTATGCTTGTTTTATTTGCATGCATCTTATTCCATGTTGGTATGTGGATTACACCCTGCGTGGTTGGTTGGCTGATAATGATGAACAACAGCATGCAAATGATTGCATGACATGAGAACGTATTGTGGTGGTCACTGCAGTCTCCTGTCATGAGAACGTATTGTGGTGGTCACTGCAGTCTCCTGTCATGAGAACGTATTGTGGTGGTCACTGCAGTCTCCTGTCATGAGAACGTATTGTGGTGGTCACTGCAGTCTCCTGTCATGAGAACGTATTGTGGTGGTCACTGCAGTCTCCTGACATGAGAACGTATTGTGGTGGTCACTGCAGTCTCCTGACATGAGAACGTATTGTGGTGGTCACTGCAGTCTCCTGTCATGAGAACGTATTGTGGTGGTCACTGCAGTCTCCTGTCATGAGAACGTATTGTGGTGGTCACTGCAGTCTCCTGACATGAGAACGTATTGTGGTGGTCACTGCAGTCTCCTCCTACTCTCTTTTGAATTTGGCCCCGAGGAGATCTCAGAAAGGGAAATGCGTGTGATTGACGATTACATTCAAGGATGTCGGTCCTTTTATTTCCCTGCAGTCGCACACATATTCCCAGTGGTGGAAAGTAACTAAGTACATTTACTTAAGTACAATGTTGAGGTATTTGTAATGGAGTATTTCCAATTTCCAATACCTTTACTTCTATATCACTGCATCTCAGTCCCAAATATTGTACTTTTATTCCACTACATTTATTTGAAATGTTTAGTTACTAGTTACTTTGTAGATTTCGATTCTTCTTAGTACAAAACATGAACCACCTCAGTCCTATATACATTTAGACCATTTGAAGATAGCCGATCTACAGTACAAGAAATGGGACATTCTGCACAATGAGTACTTTTACTTTTGTTACTTTTTGATACCAATAATACTTTTGTACTTTTACTCAAGTAAGTTTTGAATTCCGGCCATTTACTTCTACATTGCAGTGTTGATTCTTTTACTTAAGTAAAACAATTGAGTGTCGTACTTTTTCCACCACTGCATATTCCTGAATTGTGACTGATTGTTTTGTGATCGACTGCCTGCCACTAACCACTAAGTAATCAATAATGTTGTTTGATTGCAGAGGGAACATCCCCACTCTAAACAGGTATAGTAACCGTTCTTCTTATTGAAATCTATAGCCCTAAAGACACCATAGACTGTAGCTAGCATGGTAGAACACTCCTCCACATAATGAAGTCATGTTGTGATTGGCTATATGCTACTTTATTGCTATAATCAATCTGATGATGGAGACACTGGACTGAGGTCTGGCTGGTCAGCTTGGTATTTCTTAATTTACTCACAGCAAGAGCATGGCCTTTGGCGGTTTCAGCCTCCATGTCCCAACATTTTTTGAGTGTGTGTATGTGTGTGTGTGACTGTGTGTGTGGGAGGGTGTGTGGGTGGGTGTGTGTGGTACCTGTCTAAATATTGTGTGTGCCATGTATTTGAACACTGTCGAGTGCAACTGCAATATACCATCGTGAGAACAAATGTCAAGTAATTTCACTATGCTGTAAGACGAAACATTTTAGATTTTTTTTTTTGGTGGGGAAACGTTTTTACGTTGCTGTATATGTGCACTGAAATGTGTGAACTGTCCTACCAGGAAAGTGTCCGTTCCGATTATCAAAGTCATGGATGGTAATTTTCGAGCAGCTAAGACCCAGGAGGATCTTAAAACACAGGATAGCAAAAGTCAAGATACAAATACAGAGGAGAGTAACACTTCAGATTCCGAATCTATGGACAGGTTTGGCCCTCAAATAAATATACCTCCTCTAAAAACTGGGGCAACTCTTTTTCACTTTAAAGGGACTAATATTCAACAATGTGGAACCCTTCGGGATATGAAAAAATATCTCTGGTTGGGGTTCTTTTCGGTGTCTTTTTTTACCCCATCATACATGATGTTTGGGTTCATAAATATTGCAATCACCGTTCGGCTTGACTAACATGGTCTTTCCTGTGTCCGCTGCACATGCCCTCTGTAATTCTCTTATAGTAATTTTCATTGATACATGTTTTTAGTGAGGTCCAACGGGGGGAAAAAAATAATTGCACTCTACACTTCTTTCTACTCTGCTCTGACCCACATTCACAGTAGGGTTTTCTTTAAGCGTGAATTTTGAGCCAGATTGCTGTATTAAAGCAGTCGAGAACCGAACTAGATATGGGCATGATGGAAGCCAGGTGCACAGGGTGACCAGATGTCCCCCTTTGCGTGGGACAGTCCCTCATTTCCAAGACTTTTTTCAGGTGTCCCACAAATTGAGACCCTGTCCCACATTGTGATTGGCAGGCATCAGTGTTCAAATGCCCTAATAGTTAGTCCCCTAATAGCCTTCTTGTTGTCTCTTTTCCAGCAAGATGTGTTTTTAAGCCCATTATAATGATATGAGAAATATCCCCTAGGCTACAGCACCAAGTCGCCCATATCACCAAAAATATCATTTTAAAACAAAATGTGAGACTCCAAAATGTGCGACACTTCTGTCCCTCAAATGAACAGTTTGGATCTGGTCACCCGGCGTGCAAGGGGAGGCCCCCACCCCCCCTCTCATCCACTCTGCTAAAGTTCTGGGCTGGGGAGGAACTATGTACCGTTGGGTTGCACGCCTCCTCCAGTGTAACGTGTGCTGTTCTGTGTGTGTTGTCGCCATCACTCTCCAGGATGTCGTTCTCGTCCAACCTGAACCACTACGGCATGGTGCATGCGGGCGGGGTCAGCGACGTGCTGCTGGACACCTCCTTCACGCCGCCATGCCAGCGCATGGGCGCCATGGTGTCCTTCCGCTCCTTCCAGGAGTTCACCAGGTCAGCTCTTAAACCTGGAATGGGCTATATGCACAGTTGCACACAAGCCATTTTGGAAAGAAGTTGGGCCCCCTTCCCTACTTCCTTCACAGATGTTACCGCTGATACTAAATGAAGGCTCTGTTCCATTCTGGTCAAACAGAGTCCGGGTGCTACTATTATGCGTGTTTGGCTTACTGGAAACACTCTGCTACACCAGTGGGTGTCAATGTGTCCCTGAGTGGGTTCCAAATGGTCCCGTACAGGTGTGTAACTCTGAGAGGGTACAAATGGAACCAAATGGACCCATTTGTACACTCTCAGAGTTACGGGGGTCCTTAAAATTAAAAGGTTTAAGAGCCACTGCCCACTAAATGGAACAGAGCCTTAATCAGTATATCATTGGTAACACCTGTGAAGGAAGTAGGGAAGAGTTATTCTGTGTGCCCCCCCCCCAAGGACCCCTGATCCCACGTTTAGAACCGGGGGTCTATATTCTGTGCATAACGGCTCTGTTGTAAGCAATAAAGCTCCTTTGAATTGAAAATGTAATGTAACTAACCCTGACGATTGGGCCCGTCTCTCTGCAGGAACATTAACGACGTGCTGAGCTGCTTCTCAGACTCTCCGCCGCCCAGTCCGACCTTCCCAGAGGGAGGCAACCCTGTGCTCTATGCCGAGGACGACATCAAGGTGAGGACACAGTGGCGGCAGCAGCGCAAGCTTGGTGCTGTTGACACCTTCCCAGTGGTGGAAAGTGGTGGAAACTTTCTATCACTGGGAGTCAACTGTCAACACCACTGTACTTAAGTACTGTACTTAAGTACAATTTTGAGTTATTTGGTACTTTACTTTTTTTACTATTTCCAATTTCCAGTGCTTTTACTTCTACTCCACTACATCTCAGATCCAAATATTGTACTTTTACTCTACACCATGTTTATTTTAAAACTATAGTTACTAGTTACTTTGTAGATTTTGATTATTATTATTACAAAACATAAATTATCCACTTCAGTGCTGGATACATAGCCGATCTACAAGCTCACAATGCGACGCATTGTAGATTGGCTATTTTCAAAAGATTTGTATACATTTTAAAAACTTAAAATGGGACATTTCTGCATAATGAGTACTTTTACTTTTGTTACATTTAAGTACATTTTGATGCCAATACTAAGTACATTTTTGAATTCCGGACTTTTACTTGTCACAAAGTATTTCTATATTGCAGTATTGATACTTGATACTCAAGTAAGAAATGTGAGTACTTTTTCCTCACACCACTGATTGCGTCAAAACAAATGCAATCTCTCTGGCAACATTGCCAGTATATTGCTTCAGGTTGTTCCTTGTCCCCTTGCAGAGTATCCAGTATATTGCTTCAGGTTGTTCCTTGTCCCCTTGCAGAGTATCCAGTATATTGCTTCAGGTTGTTCCTTGTCCCCTTGCAGAGTATCCAGTATATTGCTTCAGGTTGTTCCTTGTCCCCTTGCAGAGTATCCAGTATATTGCTTCAGGTTGTTCCTTGTCCCCTTGCAGAGTATCCAGTATATTGATTGGGGTTGTTCCTTGTCCCCTTGCAGAGTATCCAGTATATTGCTTCAGGTTGTTCCTTGTCCCCTTGCAGAGTATCCAGTATATTGATTGGGGTTGTTCCTTGTCCCCTTGCAGAGTATCCAGGACGAGCCTATTCACATCCTGAATGTGGCCATAAAGACGGACAGTGACATCGATGACGACGGCCTGGCGGCCATGTTCCGGGAATTCACTCAGTCAAAGGTCAGAGCTCAGCCTAGCCTCCGATTCCTCCTCTGTTCAACACGGGAAGTCGTGGTGGTCAGTTTATCGAGTCGAGCGACATGTCTCCTTTTTGTGTTGCATGACGTTCTGGGGTTTGGGCATTCATAATTTATGCGACTCGCCAATAACTTACTACTTCTTTACAACCAGTCAGAGTGTGCAACATTTTAGGACGGCGTCTGCAACCATTCATTTTTCCAGAACTATGCGACACCACCCAGTGCAAGGCTCTCCCGTGACACATTGCTGCCGTTTTTGACAATACGTTTGTTTTGCGGAATGCGTTGCTCGACACAGCATGAATAGACCTTTTATTTCTAGGTTCTGTTACAGTTTGGAGAGATCTTCTCATTCTAACAGGTCTAATTTTGTTTATTTTTCATCCTAGAAAGTGGTGCTCTTTGAACACGGCGTCCGCAGACTGACGTTCCTAGTGGCTCAGAAGGTGAGGACCTCCTTTCTTATCATCCCAGTGCAGGGCAACCCCGTTTCCTTACAAGCCACTCCCTTGCTTATCACTAAATCCCTTTATCTCAATAGAATGTATCAAATGTAGCACAGATTTTTTTTGTGCAATTTTGTTTGTGTGAAATGACGTAATTGCGATAATCTAAGCCAGTGGTTCCCAAACGTTTTAGCCCTTGACCCAAAGGAGAAATTAACAGATCTAAAACCGTAGATTACCTATTTTCACTACTACTTAAAAATATGTTTTCTAATTCATGAAATTTCTTAGATTTTTCTTTGATTTCTTCATGAAATTACTGAAAAAAAATCATTGAATTTTGTTTGTAATTCATATCATATAACATTGACAAATGTTATATTATGTTATATTTTTGGGGAATGTTTTTTGAAAATAATAATATAATAATATAAAGCAAAATGTACGATACAAAAAAATAAGAGGACCCATAAAAATGTGTCTAACAAATGGGTCCCGACGCAGTGTTTGGGAACCAGTGATCTAAGCCATTTTTTAAGCTAATTAACTCGTCAAAATTGGCTGCCACCCTTTTCTGCCTGTGTGCACCCACCCGCTCATCATCTCCTTCCCTGTATCTCTTTTGCCTTTTGCTTTGTTTTCACGCTGGCAGGATTTCAGGAAACAGATCAACTATGAGGTGGACCAAAGGTTTCATGTGAGTAGATGAATGACGGAATAGAGGAATCTAGTTTATTCATCCTGTGCTCTTTCCACGTGTTCATAATTATAACATAAAATGACATTTTTAGTAAATGTTTATGTTTATATATCCAAAAGGCATTCCCGAGCTCGGTGGTGTTATTGCCTTGTTCTACAGTATTACTAGTACTACACAGGTCCATGTTTAACCCATTTCGGGCGGGAACGCCTTTTGGTGTTTCAAGCATTCTGTTATACTTTAGCTATTGAAAAATAGCAGATCTACAAGCTCATAGCGCGCCACCGAGTGGCGCGCTATGAACTTGTAGGTCTGCTATTTTTGAAAAATCGTAAAAATGCGGCACAAATCTTTGAATAGGTATATATTCTTTCAGAGCGAACAGTTTTTTTTATTTCGACGTCAGGCCTAAATGGGTTAATCACCCACAATCAAGCCTTTGTCAAAAAGTACACCCACTCATTTCAAATAAAAGGTGATTTTTCTCCCCTAAAGAGATATGGGAGAATGTCTTTGCAATCATGGTGACAATAGTCCTTTGATTTTCCTGGCCGTGGACAACAGACTCTGATGAGAATTAATGGCGTTCATTTGTGTGTCGCCGTCATTTGCGGCCACTTGTTAAACGTATATAGCGGCACTCAGTAGCTGTTGAACAAGCCTGCTCACGTTCTAAACCAGACTACAGTATGTGATCACACCACCATGGTTCTCAGAATACTGCAGAATGAAACCCAGCATTAAATCGTGACCGTACAGGTTTTTGCCGTGCCATGTACAATTACAGTCTTGTTTTCATGCAGGCTTTGAGTCGGCGATCATTGCGCATACTGACAATTGGTCCGGTATTGTCCTGACAAGTGGGCACTTCTCCCGGTATAACGTCTCTCTCTAACAAGCCAACCGATTTACATTTAGAAATTCAGATACATCGCTGGGAAAGAAGAGGATGTTTTATTCATTGGCGTCTTGAATGGTGCTCCAAATATTGTCCATATATTGTCGTATAATGTGAGCATTTGAATTGAATGCACTGTGATTCTCCTGTGAGATAGACCAGTGGTTTTCAACCACAGTTCATATCAAGGTCCATTATGTATTGGGTGTTTGAGCCACAGACCATCATTCAATGACATTTAGCCTCTCGGACCCAAAACGAAAGAATATTTTCATATTTTGTTATCGTTGGTTAAGATTTTGTCCACAATTCCATGCTGTATTGATGTTGGTGCCATTAGGAGAGATAACAGTCTTCTACAGTCTTCTACATTCCCTAATAAGGGCCTTTCTCGGCCCCACCCTTGGCCCCACCCTTGTTTATATTGTTTAGTTTCCAAGATGGCCGCAGCACCAGGAGGAGGTGGGGCGGAGGTGAGCGGGCGGGATCGACATATGCCCTTACTGGGCTGCATTCAAGACACTTGCCTTGTGTCTGACACGTGTCTGAACACAGCTTTGATGGATGTGTTCTGCCCCCCCTCCCCCCATCAAACAAAATGTTTGGTCAAACCATATGGGCTTCCATTGGAAATGCATTGGAGCGGCCATTAAACACAGACACAAGACAAACGCAAGACAGGTGCCTTGGATTTGTGAATGCAGCCCAGTAAGGGCATATGTCGACCCCACCCGCTCACCTCCGCCCCACCCCCTCCTGGTGCTGCGGCCATCTTGGAAACTAAACACAATATAAACAATGGGAGAAGTGTGGGGCCGAGAAAGGCCCTTATTGTGTAGACTTCTTGTAAATTAATTAACTAATGCAGATGTTGAACAATAATCTAACTCTTGAGAGCGTAAAATGGACCCGTAAGGACCACTAGTGGTCCCGGACCACTGGTTGAAAACCACTGATTGAAAGAGCACAGTGTGTAAAAACAAGCTCCAGATGATGGCAGCATAATAAACCATATTCGCTGGTGTAACAGTTCATCCATCATCTGCACTTATTATCTTTCAACAACGCTGCATATGTGTATGGCTGTTGTTGTTTTGTTACTCTCATGCCATGCATGCACTGCCACTAACCAGAATAGCTGGTATTGTACATTTTAAAATTTACAATTGAGGTGGTGTTTACCATCCGTTGTATGTTTTGTTTTTCTTGAATTTCTCGTGTCTCTCTCTCTCTCTCTCTCTCTCTCCTCACAGAGAGAGTTCCCAAAGTTCTTCACATTCCGTGCCAGAGACAAAGTGAGTATTATTATTATTATATCTGCATAGCATATTGTGTCAGTAGTGTTGATTTCGTTGACTAGAATTATGACGAAAAATGTTTGTCGACAACCTTTTTTTCACTGAGGAAATGGAATAAAAACGAAATAAGGAGAAGTGGTGGAGGCTCCACTTCCGCTTTAATATTTGACTCATGATGGAGCTTCCGTTGCTGCAGACTGTATGACAGAAAGCATTTGAGAATTGCGAGAGGCAACAGTCTGGCAACACAAGACTAGGAATTGCCTAACTGAAGTTTTAACACCCGATCATTTGGAGATAATTGAACAAGGGTCCATTGACTGGGTTTATGTGACTGCTATGGCATTCACAAGTAGAAGATGTGAGAAATTACAGTCTCTCTCACCACTAAAACTCACTCCATGATCGGAAATGGCTCTTCCTCTCTCCTGCCCCCCCCCCCCCCCCCCCGATAGTTTCACTACAATGGCACTACCAAAACCCATTACAGTAATGAACTATTCAATTATGTCTCCCATTTAAGAGAAATGACGCCCATTAGCGGGCTTCTGAGTTTAGATTGCCTTTGATTTCATTTACTTAGTAACCACCACAGCTCACGGGAATCTCTGGAGTTGATGACGGGAGAAGCCAACTAGTGAATGGAACTTTGAACAAATCGTTTATAGCAGTGGTTCTCAACCTGCGGGTCCCTGATTTTATATATATATATATCTTTTTTTTTTGTGTAGAGTGTAGAAAAAGTATTATGTTTCCAGAGTATTGACTTATAATAACTTTTAACTTTAACCAAATCCACACATCCCCCACCAAATCAGTTGAAACAATATACGACAATACCTTTGAATTGCATATATATACATAGCATCACTAATAACATTATGACAAATACTAGTCTGAACATTTATTTGTTACGCAGTGTAGTTATTAGAAAATCTACACGTATCTTTTCTTCATATGGAAACCATAATTGTTTGGCTGCATTTGTCGTCATGTCCATGGACACTTCCCAGACGGCACAAACATTTAATAATTTAGTTTGCCTCTTATTTAGAAAAGAGATTCATGGAGAACAATTATTGTTTTTCCAATACATTAAGGGGAAATGATGAGTATAGGTAGGACCGTTTCAGTTAGTTTACTTATGTATAATTATTTGTTAAACCGTGCTGCATGTTTTACTCATAGCCATTGAAGAAGAATAAAGTTAGTGGACTTTACTTTAGTTCTCTTTTCTAGTTCACTGGTGAATTGTACATAAACATCACTTATGTTACTGTAGGGGTTGAAGGTATGTAGTTTAAGGTTACATGACAAAACATAATTGCCTGGTTTGGTGAAATTGGCATATTGAAACCAATTTCAATATGGTCAACTATGTAGGCAAAAAACAAACAAAAGGTTTAATAGCTAATCTACCACGTGTCCCATTGTGACGTTTTGTTAGCTTGCACATTGGCTATATTCGCCACCAGGCGGTGGTTACATTATTTCTATGAGCTACAGTACAATCTTCTTGAAATAATTTGGCAACATATTAGAGCTATACAGACAGAACGGAAGATAAATTAGCGGTTTGATTTACATAAGTGTCGCATTTAGTTACATAAGTGTAGGTATTTGCACTCAAATGTCAAATATGGTGTAAAACATCTACAAAGAATTCTGGATTTTTTAATCTGGAAAAATATGGAATTTTAAAATGAAAATGTGTAGGAACCCTGAATGTAATGCCTCATCTGATTTTTTTTTTTTGGGGTCACAGCCTGAAAGGGTTGAAAACCTCTGGTTCATAGGCTTGATATTGCTTTTATATGACTGTCTGTGACTCACTCGCCTGCTTCCGTAGTTTGAGGAGGACAGGATCTACCGTCACCTGGAGCCGGCGCTGGCCTTCCAGCTGGAGCTGAACCGCATGCGCAACTTTGCTCTGACGGCCATCCCCTGTGCCAACCACAAGATGCACCTGTACCTGGGTGCCGCCCGCGTGGAGGCGGGCACCGAGGTCACCGACTACCGCTTCTTTGTCCGCGCCATAATCCGCCACTCGGACCTCGTCACCAAGGTGAGCAGAACCAACAGGTTTTTTTAAGAGTCTATAAATTTGCCTAATTTCCTTTTTGAGGGGCAGAGCTTTGTGTGTTTGTGTACCAAATCTGAGATGATTTGATTGGCTGAGCACGGAATGTGATGTATGATGATGTATGACGATAAGCGTGCCCCTCACTCCCATTAGCTTTTTTCTGGTTGTATTAACCGCACAGAGCTTTGTGTGTTTTCACATTTCATTCCATTTCATTCAGGAACTCTAGCATCCCTTTTCTGGGGTCATAGTAGGTGAACATTTGCAGAAAATAGCACAATTCCACTTGACCTTTTGGCCCTTCCTTCTCTGTAGGAGGCGTCGTTCGAGTACCTTCACAACGAGGCAGAGCGCCTCCTGTTGGAAGCCATGGATGAGCTGGAGGTGGCGTTCAACAACACCACCGTACGAACCGACTGCAACCACATCTTCCTCAACTTTGTGCCCACCGTCATCATGGACCCGTCAAAGGTTAGTCCAATAATCAACCCACGGTTCGGTTCAGTTCAATTTTCAATTCAAAGGGCTTTATTGGCATGAGAAAACGCACGTTTACATTGCCAAAGCAAAAAGTGGTGGAATAATACAGTCAAAACAAAATGCATGTACAATTGAAGGTCAGATCTACCCCGAGTCCGAAATGAAGTGTCAATATTGCGGGTTTCACTTGGTATCCGGAATGCTTACCTTAAAACACTGTCGCCCTAGTTTTTTTCCGCCGACATCACGCCAACCGCTCAGTGGGGCAGTTGTATTCTCAGTTTTACTGAGCATAAGGTTAGAAATGAGTTTAGGGTTAGACATGGTTTTACTGGGGATAAGTTTAGGAATAGGGTTAGCATTTGGTAGCGTTTTACTGAGGTTAAGGTTAGGTTTAACCATAGTTTAAGCATAGTTTACATAGGAATACCAGCCTGAGCAGTTCCGCCGACTGTTTTGAGGTGAGTTCATTGGTATTCTTTTCACTTGTGTTACTATTATCTTCCTACTGTTTTTCACCGTTTATCACGCCCGTCTTCAGATCGAGGAGTCGGTGCGTTCCATGGTGATGCGTTACGGCAGCCGTCTGTGGAAGCTGCGTGTCCTCCAGGCCGAGCTGAAGATCAACATCCGCCTGACGCCCACGGGCAAACAGATCCCCATCCGCCTGTTCCTCACCAACGAGTCGGGCTACTACCTGGACATCAGCCTGTACAAGGAGGTCACTGACTCCCGGTCGGAACAGGAGGTTGGGCCCAAAGACCGACAGGTGGGGCTCGACGTCTCTCATTTTCATTAATTTTAATACCATCCACAACTTTGGCTGGTCACTACCCTAGGTTTCTCTAAAATGGAGCTTATAAAATACAGGGGAAATAAATTATTTGGAGAAGTGACACACTTCTCTGTCCGTCTGTTTGTCCAGATCCAGTTCCAGGCCTATGGAGACAAGCAGGGGCCTCTACATGGCATGCTCATCAACACACCATACGTCACCAAGGACCTGCTGCAGTCCAAACGCTTCCAGGCCCAGTCCCTGGGAACCACCTACGTTTATGACTTCCCTGAGATGTTCAGACAGGTAGGATCAGTCCCTGGGAACCACCTACGTTTATGACTTCCCTGAGATGTTCAGACAGGTAGGATCAGTCCCTGGGAACCACCTACGTTTATGACTTCCCTGAGATGTTCAGGCAGGTAGGATCAGTCCCTGGGAACCACCTATGTTTTTCACTCCCCTGAGATGTTCAGGCAGGTAGGATGTTACAAGGCATAGACCACTGGTTCCCAAACAGTGGGTCGGACCCATTTGTGGGCCACGGACACATTTTTATGGGTCCCTTTCTTTTTTGTTTCCTACATTTTGATTTTTAGTATTATTATTATTATTTAAAAATAAATCAAACCCCCCCCCCCCCCCCCCCCCCAAAAGAAAATGTAATGATTTATTTCAGTAATTTCAGGAAAAAATATCGAAAAATTTCATGAATTAGAAAACAACACGAAAACAACACACCTTGATCTTTATCTTTTTAGTATTAGTACTATTAGACAGCCAAATCAAATCATAGTTGTTCAATCAATTATTAAATCAAAGCAAACGGTACAAACAATATTGGTTTGCCTCTTCTACAAAAATGAAAGTTACAAGTTACTGTCGCGTGTTGCCATTCTCTTGTACTTGTACCACCACTGGCATAGACCTTACCCCCAGTGAATTCACAGCAGTGTTAATGTTTTTCAAAAATATTTAATTTAATCTTAGTCTTTTTAATAACACACCTTTAATCTTAGTCCCATTTAGTCTTCTGAAAAACCTTAGTCTTAGTCAACAAAATGAACACTGAAACACAGTAACGGCCGGGCTCCACCGGGCGCGTCAGCGTCGCGTCTCCGTCACCGTCAGGGAATGTTCCCTTTTTAATCAATGAAGGGTGGCTCCACTGCCCGCGTTGACGGAGACGCGACGCGTGCATTAAAATTGAACCGGTGCGTTTTTTGACGCGACGCAGACGCAACGCAACGTGTCCGGTGGAGCCCTGGCGTTACACATATATATTTATTCTCATATCATTCCTGCCAGGCTCTGAGGAAGCTGTGGCATTCCACGGAAGCGTTCGCCGACCTGCCCAAATGCCCTCTACCCTCCGAGCTGCTCACCTTCACTGAGCTGGTCCTGGACGCCCAGGGGCAGCTGGTGCAGATGAATCGACTGCCAGGAGGAAATGAGGTACGGGGAGCGAAATTCAAAACAAATGAACATGAGGAGTGAATATGAAAAAGTATATACTCTTACAGCCAATTACCATGCCAATGTGGAGCTTTTTAAACATGATGTCCCTTTATACGGCGCAGTTTTCCTTCCCATCTCTAGGGGTCTCTGTATTTCTTTGGATGGATACATTCATTGCTTAGTGGTTATATTTTACAGCTTATTTTTGTGTTGCATAGAAGATTAAAAAAAAATCACACTCGTGTGGCGAGCCCCTCAAGTCCATAGACTTGGCTGGCAAAAAAATAACATCAAACTGCCCTGAACACACATTAAGGTCTATAGACTTACAGTAGCAGGGGACGGGGAATTTATAATTATAAAAAGTCCATAGACTCGGCTGGCCTATGACGCAATAGTTGCAGTCCTTTCATGACGACAGGCCAAGGAAATAATTCCCCATGCAAAAAGTATTTATTGAAAGATCTGTAAGCCAACTCGGATCGTGACAAATCATGATAACAAACAAATAATTAGAAAGAAGAAAATAATTAGTAATAATTTGTTCGACCCAAAATATTTTGTGTGTTTGTCATGATTTGTCACGATCGGAGTTTGCTTTGTCCACGGCTTACAGATCTTTAAATAAAAATGCATGGGGAATCATTTCCTGGGCCTGTCGTCGTCATGAAAGGGGGCGGGACTGAGTACATTTGAGTGCAAAATGCTCTGAACCCAGAAGGATGTACAGTATGCTACTGTATATAAAATGTAGATGAACTACATGCGTGTCCCTGGTGTTCCTCTAGATTGGTATGGTGGCGTGGCGGATGACCCTGCGCACTCCAGAGTACCCGGCGGGCCGGGAGATCATCGTCATCAGCAACGACATCACGCACAAGATCGGCTCGTTCGGCCCCCAGGAGGACGTGCTGTTCCTGCAGGCCTCCGAGATGGCGCGCGAGAGCGCCATACCTCGCATCTATATCGCCGCCAACAGCGGTGCCCGCATCGGCCTGGCTGAGGAGATCAGGCACATGTTCCACGTGGCCTGGCAGGACCCGTCCGACTACTACAAGGTCAGTCTGCAGCTATACATTTTAGCAACGCTATAGGATCAGGATACAGTTGGAGGCCATCGATATTGTCCTTTTCTTTTTGCTGATGTTTGCGTGATCTGCGCAAAAGGACAGTTAACCCATTTTGGGCGGGAACCCCTTTTGGTGTTTTAAACATTGTTATAATTTAGCTATTGAAAAATAACAGATCTACAAGCTCATAGCGCGCCACCGAGTGGCGCGCTACGAGCTTGTAGGTCTGCTATTTTTGAAAAATCGTGAAAATATTTATTTCAGAAAACTGGAGGATTTAGAAGGATTTTTTTAAATTTTGAGGTCAGGCCTAAATGGGTCAAATGATAAGGGACGATATCGGTGGCACCCAACTGTATGCATAACTGTAGTCACCAGTAGTCGTGTTTCCCGAAGATGACATACCCGTCTCCCGTTTATTTTCTCACATAGCTTTGTTAAATTAGCTTCACAGCACAGACAAAGTTTCAATTGAACCATTTTGAACCTGCTGTCCCTTTTTTGGGCTTATCTAAAATAAGCCCAATTTTTTGTTTTCAGAGTGGCCTGTCAATAACTCTTCCTTCCGCTTCCCTACTTCCTTCACGGTGTTACCGATGATGTAATTAAGGCTCTGTTCCATTTAGTGTACAGTGGTTCGCAAACTTTTTAATTTCAGGGACCCCCATAACTCTGAGAGTCCTGCAGGGACACTCTCAGAGTTACACACCCGTAGCCTGGTTAATAAACCAGACCGAATCAGCCGTTGGCAAAAAAAAGTTGCCTACCAGCGGATTACGGTCTGGCGAGGCTCAGTAGCACGCCTCTTTCCTACAGCAGAGAACAGGTCGGACCAATCGGGACACGGTATGCAATATAGGCAGGCTTTGGTACAGTGACGTTCAATGCTTGAGACTTTTGACTGACAGTAGCTCTGACCAATTGCGTCAAAGAGAAAATGTTCCCCGGGAAATGAAATCCAAGTGGAGCCAGCCCAGACTGATATACCGCGACAGTGTTGTGTGATATTAGTCTGGCTTATTAGCCAGGCTAACACACCCGTATGGGGCCATTTGGAACCCACTCAAGAACACTTGAGACCCACTGGTGTAGCACAGGGGTTCTCAACCCGTGGGTTATTTTAGGGGGTACCCAAATTATTAAAAAAAAAGAAAGAAAAGATTCTTTTTTAAATCTTCTTTTTCACGATTTTTCAAAAATAGCAGACCTACAAGCTCATAGCGCGCTACCGAGTGGCGCGCTATGAGCTTGTAGATCTGCTATTTTTCAATAGCTAAATTATAACATAATGCTTAAAACACCAAAAGGGGTTCCCGCCCAAAATGGGTTAAGGTTATTGTAGCAGTCAATTTATATTGGGGGTCGGGAGGGGGCGGGGCGGGGGTCCCGAGACGTTGCCAAAGCATTTTCGGGGGTCCCCGGCCAAAAAGGTTGAGAACCCCTGGTGTAGCAGAGTGTTTCCAGTGAGCCAACATGCCCAATAGCAGCACCCTGACTCTGATTGACCAGAATGGAACAGAGCCTTCATTAGTATTAGTGGTAACGCCTGTGAAGGAAGCAGGGAAGGGGCCCATGTTCTTTCCAAAAGGGCGTGTGTGCATAGAGCCCATTGCATGTGCCAGTCTTTTGTCTTTTCAAACGGTTGTTTCTGTTGACGACAGGGCTTCAAGTACCTCTACCTGACACCCCAGGATTACAAGAAGGTCTCAGCCTTAAACTCTGTGCACTGCGAGCACGTGGAGGATGAGGGAGAGTCCAGGTGTGTATAGCGTATTGTATGAAACCCATGAACCCATGAAGACCTGGAGCGCATCTGTGTCACCTTAGCTTTTAACCACTTTAAACCGTTAATGTAAACTTTAGCTGTTGAAAAATAGCAGATCTACAAGCTCATAGCGCTGCACTGAGTCTGTCGATTGAAGGGCTGCAACTATTGATTATCTATATAGTCATGTGATCATTTTTCATATTACATCCTGATTGGCTAAGATTGGCATGTAAAGTTCGCAGGAGTGGCCCGTTTTGTACAAAATGAAACAAAACTCAAATTATTAACGCAGCGTCCCATTTCTGTGAGAGTTCACACGCGCCACCAGGAGGCAGATGAATTGCTGACCCACAATAACCTACCTGACATGTGGAGACCTGTACTCTGAGGAGCTCTTTTTCTAGTTAATTGATTTTAGTATTAAGTTATTGATTATCGATTGTTTTTAAATTATCATTACATTGATTAGTTGGATTAACCGTTGCATGATTGTATCCCTAAAAGAACCTAAAAAACAGGATGGAGATTCACTTGCCCCTGACCTTTTATATAAACTTTTAACATGTTTATACTTACTTTGCATGAGAAGTCCAAGGACCAAACGTTTCAATAGACAGTGACTATTACTGTGCATATAAACTTTAATTTGACTAACTTTAATTTGTCAATGCATTGTCTAACGTTAATTTGTCATTGCATTGATTAGCCTGGTAGACCATCCCGGACTGGTCGCATTGTGAATTACGCTCTCGGGGTGGTTCACCAGGCAATGTATTGATTGGACGCTTTAAAAGGGCTTGAGGTTTGGTCTGACGGGTGTGTCCATGTTCTGCGTATGGCGTGGCGTTGCAGGTACAAGATCACGGACATCATTGGGAAGGACGAGGGTCTGGGAGTGGAGAACCTGAAGGGCTCTGGGATGATCGCAGGAGAGTCCTCTCTGGCTTACGAGGAGATCATTACCATGAACCTGGTAAGAAACCCACAGTCGACACACACACACACACACACACACACACACACACACACATGCAGGGCCTTGTACTCCGTTATTAACCCATTTAGACCTGACGCCAATTTAAAAAAAAGGCTTCTAAATCTAGATCCCCATCTGAAAATATGTTGTTCCAAGGACGCCCCCAGAAGCTAAGATTTGAGTTAAAACGTTCATAGTGTGTAGATCTGCTGTTTTTCAACGGCAAAATTTTTAAATAATGGTTAAAAGTGTTTGAAAGCTAAGGTAACACAGATGCGTTCCCGTCCAAAATGGGTTAACAATTTGGGTGCCGGGGAATATTTTCAGAATAAAGGCGCTAGGACTGCCATGCAGATGAGGGAGATTTTACTCTGAAAACGGCAGCCTTTCATTTCCCCCCCAAAACCGGGAGGTGAAATCTTCCTTTACTACATCGCCGTCGTAAAACGGATCTCTCTTTAGAAGCGTTGATATTCTAAACGAGATGAAGTGACAACTGAATAGGAAGTGCGGAGGAAGTGAGCACACACGAGTGAAGCCCCAGTAAGCTCCTTAGGAAACGGGTGGATGATATCTGTGTTCTATGCTGTACTGTACTGCTTAAATACTGTAATACTATGATTGGTGTTGGTCCATTTTACATATCACTGTAGATTGGTGACCAGATGTTGTTGTCCTACAGGTAACGTGTCGCGCCATAGGGATCGGAGCGTACCTGGTGAGGCTGGGCCAGCGCACCATTCAAGTGGAAAACTCCCATATCATCCTGACTGGAGCTGGAGCTCTCAACAAGGTACACATTCTGTATAGTTACTGGAGCTGGAGCTCTCAACAAGGTACACATTCTGTATAGTTACTGGAGCTGGAGCTCTCAACAAGGTACACATTCTGTACAGTTACTGGAGCTGGAGCTCTCAACAAGATACACATTCTGTACAGTTACATAATCCTTTTTCGCCAATGGCGGCATGGATTCCGTTAATATGTTGCCATCTTAGTGTAGCCCCTATGAATTGTGGAGCTACGACAAATGAGCCCATTCCTACTGCAGGACAAAAGGCAACGTTCTGTTCTGCTCTCCTGATACATTGTCACGTGTTCCGAAATATAGGAAGCATGGCGTGTGCAATTGTGGGCTTGTGCACTCACTGTGCCCTAAATAAATGCCATTAATGCATCTGCATTTTAATCTTCAATTTACGACTGCCATGCTTTAACGGCATTCATTCTGTGACTATGGCAAAGAAACCTGATAAGGAAGTGGATGTGCGTTGGTTGGTGGTAGTGAAATTGTAATTGTGGAAAGGTAAAATAAAAGAGTGCATTCTGAAAGGGCAAACTGCAGCCCATGGTGATGTCTAAATCATAGACATTGTATGTAGTGTGGTGTGTGTGTGTGTGTGTGCTGCGTTCCGGCTCAGTGGCCATGCGTTCTTCTACTAGCCTGTTCTACGTTGATTCCCTTTCGATCCCAGCCTGCCCGCTCTGACTGGAATAATTGAAAGTGAACCGTGCAGTTGTTATTTGCATAGAAATGGTGTGACATGCCGGAGGCTGCAGCCTGGGACACTCATATCATTTGTCTCTAATCAAAAGTGTGTGTGTGTGTGTGTGTGTGTGTGACTGTGTGTGTGTGACTGTGTGTGTGTGACTGTGTGTGTGTGACTGTGTGTGTGTGTGTGTGTGTGTGTGTGTGTGTGTGTGTGTGTGTGTGTGTGTGTGTGTGTGTGTGTGTGTGTGTGTGTGTGTGTGTGTGTGTGTGTGTGTGTGTGTGTGTGTGTGTGTGTGTGTGTGTGTGTCCAAGTCACAGGCGTGTTGCAACAGGACAGAACAAGTAAACCATTTGCACCTATCTTTGCTGGAAGCACCCCTGCTTCTTTCAAATTGAGACATAATGAAACATGAATTTTTTTAACACCTTTTTAGATCACATCCACGTTCTGTATTGTGCACCTATTTAATAATATATACCAAAACAAAATGCATTCTTGTATCAAAATACAACAAATACTCCCTATTTTCCCTATTCTGGGGTTCGCATTCTACTACAAAAATAGCTGATCTATCTGCTATTTTGTCAAATGAACACAGGAGGGGGCCTGCCTAGTAAGTACAGAGCCCTTGGGAATCCGGTCAACTAAGTGTGTACTAGGTAGGGTCCTACTCAGGGCTCCCAATCCAAGGAAATATGGGAATGTGCAGTACTGTACCGAATTCAGTAGTGGCCATTGAAAGGCCTATGTCATGTGTAATTCATAGCACATGATATTGAACATAAACTACAATGTTTACTATGATTGTAAATGTGTCAGGTTCAACGGTGAGATTCAAAGTGATACTACTTTTAATGACGGCTCTCGTGTATCGCACAGGGATGAATATCCTATTCCGTCATGTCCATATGTTGTGCAGTTTCATGGCTATTAACTTTAACTTAATGGAGAGGAGGCTTGCATCCAGATCCAGAGATCGTAATTTTGTTGAATGCCGGAAATACCTCAGTTTCTTTTTATGGGGGCTGAATAGTAACTACTAGCATCCAAACCCCCAGTGGACAACTCGGTGCCCCCACCCCTCCCACTCCTCCTCCTCCTCTTCCTCCTCACCTCTCTCACACTCACACGCACGCAAGCGTGCGCGCGCACGCACACAGACACACACACACACTTCACACCTCCTCACTCCCTCACTCTCAGTCCCTCCTCCTATTTCCTTCTCTGCTGTCTAGTATGGAATCTTAATGAAGCAGGCACTCGCCGCAGGCTCTCTCTGTGACTGTGTGTGTGTGTGTGTGTGTGTGTGTGTGTGTGTGTGTGTGTGTGTGTGTGTGTGTGTGTGTGTGTGTGTGTGTCAAGGTGACTGCAATACTTCCTGGGGCCACAGTCTGTGCTGACAGCTTTAGGAGAGTGCCCCAGATTTGTATCCAGACACATAACCATTAATGGTAATAAAGAAAGTAAATGATGGCCGAAGAGGTGAGAGCCGAGAGTAAAGGATTGAGCTCCTCTCAGATTTTATTTTTATTTTATTTTTTTATATCTTTTTATTTTTTTTATTTTATGGAACAGTGTCTGGTCCGGGCCACCTGTTCCTGGCTGCCTGACAAGAGGGGACACTGAGATAGTGGGGTATTTATGGGTCGGGGGGGCAGTTAAAGGAGCCGTTTGGATGCCAAAACGAGTTCTGTGGCCTCCGCGTCCTTCTCTATTAAACCCCTGCCACACCTTGGGGATGCACAGTAAACCAGGACAAGCACAGTCCAATATCAGCGCTGTCAGGCTCTCCAAAGCTGTTGGCTATTTTTGCTACTTTCGTATGACACTGTAGCATGACGTCGTAGGGCATTATTAATTTCCGGAGGGGGGGGGGGGGGGGGGGGTTGAAATATGTGGATACGAGATTTCTGCCTGACAGTGACGATATGCATGTGCGTCCGTACGTGCATATATTTGTCGGGGGGGGGAGGGGAGAGAAAAAAATCAACATACAAGGCTGGGCAGTCGATAGCGTGTGTGTGTGAATAGAGAGTATCTGGGAAGAGAGAGGGCAGGTGTTAATTCACTCCGTCTGTCACAAATAACCCTGAGGGGAGAGGCAGGTGCTGGCGGCCCCCCAGCCACCACCGTGATGGAGGGATCCCTGGCTGCCCATCAGCGCTATCGACGGGCAGCGACGGGGTCCACTCCCCCCTCACACTCTTTATTGGTTGAATATTTATTTATAAATACCCACGGGTAGACATAACCATTTTAATTTTCAAAAAAACTAAATGAAAAACAGGGTCCCTTCCTGACGACGACGACGTTATCCGTTGTGGGTGTGTGATCGTATTGATCCAGGGCTATCGGTACCACAGAGCGGGTGACAAGCCCCTCCATTCTCATGCTCGGTGGCACTACGGTATATCAACCGTCTCCTCTGTTGGCCTGGTGCTTCACGTAATGGCTTGGGAGGATTATTTATGGAGGGGCTTGTGCAGCGTCCATGTTAGACACTGTGTTGTTGGCCCGTGTGAAGCATACCGTAGTCTACTTTATAACTGTCTAAAATGTTGTGTTCTGATGACGGAGGTTTCGTTTTTTTAATTGCGACCTACTATCCAAACCTGTCAGTCAGTCCGTCAGTCCGTCACGCCTCGTGACACGCTACATATATGGCCAATTCAGAATTCATTCTATATGTTGATCTGACCTCATCAAACCCTGTACACTCAAGACATGCTCCATATATGGCCAGTACAGAATTCATTCCATATGTTTATCTGACCCCACATGCCAAAGCGCCAGTGCTCGCCCAGCAGTCTGCCGTCACCCAGGCGGATGCGTGCACGCGATCTCGCCCTTTAGGGCGTCTTACTGGTCGAAATTGAGTTCATTTGTTTTATTTAGATAGTTATCGATATTTTATAAGTTATAAAATTAAAAATAAAGGTTTGTTTGAAAATTACATTTAAATAAGTAGCTTTGGACCCGGCCCCAATATATACTTTGTTGAGCCGGTGGCCCGCAGGGCTCTATACTTGGTATGTTTCTTCCAGATCTCTTCGCCCCAGAATAGGGATGCTATGGGGTTCATGTGGTTAATTGTCTCGTTATTTCCCCTCCAGGTGCTGGGCAGAGAAGTGTACACATCAAACAACCAGCTGGGAGGCGTCCAGATCATGCACAACAACGGTGTGACCCACACCACCGTGTGTGATGACTTTGAGGGCGTCTTCACCCTGCTGCAGTGGCTCTCCTACATGCCCAAGGTAAGCTGTTGATGTGTTAATACATTACTACTGCAACATGCAACCTGGTCTCACCCAAACACGGTGAAATAACACGGATTGGCAATTCCGTACATACAGTAGACTACTAGAAAACCCCCAAATCCGTACATATTGCACTGAAATCCTCCCCATAGACCGCGACGGAGGGGTATCGTCTCAAGCGAACTTGAGCCACGAGAGCCGCCACCGAGCGAGCTAAAGAGAGCGAGTTGCCGTGGCAAACGTTGTAAAGTTTGATTGAGCCGACTCGGCCCCGTCCGACTCAGCCCCATCCGAGTTGTGACCCAATAGCACAGAATCGTAAATAATGTCAACCCGAACTCACCCAAACACGGTGAAATAGCACGGATTGGCAATTCCATACATACACTACTAGTGAAAGCCATTTGTACATTTAGAAACCCCCCCCAAGGACACATGGGGGGTCCCCAGACTCCACGTTGAGAACAAGTGATGCAGGATACAGTGTCACTCATTCATTGAAGTGGATGTGTTTTTTGTGCCGTTGTAAAGCATGGTTTCTTTTTATTTCTTTTGACTTCCTTCAGTCTAAACGTAGTCCCGTGCCCATCCTCAATGCCAAGGATCCCATAGACCGCCTTGTGGAGTTTATTCCCACCAAGACCCCTTATGATCCTCGCTGGATGCTGAGCGGACGGCCCAGCCAGAGTGAGTACATATTATCAGTGTTTCTCTGGATGCTGAGCGGACGGCCCAGCCAGAGTGAGTACATATTATCAGTGTTTCTCTGGATGCTGAGCGGACGGCCCAGCCAGAGTGAGTACATATTATCAGTGTTTCTCTGGATGCTGAGCGGACGGCCCAGCCAGAGTGAGTACATATTATCAGTGTTTCTCAAACGTTTTGAGGGCCCCTCCTATGCCGAGCTTTGTGTGTGCGTGTGAATTTTTGCGATGATTTGATTCGCTGATCACCCCATAGCGATGATTTGTTTGGCTGAGCAAAGTACATATTGAGGATAAAAAGTGAGGGCATGAAATTGAAGACGCTAATTGTGATTGGTCGGAATGAGGACGCCAATTGTGATTGGCCGGAATGATGCACAGTAGTATGATATGTTTTTGAGTGGTGTAAACCACTCCAACAACTGGCTTTGTACCCGTGTACCCGTGTTCGTACCAAAAAAATGAGCATGGTTACTATGGTCACTGACATTACGTCAGACCACAGCTGATCAGGCTATATAAGACCCTGCACCACTCAGTTCACACGGGTGTGATTTTTTTTTATATCAAGGACCTCCAGATTGGTATAATTATTATGCATATTAGGCCACAGATCCGCATAACTCTCAGTTACAGACCTGTAAAGGTCCACAATCAATCATTTTCCTGGGGACCCCCCTGGAACCACCTCAAGGACCCCTGGGAGTCCCCCGGACACCACATTGAGAACCACTGTATTACATGAATATAGTTTCATGCAAAAGTTGGTAAAACCCTGAATAGTATTCAGTGTTCTTGTTATATCCACGCCACCACCACCACCACCCTCATAAATGCTGTATCAGCAACTTTGAAGAGCTAGCCCTTCATATTTCTTTTTTTGCATGTGTCATTTAGAGGTAAACACGAGGTGAGGACAGTCGGGTGTTATCGTTTCAGGCAGATATCCCGCAGTGTCAAGGGTTAAGCTAATTCATGACTAGGGGCGGGGCCATTAGGAGATGGGGAGGGTACTTATTCACTCACTAAAAGAGGCACAGAGAGCGGCCCGCCATCACGCCACACCACGGCAGCCCGGGATCAAGATAGCTCCACGATGGATGTTTTACACAGCGGGTCAGGACCAGGCAGATTCCATATCAATGTAATTACAAGTCAGGTGCGCAAAGAGATTGAGCACAGCGAGGGGGAGCCAACCCCATGTCTTTAGTGGTGATGAGTGCCGCGGCTTAATTGAATGGTATAACCCTCTCCGGCTGGGCCATGTTTCTCTCTCCGTCTGCAAGCAGCCACAAGCGCTGACCTAGCCTCTTTATACAGTCATCCATCATGGCCTCTGCCAAGATGGCAGATTACAGGTGAACAATACACAACTTCTGACTGCAGCTGAGATGACAGCAGTGTATAATCGGGAACACTGCAGGGAGGGCAGAATGTATTTACTGAAAGACGGACAAAAAGGACAGAAATGTGTGTCTATATTTCTAGTGTAGCGGTGAACAGCCCAGGCGCTGAATTAAGTCTGTTTCTCTTCTTTTTGACTCGCTTGTCTTTGTACCCCTTTCTATTGCTGTCATTTCTCCATATATCTCTATCTATGTCCATGTATCTGTAGCGCCGAAGGGTTCGTGGCAGAGTGGCTTCTTTGACCAGGGCTCCTTCATGGAAATCATGCAGCCGTGGGCACAGAGTGTGGTGGTCGGTAGAGCCAGGTAAGTCCCAATGAGAACAATATTAATCATAATATCCTGTTTCTACAACATACAATACAAGTACAAATACAGGTTGTCCATTATGTCCAACCACACCCGGAAGCCCGGGAATTTAGTTCCAAAGTGATTGTGTACGTTAGTGCCTTTACAATTTAGGCATTTAGCAGAAGCTCTTTTACAGTACAGTAAGCAAGAAAATCACAACACAAGTACCGGTACATACTACATAATACATCAAATACATGAAAAAATAGTCATCAAGAATCATAAGGAAGGTAAGAACCTAGCATCTGTAAACGGTAGAAAATCTGTACAGTAAAGCTATGAGTATACACTAACACTATAGAGTGCTATGTCTACATAAAATGCTATCTAAATTGTATAGGTTTAGCCTTTTGCATACCCCTGTAAGGTCGTCGAGGCCTTTAAACTGAAGATGGAGGTATGAGCTTTGTAAAACAAAAAATCACACCCGTGTGAACTGAGTGGTGCAAGGTCTTATATAGTCTGATCAGCTATGTCAGTGACGTCACACACTAACCATAGTAACCATGCTCACCTTTGCACGGACACGTAGGTATACAGGTACACAAACATACAGACAAAGCTGGTTGTTGGAGTGGTTTGCACCACTCAAAAATGACGTTAATGACATGGGTTTCCAATTTCTACCTGGTGTCTCTTTAAAGGCTTGGTGGGATACCTACTGGAGTGGTGGCTGTGGAAACCAGATGTGTAGAGCTCTCAATCCCAGCTGATCCAGCCAACCTGGACTCAGATGCCAAGGTGAGGTTTGCTCATGGTATGGGCCAGGGGTCCTTGAGGGAGTTCCAGGGGGTCCCCCACTCCCCAGCTAAATGATAGATAGAAGGAACAAAATGGACCCTTATGGGTCTGTAACTCAGAGTGTACAAATGGAACCAATGGAACCACCAAATGGACCGTGACGGGTCCATTTGGTTCCATAACTTCCATTTGTATACTCTCAGAGTTAAATTAACATTGATTTTACAATATAAATTGGTGTGCCAGGGATATAAATGCCATTAAAGGTGAATTACGCCCAAGTCATTTTCTTACCGTAATATGATGACGATAATCCTTTGATCATACAAAAAAAAGAATCCATTCTGAGCGTTCCTCAGCGTGTGTTTTTTCGCCACTAACAGAGGTTCATACATAGTATCATCAGAATTCAGTAAAAAATATGGGTTGTGCGGAACTCTTCTTTAAGTCCGTAGTAATGCATGTCAAACTGAGAGATCCTTGAAATTAAAATGGTAAGAATCTTCTCTTCTGGGGTTCCCTGGCATATCCTTTCAGATGGGTGTCCGCGGTAATCTGACTCCAACAGATGGTGGCAGTATTGAGTTATTTCCCAGCTGTTTATACCCCACATGGGGACACACGAAGCCAGTCATTGGAGCGGTGTGCACCACTCAAAAAAGAAAGGGAAAGAGGCTGGATGCCCACCACGTAAATGTCCCAGTCTGGATATATTCCACGGACAGACATTCAGTTGTTTAGACATTATTCCATGTGTCTTAACCCATTTAGACCTGAGGCCGATTCTACAAATGCCTTCTTTCTAAGTCAGTGGTTCTCAAACTTTTCATAATTCAATATTATTCAAGATTTTTTTAAATGCTTTAAAAAGATGTACAAGCTCACGTGGCATTGGCTAGAGGCAGCCTAGAGACAAGGCAGCCAATCATGAAAAGGTATCTACTACGGTCACTACTGGAGGTAGTAGTGAATGTAGGCCAGGATGCTTTTCAAGCACCTTGCAAAAAACAAATGTAGCTGTAGCTGTCCTTTGAAGTACAGATAGCGATATGCCTCATAGACAATCCACTTTTTCCCTTAGAAACTCGCTAATGTTGCCACAACATTGATGCCATTTGCCCTTTGCTCATGCATGTGCACCCCACTGCAGTTTGTATTGTAAAGCATATTGATAATTCAAGGACTTTAGGGTTGCTGAGTCTTGGAACTTGCTTTCAAGACTCAGCAATAATGTGTAATCTAATGGTTATATAGTGCTATGTAACTCATATCTCTACGGTGACACTGGGGTGGGTTTGGTGTAGGGTGGAATTCTCGTATCTGACTTTTGTTTTGTGAATCTGTTAATGTAATGAGTATTACATTATTTCAAATGGTTACATCTCCAAGGACCATCACCTTATCGTGGTGGAGAGGTTTGAGTGCCCCCATGAACCCGGGAGCTGTATTGTCTGGAGCCTAGTGCTCCTGGTAGGGTCTCCCATGGCAAAGTGGTCTCGGGGGAGGGGCCAGACAAAGCATGGTCCAAAAACACTCATGGAAGAACAAGAGAGAAGAGATGCGACCCGGCCCGGAGGAAGCCCGGGGCCCCCCTCTGGAGCCAGGCCCGGAGGGAGGGCTCGTCAGCGAGCGCCTGGTGGCCGGGCTTACCACGGAGCCCGGCCGGGCACAGCCCGAAGAAGCAACGTGGGCACATCTTCTCCGCCACGTGGGCCCACCACCCGCGTTAGGAAGCAGTGGGGTCGGGTGCGCTGCCAGACGGGTGGCAGTGACACTGGAGTGTTTGGACGGACCAGACCCGGGCAGCAGAGGCTGACTTTGGGGACGTGGAACGTCACTACACTGGTGGGGAAAGAACCGGACCTGGTGCGGGAGGCTGAGCGCTACAGGTTAGACCTGGTGGGGCTCACCTCCACACACAGTAAGGATTCTGGAACCAAACTCTTGGACAAGGGGTACACCTTGTTCTTTTCTGGAGTTGCCCAGGGTGTGAGGGCTCAGGCGGGTGTGGGGATACTCACAAGCCCCCGGTTGAGTGCCAGTACGTTAGAGTTTACCCCGGTGGACAAGAGGGTCGCTTCCCTCCGCCTTAGGGTGGGAGGGGGGAATACTCTGACTGTTGTTTGTGCGTACGCACCGAACAAGAGTTCAGAGTACCCGGCCTTCATGGATACCCTACAGGGGGTCCTGGATGGGGCACCTGTGGGGGATTCCATTGTCTTACTGGGGGACTTCAACGCACACGTGGGCAATGACGGAGATACTTGGGCTGGCGTGATTGGGAGGAACGGTCTCCCGGATCTAAACCCGAGTGGTGAGTTGTTATTGGACTTCTGTGCTAGTCATGGACTGACCATAACAAACACCATGTTCAAGCATAAGGATGCTCATAAGTGTACTTGGTACCAGAGCACCTTAGGCCAAAGATCAATGATCGATTTTGTAATCGTGTCAGCTGATCTGAGGCCGTATGTTTTGGACACTCTGGTGAAGAGAGGGGCTGAACTGTCAACTGATCACCATCTGGTGGTGAGTTGGTTCAGATGGCAGGGGAAACCTCTGGACAGACCTGGCAAACCCAAGCGGGTAGTGCGGGTGAACTGGGAACGTCTGGAGGAGACCTCTGTCCGGAAGGACTTCAACTCCCACCTCCGGCGGGACTTCTCTGGCATCCCTGTGGAGGTTGGGGACATTGAACAGGAATGGGCAATGTTCAAAGCCTCTATTGCTGAAGCTGCAGCTGTGAGCTGTGGCCAGAAGGTCATAGGTGCCTCAAGGGGCGGTAACCCTCGAACTCCCTGGTGGACAGCGGAGGTCAGGGAAGCCGTCCGACTGAAGAAGGAGGCCTACCGGGATATGTTATCCCGGGGGACTCCGGACGCAGTTGCAGGGTACCGACAGGCTCGAAGGGCAGCAGCCGCGGCTGTGACTGAGGCAAAGCAGCGGGTGTGGGAGGAGTTCGGGGAATCCATGGAGAAGGACTTTCGGGCGGCACCAAAGTTGTTCTGGAGGACCGTACGACACCTCAGGAGGGGAAAGCGGGGAACCATCCAAGCCGTGTACGGTAAGGATGGGACTCTGCTGACTTCAAATGAGGAGGTCGTAGGGCGCTGGAAGGAACACTTTGAGGAACTCCTAAACCAATAACATCAGACCCACCCTCCCTGACAGGAGCAGAGCCTGAGGATGATGGGGGATCGTCGTCAATCTCCCGGAAGGAAGTCACTGAGGTAGTTAAGCAGCTCCACAGTGGCAAAGCTCCGGGGGTTGATGAGATTCGTCCAGAAATGCTGAAGGCCCTGGGTGTTGAGGGGCTGTCTTGGTTGATACGCCTTATCAACATTGCGTGGAAGTCTGGGTCAGCGCCGAGGGAATGGCAGACCGGGGTAGTGGTCCCACTATTTAAAAAGGGGGATCAGAGGGTGTGTGCCAATTACAGAGGTATCACATTACTCAGCCTCCCTGGGAAAGTCTACGCCAAGGTGCTCGAAAGGAGGGTCCGGCCGATAGTCGAACCTCAGATTCAGGAGGAGCAATGTGGATTCCGTCCTGGCCGTGGAACAACTGACCAGATCTATACTCTTGCAGGAATCCTGGAGAAGGCATGGGAGTATGCATGTCCGGTCTACATGTGTTTTGTGGATTTGGAGAAGGCATATGACCGGGTCCCCCGGGAGGTCCTGTGGGAGGTGCTGCGGGAGTATGGGGTGAGGGGGACCTTATTGCGGTCCATCCAATCTCTGTACACCCAAAGCGAGAGCTGTGTCCGTGTGCTCGGGAGTAAGTCGGATTCGTTTCCGGTGGGGGTTGGCCTCCGCCAGGGCTGCGCATTGTCACCTATCCTGTTTGTGATTTTCATGGACAGGATCTCGAGACGAAGTCGTGGCGGAGAGGGTATTCGGCTCGGTGACCTAAGGGTTGAATCACTGCTTTTTGCAGATGATTTGGTCCTGATGGCACCATCGGTCCAAGACCTTCAGCTCTCACTGGACCGGTTCGCAGCCGAGTGTACGGCGGCTGGGATGAGGATCAGCGTCTCCAAATCTGAGGCCATGGTTCTCAGCAGGAAACCGGTGGATTGTGCAGTCCGGGTAGGGAATGAGGCATTACCCCAGGTGAAGGAGTTCAAGTATCTCGGGGTCTTGTTCACGAGTGAGGGGAGGACGGAGAAGGAGATCAGCCGGAGAATCGGAGCGGCAGGGGCGGTATTGCAGTCGCTGTATCGCACTGTTGTGACGAAAAGAGAGTTGAGCCAGAAGGCAAAGCTCTCTGTCTACCGAGCAATCTTCG
Organism: Electrona antarctica; assembly: GCF_951216825.1. Classification (NCBI taxonomy): domain Eukaryota; kingdom Metazoa; phylum Chordata; class Actinopteri; order Myctophiformes; family Myctophidae; genus Electrona; species Electrona antarctica. The sequence continues at coordinate 43,026,007 of NC_136789.1, read as the reverse complement.
TTCCTACTCTCACCTATGGTCATGAAGTGTGGGTCATGACCGAAAGAATAAGGTCGCGAATACAAGCGGCCGAAATGAGTTTTCTTCGACGGGTGGCTGGCATCTCCCTTAGAGATAGGGTGAGAAGTTCAGTCACACGAGAGAGACTCGGAGTAGAACCGCTGCTCCTTCGCCTGGAAAGGAGTCAGCTGAGGTGGTTCGGGCATCTGGTTAGGATGCCTCGCGGGCGCCTCCCTAGGGAGGTCCTCGACGCACGTCCCACTGGGAGGAGACCCCGGGGCAGACCAAGGCGCAGTTGGAGGAAATACATCGACTCACTGGCCTTGGAACGTCTCGGAATCCCCCAGGAGGAAGTCACTAATGTTGCTGTGGAGAGGGAAGTCTGGAGCACTCTGGTGGAGCTGTTGCCCCCGCGACCCGACTACGGATAAGCGGTTGAAGATGGATGGATGGATGGATGGATAGTTGGCTTTCTCTAGAAGGGTGCCTACTCTTGCTGTTTCCATTTATTATTCAATTTATATTATTCCCCCAAAAAACATTGGACCAGTCCTCTTCCTTCACTTTCACCTAGAAACGTAATGTAATGTCCAGCTTGTTTGGAAACCGTGAAGACTTTTTAAACTTTTTTAATAGTTAATACGTTTTGAAATATTGCATTTTTTATTTTTTTTTACTTTTTTGCAAATTTTATACTAGATCAATTGAGGGGCAAATATTGAACCTGTGGAACTCTATAGGCCTATATGGTGGTCAATATGACATCAGTGCTGTTCAATATAGCAAAAGCATATTTTTTAGTTTGCATTGAATCTGTTTATTTCCTTTTTCTTTGTAGCTTATCCAACAGGCTGGCCAGGTGTGGTTCCCAGACTCTGCCTTCAAAACAGCCCAGGCCATCAAAGACCTGAACAGGGAAGGCCTGCCTCTCATGGTGTTCGCCAACTGGAGGGGCTTCTCTGGAGGAATGAAAGGTACAAATCATTCTCCGTGGAATCAATGGCTACTTTAGAGCAGTGGTGGAGGGTTTTCAGTTATTTTCCTTCTGCTCCACTACATTTCAGAGGCAAATATTGTACTTTTGCTCCACTAAAATTATTTTAGAACTTTAGTTACTTTGTAGATTTGGATTATTGTTGCAAAATATACATGAACCACTTCAGCCCTATATACATTTTGGCCATTTGAAAATAGCCGGTCATGTACATTTTAAATTCTGGACTTTTACTTGTAACGGAGTAGTTCTCCGTAACATGATGACCGTATTGATACTTTTACTTAAGTAAAACAATTGAGTACTTTTTTCCACCACTGCTTTTGCGACTACTAAAAAAGTAGGACATGACACCAATGTGGATGGCATAGCTATGACATACTGTATGACTCCACATGTGGGCAAGGTTTCAGCCTGAAACGTAGAACATTATGTGAAAACAAATTGAATGGAACACACACTCTCTCTCTCTCTCTCTCTCTCTCTCTCTCTCTCTCTCTCTCTCTCTCTCTCTCTCTCTCTTTCACACACCTCGCTAGAATCCTACCATACGGAGCCACACCATAAGTTTGAGTGCGAGAGTTGCAACTACATATACAGTAAATTAAGCGTTGCATGATCACAGTAATGACAATCATAATAATATCTCTGTTTTCCTGCTGATCACAGTAATGACAATCATAATAATATCTCTGTTTTCCTGCTGATCACAGTAATGACAATCATAATAATATCTCTGTTTTCCTGCTAAGAATATGCAACAGCAGACACATTGGTTCTAGTGTTAACTGACAATTTGCTTGATCCTTTTGACAGTTTACCCCAGTTTACAATTGACTTGTTGGCTATGCTTCTGTTAGCAGTGTTGTTAATGTATAAAAATGCCATTAATTTATTGGTATATTTCAGTTAATTGTCCTGCCCTGTGCACTTGTTTTATTATGCAGCCTAAAAGCCAAACAGAAATATATTCTATTCTGAAATATATTTTATTCATAAGGTTCCAAATTTCCAATGCCAGAAAACACAATTAAATCGTTAATCGCAATTAGTTTGTGTGACAATTAATCAACAAACGTCAATGTGTCACACAGCCCTTGTATTCAGTCCGTCATATTATGGGAATTCCCCCTCTCTCCTCAGATATGTATGACCACGTGCTAAATTGTGAATTCCCTCTTATCTCCTCAGATATGTACGACCAGGTGTTGAAGTTTGGAGCCTACATTGTTGACGGCCTCAGGGAGTATGAGCAGCCGGTGCTGGTGTATATCCCGCCGCAGGCCGAGCTGAGAGGAGGGTCCTGGGTGGTCATAGACCCCACCATCAACCCCCGCCACATGGAGATGTATGCCGACAAGGACAGCCGGTTAGTGTTGTTTTTGACAGCAACGTTTTGATTTAGTTTTAGTCGTAGTCTTTTTAGTTTTGGTCACATTTTGGTCACCTGGAATGTTTTAGTCTAGTTTTAGTCGACTAAATATACGATTTTAGTTGACTAAATCTACAGTCGACTAAAATGTATTTTGGCGGGCCTTGATGGTGCCGTAATGTTGTGAGCTTGTAGATCTGCTATTTTCAGCATGCAAACAAGCATAACATGACTTGTCTTTTAGTTCTACTGGATCTATTCTCCACTAGTCCCTCGCTAACATTTTAGTCTAGTTTTTATTTGTTGACTAAATTGTCAATATGTTTAGTCATACTCACTATGGCTTAGTTTTCATTTAGTTTTTATTCAGTTTTCCTCAGTGTAAAACAGTAGTTGACGGAACATTTTTCATCATAGTTTTAGGTGACTAAATCAACACTACATGAGCCAGAGCTGGCCATAGGAGGGTCTAGTGCCCCTCAAAAACAGAGAGGCCAGCTTGCAAACAAAAATAAATGGCTATAATTGCTCTTTCCCTGGTCTCTCCACTCATGTGCAGAGGTGGAGTTTTGGAGCCCGAAGGCACCGTGGAGATCAAGTTTAGGAAGAAAGACCTGGTGAAGACCATGAGGAGGGTCGATCCCGTCTACATGGGCCTGTCCGAAAGACTGGGTGAGCCCCCAGATGTGTATGCATGCGTGCGTGTGTGGATCTGCAATGAGCTTGCAGATTGGCTATTTTCACTACACCATAAAGATTTGTTTTCTGATTTATGGGATTTCTTCGATTTTTCTTTCATTTATTTCTGAAATTACTGAAAAAAATCATGAGTTTTGTTTTCAATTCATGAAAAATGTAGCTTTTTTTTGTAAATGTTTTGATATAATATTAATGATCATACAAAATTAAGGAAACAAAAAACAAACGGGACCCACTGTTTGGGGAAACGGTGCATAGTCTACCTGGTTCTTATTCATAGCATCTTCCATCGCTCTCCCGGTGTGTGTGTGTGTGTGTGTGTGTGTGTGTGTGTGTGCGTGTGCGTATGCGCATACAGTATGTAAGGAGAGGTATAATACATCAGGTTAGGAGCATGTGCAGTGTCACCCTCGTTCTTTATCTGAGGTTGATGGTATCGTCCCCCCCCCCACCCCCCCAATAGGGAGACGTGTCAATCACAGCGGGCTCAGATCAATCAGCAGCTGCACTGTCTCTCCTTCTCTTCGCCTATTGATTTCCCCCAAGGCCCAGATTGGGGGGGGTGGGGGGGGGGGTGGACTGAAGGAACGGAGGGGTGACCAGGAAGGGCTGGGGAGAGTTGAACGATTGAAATTGACAGCAGAAGTCAAGTCAGCCCAGGCGTTTGTGGTGGAGGAGGCTAACCTGAAATGCTAACCACCGGCAGCTAATTCAGACTCGGTCTTCCGCCACTAATAATATTTGTGGGAAGGAAGGTTTGAGATTATTTTATACTGAAATAGTATATACAATCCCACAGCGTGTTGTAATTGATTGCATACTTCATGTATTAGTTATTAAAAGAAGAATAAAAACTGTCAGTATTTAGAAGACATTTGTAGAATGGGGTCAGGTCTTAATGGGTTTTAATCTGCTGTGTCCTGAACCGTCCAGGGACTCCAGAGCTGAGCCCCAGCGAGCGTAAGGAGCTGGAGACCAAACTGAGGGAGCGCGAGGAGTTTCTCCTGCCCATCTACCACCAGGTGGCGATACAGTTCGCCGACCTCCACGACACCCCGGGACGCATGCAGGAGAAAGGCGTCATCACGGTGAGAGGGTGGTGTGGTGCAAGGTTTTTAGAGTCAACTAAAACTAACGAATAAAACTAAAATAAAAACAATTTTGTTAACTGAACTTAACAGTTCTACTGCGTAACCCGTGTTCCCCGCTATTTAATCCAATATTCTACGCTGCCTAGATTGTCTTATTACCTTTGGAGCATATGCCAATGTATTTGCGACGCATTGTGAGCTTGTAGATATGCTATTTTCAAATGGCCCAACCGAGTGAGCAGAGCTGAAGTGGTTACTGTATGTTTTGTAATAATAATCAAAACCTACAAAGTCACTACTAACTAAAGTTTTCAAATAAATGTAGTGGGGCAAAAGTACAATATTTGGATCTGAGATGTATTGGAAATTGCAAATAATCAAGTAAAGTACAAATACCTCTAAATTGTCCTTAAGAACTAACTACTTAAGTAAATGTACTTAGTTACTTTACACCACTGGAAATCGCAGTCAAAATCAGACGGCATCGACGCTATCGACGTGGCGATCCTTTTCATCCGTTTTGTATTTTTCTTTGTGTTTTGAAGCTATCTTTGTCATGCATGCAGAGGTAGTAAAGTGTCGCATGTGAATAAAGCAGTGCTGCATGAACCTGCCTATGGAAGCCTGGAGGCTAGCATCAGTCTAGCTGCTGCTGCTTGCACCTCCCCAGTGAATAATGTTGTAATCTCGCTCGGCGCTATGAGACGCGTCTTCACAATTATCTTCTGATGACCCTGGTCAATCACCTCAGCACAGCCCAGCACAGACCTGCCCGGGGCTACCCCCATCCTGCTCCATCCCAAAGCCATCCTTCACACATAAATACAAGTGTGTGCTCTCTCTCTCTCTCTCTCTCTCTCTCTCTCTCTCTCTCTCTCTGCGTGTATATGTGCACACATACAGTATATCGTGTGTGTGTGTGTGTAGTTTCTATATGAAGCAAACAAATGCCTTAAAAAAACATAACTTTTGATAGATAAGCAATCGGACATTCTTATACAGGCTTACATGCCAATGGTTCCACCGTTTAGAGACAGACCTGACCAAACTCAATAAAAGGGTTAGTCAGAATTAAAATGATGCTGTTGGCAGAATCAGACAGCCCTATACTTCCTACATTTGTACTTGAGGTTCTGTAGAATCACACAGCCAACTCATCATACATTAGATTAGGTAGTACATGAGGTTCTGCAGAAGAGGTGGGTACACCGATAATAGCTGATACAACTGTTAATCCATTGAGACCTGGAACGCATCCATGTCACGTTAGCGTTTAACCACATTAACCATTAAAATAAACAAAAGTTAAAATAAACGTAGATAAAATGATGTGCCAAACCATTGTACTGTACCTGCATGGATCAGCTCTAATATATATCTGTATGCTAGTGGGCTTGTTTTCCTCCCACGGTTGACATTCACATTTTATGAAATGACAAATTAGTTTCCCTTCGATATTGAATAACAAAGTTCCGCATTAATTTGTAACCAATACATTAAAGTACTGTTGTATCCAATTTCAGGGGATCGATTCACCTTTTCGCTGCTTCATGATAGGACAGTGTAAACGAGAAAGCATAGAAGAGAGGCAACACAAACGACAAAGTCTCGGAGTGGGGTTCCAGCGTGGAACATTGTGCTTACATGATCCACCAGCTTGTTTGTGTTTAAATATGTAGTCACGTATCTAATTAAAGTGATAACATGATGACAGTTTTACATAGCGAACAGGATAAGGAAACCAACCATCAAACCTCAGAATCTGCCATTTTTTTTAGAGAGGTTTTTTCACAATTTGTGTCAATTTGAACATTTCCCAGGATATTCTGGAATGGCCAACGTCCCGTCAGTTCTTCTACTGGCGTCTGCGGCGTCTGCTGCTAGAGGACACGGTGAAGAGGAAGATCCAAGCGGCCAACAGTGAGCTGACCGACGGCCAGATCCACGCCATGCTGCGCCGCTGGTTCGTAGAGGCCGAGGGCGCTGTCAAGGTGAGACCTGCTGCTGCTGCTGACCTCCTTCCAGATCCCTTTTCACTGTTCATCGTTTGGGATTCTTCATTATAGTTTAGTTTTAGTTCGTTTTTTCTAATTCAGTTCGTTTTTTAGAGCGGGTTTGCTAGTTTTGGTTTAGTTTTTATTATTTTTAGTATTCGTTTTAGTCTTTTGAATCCCTTTTCAATTGAAAAGGGATTCAAAACTCAAGAAAAGATTGCATTTAAAAAATAATATTCAGTTACAAATTAAGCTTATAAATAAATTGACAAAAACTAATACTAAGGGCATTTTGTCTATCATTTCAGTTAGTTTTAGTTATTTTTGTAAACATTGTTAAATTGTCGTTTTTCCTTTTCTAGTTTTTATTTAGTTCAGTTAACGAAAATGTTTATTTTTTTATTTTAGTTTTTGTTTTTTCGTTAGTTTTAGTTAACTATATTAACCACTCACTGGCTGACTTATACACTGTACACCTTTAACTCGGAGTGCACAAATGTAACATGCATACACTCTCAGAGTTACAAATGGCTACATTAACACAGGATTTTACTTTCTACTAAACAATTTAAAATAAACATACCTGCACACTTGCAAGACTGTGTGCCATAACAACGCCATGTAAAACAGCAGTTTGACTACACTAGTGGTAATGAAAGCACTTTAAAAAGCAAGATATTATAACTCAGCATTAACCCGCTTTATCCACTCTCATGCCTTTCCTACAAATTATCAGAAATAATGATTGTCTTGGCATTTTCCATTTAACCAGTTTGCAGAATCAGCTGTATTCATTTGCAACAGAGAGAATCCTGGGAGAACCAGACAATCTAGCTCTGATAATTATAGCTTTCAAGCCATAGTGTGATATAACTAAGGTCCAGCTGACCCACAAAGTCCATGGATATCCATTTCCACTTCAGCTTTCAAAGAAGTGCACGGTAACAACTGGCAGTATTATTTTAGTAATGTATAGGTACTGTAAGTCAGACAATTAAACTGCAAGCATTCTTATTACTGCCTGGCAGTAATCCTACTCCAATGTAAACAATCGTTATATGCATTAAGTGGCGCTGAATTGACACAGTATGTGATAAAAAAAACTAGCAACACCCCATGGAGATAAACGCTGTCCACCGCGGGTCAGACTGGGGCTAGAGGACTAGCTGCAGGGGTTGCTACAGCCAGACTGGGGCTAGAGGACTAGCTGCAGGGGTTGCTACAGCCAGAGCAGCTTTTGAAGAATCTCAAGTAGTGACCCTCTTGTTGGCTAATGCATTACTCCAATTGGGATTGCCTGTCTTAAGCTACAATTAATCACAGCCCTGGCACGTGCAGATAGGAGAGCAACACGCTGTTTCTTAATTAAAAGCAAACAGATTAAAAATGATTAATAAGGGCATTAAATGTTCTAGTGGACTACAAGCAGGAGTGTTCATAAAAAGGCACCAGACCATTAACGCCCTGGAAATCTTTGCTAAGCCCCCAGCCTGGCTTTGTTTGGGATCAGGCATGCCAGCACTCATGAATACTAATTTTTTTCAGTACCAGGTCCAGTCACAAGACATTAAGCTTTTTCTTTTGATGTGCGTGCGTGCATGCGTGCGTGCGCTGTACGCTCATTTCTACAACAGCTGCCATTTATGTTTATTTTCAGCTAATTTCTACAACAGCTGCCTTTTAGGACCATTTAGTACTTGGCTGTATCAATTGTAGATCTTTATTTTATTTTCACTGGACCTTGAAAAAACACGACTGTCACCACGAATCAAGCTCTCATTTCTCCACGCCTGTTCACCCATTGTTGATGGCTGATATCATGAGGCCTTGCTGAATATCTGAGCCCTGGTATCCAATGCCAAGTCGTTCCTCGTTGCAGCAAGGTTATAATAGTTTTGGACTTTTCATTATACTTAAGCTTTAATTTGTTTTGTCTTTTTTTTCTTTCTAATTCAGTTAGTTTTTGTTAGTTTTTAGAGCGGGTTTTTATTTTTGTGACAATGCTTTTAGTTTAGTTTTTGTTAGTTTTCTCTGCCATTTTCAATCCTACACCTGACAAATAAGTCAGGTGCAGGATTGAAAAGGGCCAGAGTAGGTATTGTCTATCATTTCAGTTAGTTTTAGTTAGTTTTGTAAACACACAATACAGTTTCAGTTAGTTATTGTGATTCTTTTCCTTTTCTAGTTTTTATTTAGTTCAGTTAATGTTTTGTTTTTTTTAGTTTTTTCGTTAGTTTTAGTTAACTATAATAACCTTGTGTGGCAGGCCTATCTGTGGGACAGCAACGAGGAGGTGGTGGAGTGGTTGGAGAGGCAGCTAGCCGAAGACGAGGGTGCGAGGTCCGTGGTCGACGAGAACATCAAGTACATCCGCAGGGACCACATCCTCAAGCAGATTCGCAGGTGACACCTCTCAATAATGCACTTTGACAGAAGTGGGATATTGCTTTGCAACGCCAATTTTCACCAGTCCCCAGTCCCAGTCCCCCCCCCCCCACACACCTCTCTCCCAGCACCATTTGCCAGTGATGGAAAAAGTAAAAGTCCGGATTTCAAACTGTACTTGAGTAAAAGTAAAAAAGTATTGGTATCAAAATGTACTTGAGTACCAAAAGTAAAAAGTACTGAAAGTAAAGTAAAGTACTGTGCCGAATGCCTAAATCTAAAAGTAGATCGGCTATTTTCAAATGGCCGAAATGTACAGTATATAGGGCTGGTTAATGTATGTTTTTTAATAATAATAAAAATCTACAAAGTAACTAAATTTTTTAAAATAATTGTAGTGTAGTAAAAGTAGAATATTTGCCCCTGAGATCTAGTGGAGTAGAAGTACTGGAAATTGGAAATAGTCAAGTAAAGTACAAATACCTCAAAACTGTACATAGTTACTTTCCACCACTACCATTTGCCATTATTATATCGTTTTCTCACACGAGTGTCCTTATCCTTTCTTCCTTTCTTCTCAGCTTTGTTCAAGCCAACCCAGAAGTTGCCATGGACTCCATCGTTCACATGACGCAGCATATCTCGCCCACACAGCGAACTGAGGTGGTTCGTATCCTGACCACCATGGAGGCTCCGGCCTCCTCCTAGAATGACTGGGGGGACGCGGGGGGGCTGCCCTCTCTCTCTCCTGCCTGGCTCTGCTCAGACCACACCCCACATTTTAGCCAGGCCTGTTCCTCCTGACTATACTGTAGGACCTGGGCTGGAATCTAGAGCTGGAGGAGCCAAGCTGACGGCCTCTTGACGGCAGCCAAGTTACTGATGAAGCTTGTTGGCGATGATTCTGAGCAGGAGAGAATTTGAGTGCGACTGACCTCAACCTTAAACATTTTGTAAATGTTCTGACATGTGGTGGTACAGTAGTGTGTGTGGAGATAAGTTAATTGTATTGTATATTTAAGTGCAATTTGGAAAAATGACACAGAGACCAGAAATATCACAACATTGCGGGTTGCAGAGATGTTGCACAATTGGCTGTTATTGTTTTGTGATAATCAATTGGGCCTCTGTTCTGTTTGAACTGGAAAATGCATAGAAATAAATTCAGGAATTCGGGATGTAGTCCAAAAAAGGCACCTTAATTTTTTTAAGGTTTGCACATAAAGATTTGAAGCAATTGATGCAAAATTGGAAAAGTTACCATGTTGCAGGGAGTGATGGTGGAAAAAAATCACACACCTTACTAGGGAGAACTTAATTACTGGTCAAAAACTGGGAGAAGGGGGGGCACCATAGCATGTACGTTAGGGGGGGGGGGGGGTTCTTGTCTGCTTTAAACACGAGGACAGAAGAGCCCAGCGGGGCGTAGGTACAAGGTCCCATTCAGACCCTTGCTGTTTCACAGGTACCCCGGAGTGAGCTGTGGGCAGCCAGCCACACAACAAATCCACGGGAGACGGAATAGCAGCTGCCACCTCTGTTCTCCCTCACACTGCACACACACATGCTGCTTTGAATGCACTTTACTGCTTACTGGTCCCTCACACCGCATCCGGCAGCACACACCACACGCACAGTGTTGCAGCGTTGAATCGGGTGTGTATGTGCACAGACACTCTCCCTATCTCTCTCACGCACACACATACACAGTTGATTATGGCAGTAATGGACGCATACTGTTTCATAAAGTGGATTCTCCTCCCTTGGGCTACATTCTCTCCAATTATTGAGGCTTAACCCCCCCCCCAAAAAAGAGAACACAATCATTAAAACAAAAAGAGATGGTTCTCTAGCAGTCTTTTTTTTTTTCCCCTAGAAAATATTTTTCAATTAAATTACTAAATTGTTTAATATTAGTTATGTCAAAGAACATAACGGCTTTACTGTATGTCACTGGACTTACACATGCTGTGTGACTTAAATTGTGATTTTGTAACTTTAATTGTAATCTTAAGTTTACTGTTACATTTGAATTTTTGCGGCTTTGTGACTTTTTTTTTTATACTGACCTTCCTAGAAGAAAATACAAGCATTCTGTGTTGGGGGATACATCCTGGATATATGATATGGTATTATGGTGTTTAAAAAAATGTGAAGTCTTGCAATACATTAATTCCAATGACATGCGTCATTCCACAACAGTATCCTAAACCCTGCTGAAAGGGCAAATATTAACAATGTTGTATGGCTTATTGGGACACATGGATCCTCTTATGTTACAAAGTGTCTCGTTGTTTCCTGGATGATGTTGGAGACCAGATAACAGTTGTGAGTCTTATCACGTTGCAAACTTAATAAATGTTGCTGAACATACAATAGTGTGCCGTTTTATGTGTAAACTTTGAAATTGTTTCTTATACTAGCTGTAGTAAGTAAGAATACAGAATCGACAAAAACAACTGAAGTCGTTGAATTGCACTAATTTAATTTATCAGTAGTTTTTTTATGTACTGATGCTCTTCGAGATAGATAATCACGTCACTGGAAGCCTCATTAATTAGAGTAATCAGAATCAAGTCTGATACACTGGAGAGACCTTTTCTGATTGCGCTAGTCTAAAATGATAGTCTCTTATTCGTCTACCCACAGACATCTCTTTCTTATGGATTTTAAACTTCAACCGTCTTAAGGCGGCTGAAGCGTGCGTGTGTGTGTGTGTGTGTGTGTGTGTGTGTGTGTGTGTGTGTGTGTGTGTGTGTGTGTCATTCATATCTTCCCCTTGGCCCTGTCAACTCTATTACTGTCCTACCAACAAATATGTAAGACAAATTGAGTTGCATGCACTCAATACCCACCACAATTATTGGAGGCCCAATAAGAAAATGACTCATTTGGTGTTATAATTGGAAATGTGACTTGCCTGGTCCCTCTGCTCTCCCAGAGGGCTTTGCTCATTTGTGGAGGCATGCTAGGCTGGCTAATTCTTCTTTTAATCACAGACAAACTGCAGAACCAGGTCCTTCCACTATAACATTTGAATGAAGCGATGGGGATTTGAAAAAGGAAAGAACAAACGTTTCCAGGAAGCTGTTGTGCCATTCTTGTTCCAATTCTTCCCCAAGATTAAAATGAGATGCACCACTTTGTTTCCCCAAATACAATGCATTCTAACCCGTTGCATTCAAAATCGAGGCAGGATCGAGTCATTGTTCAGGGCAGGCATAGCCAACTTTTTACATTATTAGGCTGCAATAAAGGAATAATATTAAAATCATCTTAATGCATTGTAGCATTAATGCATAATGATTTGTTTATAGGCTACTACGCTTTCAAACAGCGAAATGGATGGAACAGTCAACAGTGGACAAATGGAGACAGTCGATGACAGAGGCAATGTAAGGGGGGGTGGGGTGGTATGTATGTTGAGATGGAGAGGGGGGGATAACGATAGAAAGAGAAGCAACGCAATCATCATGCATCCGAGACGAGCATAATTCCACATTCACGGGTCTCAACGATTTGACTTGAGACTCAAGAGACAATAATGCCAGTGACCCAGTTGCAGAATTCCAATTAGTGGATATGTGTTGGCCTATGTATGCAACAGTTGAGGAGATGGAAAGAGAACGACGATCTTTACAGAGCCTCGGGGTTGTCTGATTGCAGCCTCAACACACGAGTCTGGAGCCCCATGGCTGCAGCCCGATTTATACTAGGCTTAGGCTACAGTACTTCATCGTACGACTGTATTGCACTTGCCCCCCCCCCCCCCCCACACACACACACACACGCACACACAAAAATAGCTGATCTAGCCTGGGCCCGTACCACCACCACGCAGCATAAATGAAGCAGGATTGAGATGGGATGGGCATGGGGACCCATACGACCCAAATCAGTGAATGCAGGCCCCAGCTGTGCTCCAGCTCTGCAGACAGCAAGAGGATTGTGGAGACAAGAAGACAAGTGCCATTTATTTCAACCGCGTTCTCAATGCAAAGCAGCCTATTCTTCAGACAGACCGGGTATGATTTCACATCTTTATTTGAGGGTGTTTGTCTGTATGACGAGCACATCTGTTCGAGAGTGTGTCTGGATATGAGATATATGGAGGGGGAGGGGGGGGGCATGGTGAGATGGATTGGTCTCACACTTATTGAGGATCACTTGAAATCTTTTCGACTACGGTGTATTATGTGTCTAGGAGCCTGTGGAGCAGACACTAGATGGCAGTATGTGATGTCGCCGGCATGCAGGCCAACCAACGCCACTCAGAACATCCATGATTTATCAGCTATGATTTGTTAGCCTGGTTAACCACTCCCCCTTGAATACATTTCATTTACCTATGATGGAATGCTCTAACTAGGCTACAAACAACTTAAATATAGCCTATATAAAAAAAGGATAATAACTAATGTAGGGATTATTTTCAAGTTATATCTATCTATCTATCTATATCTATCTATCTACAGTATCTATCTATCTATAGTATACTACCAGTATACTCCTAGTATACTACCAGTATATTATACTATAGTAGTATACTACTACCCCTAGTAGACTACCAGTATACTCCTAATATACTACCAAGAATTAAGATATCTGTAGATTGAGGACGATCAAATGTCATAATGTAACAGTCTCCTCAACTTTTTTTTGTTCCTAAAACTCAGTTGAGAGAGAGCCACATGTACGTTCTCAATTTAACGCTGAGAGAGAGAAAAAGAAGTAGCTCAGTCAATGTAGCTCAGCTTGCTTTTTCTATGTAGCTGTAGCTTTTCAGGCAACATTTCTTCAGGGGCATAAATGTAGCTTGATCAAACTACTGCCATGAGCTACTTGTAGCTGTACAAGCTACGCTTTCGAAGTAGCTGACCCAACACTGCTATCTATCTATCTATCTATCTATCTATCCAGAGATGCTATTATTTCTGTAATATTTCTAGTCAGTAAACTTTAACTTCATTTCTATTTGGAGGCTTTAAGGTGTGCTTGCCAGCCATATTTGGGCCCTAACCTTGACCTGTGTTGTTAAACAGTCCTGTTGTATGCCTATGTTGATCTGTGATAAGCTAAGAAATTATAACATTTATAACATTTCCACCTACAAGAACTGTATAAACATAGTCTACCCCAATTTCAAATAAATCCTGTAACTGTTTAGTATCCTAATGCAGTGGGGTCAGTATACAAGGGAGGCTGCATGTGTTAAGCCATTGCTATGAATATCAAGTTAACATGGCTATTATTCAGTAACTTTTCAGCGAGCGACACTGTGTGGTGCTACAACGTATAAATAAGGCTTTACTCTCTGGGGCCAAGAAAGCAGTCTGTCAACCAGCTTTAGGCTTAATCCCTAATCCCCATTCGAAATTTGCCGCTAGGGTCAAAGATTACAATACATTCTGATCATCACCACATAATGCATACATTCTCATTCTGCCCGTGCTGGGTAAACAGTGGCTGGGGAATACTGAATAGCAGGATGACAGGGGGGGTGAAGGCTAATTCACAAGCTGCTGCAGACAGGGGAGGGCGGGGCATTAGAGCAAGGCCAAACAGAGGAGAGGTTGTGAGGTCTGAGATCAAATGACCCCTCAGAACTACAATCCTTTCCTTGTATAAATCATGTTATATATGCCTGATCACCACAGTAATACACAAAAAAAGAAATAAACACTGCAAATATTGATTTAATGAATTACTTTTAAAAGCTATTGTCCCCTGGATAACACATGATTGTTGTTTGTTTACCATTGAGGCAGGCGAAAACCTACAGCAAATGAGAAATGACACTGACACGTAAGTATAATTGATATTCTATATTGCATATTGCATTTTTGCTGTCTGTCCAGCAACAGCGACAACAACAAAAACTTTTAGGGAATGTCTCTATCTAGCCTATTCACACACTGTGCTGTAGCCTAATAGGGGATGAGACTGTCGTTTAAGGTATAAGCCACAGTAGTATAAATTAGACTTTATAAAACGTGAGCAGTAGTATGCACAATAACAAGCTGTATGGATGAACCTGTGCAGTGCAGACCAGGTGAGATTTCTCCGTTGGCCAGGCGGCAGCTCTTTTCTCCTCCGCTTTCTTTCCCCCCCGACCTGACATTAGCATTCATAGAGGCACTGGAGTGTGGCGAGCTGCGACCGTCAGGGCAGCTATGAAATGCAGCGGTGGAGCGCGAGAGAGGAGGGAGAGGGAGGAGGTGAATGGTGAATGGTGGGCTGATGGTAGAGGTTGCCCAATGCGGGATTGTGGGAAAGGTCAGCGGCCAGTGTGCTGCGTTTTGTGGCACATACATCACTGTTATTACTGTAGGTCATTGATTGGTATGGAAATGAGGGGAGGCAGCCGGCTCCACGCGGAAGGGCGGGCCGAGTGTGGCAGGGCTAGGCCACTGAGAAGTCATTACCCTATTTAGAATGCCTGTCATCTCCCTGTGAACGGGCTACCCCCAGCCTACTCTGCTGCTAACCACAACACCCAACTCGCCCAGGTTCTCTTTTATGCACTCGCACCCCAAAATGTAGTATTTTTGTTTTTTACAGGCAAATTATTGATACGGGAAAAAGGTGGATATACAGTAGGCCTACATAGGACAGACTATCAGTTCTATCAGCCCAACACACGCACGCACGCACGCACGCACACACACACACACACACACACACACACACACACACACACACACAGAGGCAATAAGAGAGATAGCTAGAGAGAGAGAGAGTGAGAGAGAGAAAAAGAGAGAAACACATTATACAAATACGGTACACACAAAATTAACAATAGATTGAAAAACAGGGTTCCAGCCCCGTGGGCCTGAACTAATAGACAAAACTAAACTTTGTCAATTAGTTTATCATGGGAGCCAATGAGAAAAAAGGAGGACAAAAACAAGACCCTAATTACAATTGAAATACAAACATAAAAATTAAGACACCAAACAAACAAAGACATTATAAAAGAAGAACATTAATTTGGTAAAAGTGGAACCAATTGCTTGAATTAAGGGCCTAAATTGAACTTCAGTTAATTGACTGAAGGCTGTATAATGATAATGACTGCATTTTAGTGATGCTTATCCTACACCCTATTGCTAATGGTTCCACCTAAGCTGTATGAAGTAGTATGGAGAAAGTCCTTGATATACTAGTAGTGTAGTCAGCATCATGCACACCTATACATTGTACTGTAGGCATCTAAACACTTACACTACACACACACACACACACACACACACACACACACACACACAGTCAGTGCAGACTTGCTGACTAAAAGAGTTTGCCTGAATGCAAACATCAGTTCAGCACTGGCCCACTTTGAGAGGTTAGTCACATTAAAATGCATGCATTACAGGCATATCACTGGAGCGTGGAGAGCCAACTCCCTATGGAAATGTCCGTTTACTGCCTTTCATAGGGTCTTTGGAATGGTAGGATTTGTAGCCAGTGTCCTCTGGCTATGAAGGACAAAGGCAACCAACCAGGGAAATCATTGTGCTTCATGAGACACAGCGTTGTGCCATCCAACAGTCTTGTGGTAAAGGGTTCCTTCCAATCATACCAACAATCGTAAACACACTATATACCCGAGAAGGATTTCATGATCAAACAGAATTTCTCTGCTTCAGAAACACTCATTGCCAACATTTCTGTCTCTCGACTGGGTAGCGAAAAGTATCATATAGTGTTACTAAGGTGCTGCTCAAAACTTAAAGATGGATGATTTTTGTATTTTTATCCCGTTTTTCATGTGTTTATGAGGTTATGTGCAATGATGTCTTCCCTTTGTATTTAGGGTTTCTTCCTGGAGGCTGAAACCTTGACAGTCAAACGTGCCAAAAACAGTGTTATAGTGACATCACAATATCATCCCCTCCCCTAACCCCTGCCCCTTTATCATACAACAACAGCTGTGTGTGTGGCTTATGTTCAGGTGGATCACCACCCACCAGGAAAACCAGGCATAATTAATGAACTGGTGTGGGCGTGTCGACATAACATTCTGTACACTTTTTAGAAAAACAACTTCCTCCTTATATAATAATAATACCAGATGATCATGTTATAGGGTGGAAAAAATCACGGCACACCATCTTTAACGTGAATTTCTTCATTATCAAATAAGTCCTTGACTATTTAAGATGTGTGGTGGTCTTCGGACTCGGCAACAGCTCACATTAGAAGGGAGAGGTGGGGGAAGGGAGAAGGGATGGAGGGGAAGAGAGAGAATGATTTCTGTCATGTAGTGCACAAGGTGAATCCATAAAGTCCAGATGTAACCCTCTAGATAAACAGTGTGCTATCCAGATAACGTGACAGCTCAGGAGGAGGAGAGAGAAGGATGGTTGATCCCAGCCATAATCCAAAACTGCTGAAACCACTGCTTGTCTGTATAATGTATGTAATGTATTAACCTAGCCTATGAAATGTATGCGCTTTGAAACATTTTGGTCTGCAAAATCACCTCCCTTACAAGTTAATGTACATCAAATGAAGCTGTTGCCTGCTTAGATTCAATTAAGATACTGAAGTTAAAGCATCTTATTCAGTTAGTGCTGTAACATCTTACTGCCCAGAGCTGAGTTGGTACAAACACATACGTATACGTTTATATCAGATTCTTAGAAACACCCAGAAACACGATTGATTGATTGATTGATTGATTGATTGATTGATTGATTGATTGATTGATTGAATACAGTATTAGTCAGACATGTACAGCACGTAGTAGCCTACAGTAATTTGGAAAGAAACCAGTGTTACACATCCTTTAATAGGAACTCATTTTGGTGACAGAGTAGTAGAATGAGAATGAGGCATGAGAATGTTTGTTCTAAATTGTGGAGGTACCCCTATGGTGGTACCAGATCATGGTTATTGCTCCCTCTGGTGTTGTGGCTGTGGAGTGTTTGATGCATATATTGATTGAGTATCAAGTATTTGCAAAAGGAAGGAATTAAGGCACTTTAATTATAGCCTCGCGTAGCCATACTAATATCACTGGGTGAATATTTGTCTGGTTCCCCTCTGTGTTTTGATTTTTTTCCCCAAGGGGCGGTTACAAAAAGACTCAAACGGACTCTATTGGTTAGATCTGCAATCAATCAGAGCAGCGCAGCCCGCTACGTCACACACATCCTGGGCCCTGGTTGGTTATGGGCCGGTATAAGCCTGCCCTACAGTATATTTGCATATTGGGCCCTGGTTGATCCTCCACTACTGCTGGTCCACCGAAACACGCCCACAATTGAGCGACACCAGTCTCAATCTGGGGGGTTCAGGTTTCCCCTGAACTCTGCTGCACATGCATCTTCAAAAAACAGTGAGGGCGCTCTTACCATCGTATCATCCTGACGTAACATGTCGACGTAAATTCTCCATTCATTGTCAATGGGAATTTAATGTTTGTGTAAGACAAAAATCTAAAATCACACTTGTGTTATCATCATACATCATCACATTCCGGCCAGTGACAATAAGGGCGACCTCACTTTTCTGCCCTCACTTGTTATCCTCACTTCCGTGGTATACACACAGACACATGAAAGCTGGGCATGCTCCACCAATCAAATCGTAGCTATGGGATTCATTGGGGTACACACATTGCTCAGCCAATCAAATCATCAATATCGGGGTACACACAAACACACACTCAAACACATATGGACAGGCCATTATTGCTGATTTGCATACTCCCCATAGAGTCCCCCAAAACTCACCTGAACTCTCCACTCACAGAATGCAACAATACAACCTGTCAATCTATTATGATACAGTAAAAACATATCCTCCATCTAGAATCAGCTTCAGACTTTCGCTATAGGCATGTTTTTCAGTATTTAGGTCTAGACTCAAGACCCAGTTAAAGCATATACCTGACAACCACCTTGCCCCTTCAATTTCCACCTCCTCACATCTGTTGCTTGAGGGCCTTCTGCAACCCTCTTGCTAGTATGTCTGCCCCAGCATTGATGCTAGTGAGGTATTTCACATGATTGATGTATGCACATAATTGATTGATGTATGCACATACTCAGACCAAATTCTGAACAAATTCTCACGCTCAAGTTGTGTGCATTCAAGAGACCTTGATAATTGTGATTTTTATTATTTCTGTGCATTTTATTTTTATTTATGTATTGCTCCCTAAAGCACTTTGCAGCGAACCTTTCACAGCGTTCTTAAATTACATTATACATTGGCTTATGTAGTAGTGACATCTATTTGGTAGTTTAATCCGATCTAGAATCAGGAATATCTAATATAAGTCTATTATAGTAGCTTATTGAACTATGGCAAAAATATTCTCTACACTGCCGCCCAATTCATGCAGTGTAGGAATGAGAAAGTAGGTGGGGAACCCTTATGATTCTGTCCTCTTCAACTTTAATCAAAAGTACACTGACATGCTTCAGCCCCCTCCCTTCTTTTCATAATAATGGACCGCTAAAAATTCAGGAGGCAGGCTCCACATCAATCACTCGCCAGATTTGAGTCCAATGCAATAAATATGCAAATGAGGAGAAGCCAATGTCTCGTAGCTTTGAGATCAGCACAAGAAGAAAAAAAAGGAAAAAAACTGTATTAATTGCCCATGGCCAGAGGAATCCTATTACTGTGGGCATTGATTATAAAATTGTGTATGTGAGTGATTTTCATGAAGGAAGTGGAAGCCTTGAGCAAAAAAAGAAAGAAAAAAAGAAGAAGATAAAGAAAAAAGAAATCAAATTAGAGAACTCAGGCCAAATCGATCAACTACAAAAAGGCAAACAACAAAGAGTAAATCTAACTTCATATAATATTTCATTCAAAAGCTTCAAAAGATTTCTATCTCAAAATGCAATAGAATGTTTTTCAGGAATAACAACTTCACGACAATGTCCACAGGTATAAGTGTTCCATCTCCATAGGATTTAATATGCTATTAATTTATTCATTTGCTCCTGATGTATTAATAGGCAAACCCCCCTAGGCCAAACAACATCTCTCACATTGGCTTATATGGAGGCTTGATTGTGTTTCAGTTCGGCTACAAAGGAGCTGAGTTGCCTAACAATTGAAGTGTCCATTCTGTAAAGGTTTTGACTTCACTATCAACAATGCTTAAAAGGGTATTTGTGAACATCTGCTCTGCAGCAAACTGAGCTTACTAGCCTATTCTGTGCCATATGCGCGACTTGTGACAATGTATATGCAACCTCAATAACAGTAGGCGAGACCCTGTCCCACCAGTGGCCACCACAATATAACGTCCTACAGCACAAACATATTCTAACTCTGTGATCTACCTAAGAGCTTAATGCAATAATCAGTGTCAGCTAGGTTTAAATTGATTGGCTGGTTTGTGTTTGACTTGCAAATCTATGTCTTAATCACAGTTGGATAAAGAAGGATTAGTTTGATCAACTGCAAGCCATGTCTCTTTCAAACAGAAAAGAAACAACATGAAAATGGTATCGGCTATAAGCCTGTTTTGCACAGCAGTTGTAGGCTGACAAAAATAATATATTTTCAAATGGAAGAAAAATGTAGACGAGAGTCCATTATTGTAGTTGGTCAACACCATTGATTAAAACCTCTGTCAGAAATAATCAAATGCTGAGAAACAAATTTGGGGACTGGTTGAGCCGTGTGATAGTCACTGATGTTTCCTTGCTATAGCCTAAATTGATCATCTTGAAGGAGTATGCTCCCTTTTGCTTTCCAATGTGCTTTGCAATGTTATTCCTGTGCCGGTATAAAACAAGTGTAACAGGTGAATGGTGCACTCACTGCACCTGACCTAGTCACATGATCAGGTAAATTCATCCCAGTAGAGAAACAGTTTGATTCTATGCTGATCTTCCTCTCTTGCAGGGAGAATGAGGACTTCTTACGGTAGGCCAAAGCTCATAGTTTAAGCCTTGTTTAGTAGCACAGAATAGCCTCGTCTAATGCTATCCTGTATTTCTTTTTTTTGTATGGCTAGTGTGCATTGTGTTGTATTCTCGGGGCTGGCAAATAATGAATGTTTGTCCATGTCCATGTCTGTTTCCTTAAAGGGAACCAGCCTCTGTTTTCTGCTGTTATTTTATTTTACCTTTTAGTTTGCTTTATGTTAATTTGACTTATTAGTCATTGGCATTTGAGGTTCAGCTATAGCAGGTGCTAGACTGGTGATTATTAAATAATGAGTTTGCTCTCCTCTTTGTTTTACAGTATGTTCTCGGCAGGGTCCGCCCTGATACACGGCATCCTTTCTATGTTGGGACTGCACTGTGGGAGCTTTGGTTTTAGTCGTGTTTTTATGTTAATCTGTGACACTGCATGGTTTTGTATTGAATATTTTAGATGTTATATTGCATGTTATTTGGTGTCAAGCCTGTGTTTGACACCACCGTCCAAAATACAGAAATGGTAACCGAGGGTCCCAAAGAAAAGAGGCTAAGGGTACCCCAGAGGTATTTTTTGCCTCTACACCAAATCTCTTCACAGCCCAAAAATAAGTGATCTACAAACAAATGACATGCTGTATTAGGGACGTTGGGTTAATGTGGTTAAATTGGAGATTCAACATGGGGGATGATGCAGACAATTTTAATTCATTACCCCAACACAATTAAAACAAACCTCAATCTACTGAAAAGTGAAAATGTATGAAACCACATTAGAACTAATGGTGACTATTTTCCAACTCCTGAGAATAATAGAATTTTCTTTTTAGAATGGCTTGCTTGTTTATGCTTTCTGATCATGTGATTGCAACACTGGAGGTAACCAAGATTCCATGACCAATAACTCCCCTTTCATACTTTCACAGCTGAGCAACACCAAACCCATATAACCTTTACATTTTTGTCATCTACATCCGTTTTGAAATTTTAGGAGGTATAGTCCATGCAGCAGATTGCAAATTTGGCACAGTATAGCTAAAATAATTTTAACTGGTTACTTTAGCTACTTTAGGCTGCTACGCTGAATTACTAAAGACTAACAAAACCCAAATCTGAAGACTTACAACTTAATCCTCTTGGTCCCTTGTGGGATATAAGGCTACAATGAGCTACGCCCATCGTTTCCTATCCTTGGCAATGTGTTGTGCCCCAGGTCATTTTAGGTCTCATGAGTAGTTTCCTTTTGCCTGCCGGAGTCCATCGCAGGCTGATTTGGGAGATGGAGATCCTGCTCCATTTGGGAGATCTGGTCCAACCATTTGTCTTTGCTTTATTTCACTAGTAGTATATTGTTCTTATTATCTGTGTGAAACATCTACTATAGCAAATATGTGTGAAACATCTAATGGTAAAAAGTAGATTGGTGAACTATCCATCTCCTATTCGCTGGTTACAAGTGATGTCCCTATTGACCTTTTGCTGACCATCTTGCCATCAGAGTTTGGAAGCGCTCGTTTTCAGTAACACAAAGTCCTGCTGCCTCCTGCATTATGTGCAAATTCAAAACAGGTGGTACCCATGGGCCGTTGAGTGATATCCAACAAGCACTTCCAAACTCCAACACCTGCAAGGACAGAAAGTACCATGTCTACAGTGGAGTTTTATGAAACGAACACTTTACAGATAGAGGATAATTCAAGCTTTTCATACAGCTGCAATGTTGGTGAGTTTGATGTTGTTTAATACAATCAGGACTTTTCTGTTTAGATGTATGGGCTGTCAATGCCAAATTGCACCTAAGTTAATTGGCCACCCTGCCATTAACTTATATGGCAAGATGGCTGCGGTGTGCATATAAGTTTGTTACTCTAGTGACAGTCTATAGAGTGAACATCACCTGATTCCAAGACCAGGCAATAGCAAGGCTAGTCCAACCCTGCATTTCTATCTTTTTTTTTTCTCCACATTTTTCTCCATTTTGTTTTCAATTCCCAACATGTTGGCTTGGGGAGGGTCTCTAGACTCTAGATAACACGTGTCCCCCCGATACACAGTCGCATTTTCACCTGACAGCGAGGAGTTTCCTTGCATGGGAGAACGGAACGTGCACAGTTTGATGCTATCTCCCCCATATCTGCCCATGCATTTCCCTGCTGAACGGGTGCCCCGACCAACAACAGGGCTTGCTAATGCAGTGACTGTGATGTCATCAATTCTCTCCATATTTGGGCACGCCTGACACACAACTTCCTATATGGGCATAAAAAGGGCCACTAATAACAATTTGACAGAAATATGATAGACCCCAACAATGGTTCCAAAACATCTGCCCACAAACACTTAAATTCCTGTCACTTCGATATTTTTTTTAGGCTACTATTCTCCACTAAACATCCATATCAACTAGCTGTAATTAAAACACATTGTTTAAAATTACATATTCAACAGTTTCTCATCTGAATTACTAGTGAAAGTATAGGCTATAGCTATAGCTGATCAACACAGTAAAAACATACCATTACCAAGATAGCTTTGAAGCAAACCAAATGTAAAGAACCTATCAGACCAAACCGCAGCATCTCTGTTTGCCCACCATGACCTCAATGCAGCGTTTGATGCTTCGGTCACCAGACTCTTCTGTATCAACTTCCTTTTATTATTGACTTTACAAGCCCTTCCCAAGATGTCTCTTTATCAAACTAAACAATGAAGGACCACAATGGGAACAAGCCCCTGGGGCTTTTAGTGTTATCCTTTTAGCAGTGGTTTTCAACCCTTTTCATATCAAGGCCCATTATTTATTCTGCATTTGAGCCACGGACCACCATTTCATGACATTTAGCCTCTCAGACCCAAAACTAAAGAATATGTCCACATTTCCATGCTGTATTGCTGATACCATAGGATAGATAACGATAAAAAACAATTCCTCTACATTTTGTGTAGAATTAGCTTAAGTAATGCAGTTGTTTAACAATAATTTATACACTTGAGAATTTTACACTTGATGGTTAGCAACTCTACATCATTTAGCTGGGGACTACCTGGAACCCCCTCACTGGTTGAGAGCCACTGCTTTTAGCGTAACCTTTGACTGTACTGTTAATAAGCATGTTAATAAAGTATTAATTCAATCAAATGATTACTCTGAAGATTCTCTAAACAGGTGCTTGGGTCTCTTTGATTCACACTATATAGTATATCCCTCTTTGCCATTTGTGAAAACACATTGACTTGCTTGTCTTAACTGTCAATAGACGTGCCTCAATTTACCACTTGAGTCAGTCGGCATGGGGCGGTTCTATTGAACAAGCTGTTCCTTATTGTTTGCAGACACTCAATGTCTGCCCTGCTGTGCAAATATACCAATAAATAATGGGGTCAATACAAACAGTCTTCAATTGCACTATGTATCCCACAGTACATAACCAGTGCGAAAACGTTGTTCCATATTGATGTGAAACCTTGAATTTGTTGCTGCTGGGCAGAAACCTAGCTGTGGGCCTAATATCCATATATTAACTTTTTAGGGGGGGTTTTTTGTAGTAAATGAATGCCCCACTTTGTCATACTTCAGTGTCACACAAAAGATTGTGCAGCACATTTTAAGATTGTAAATTATTTTCTGTTTTTGAATCCTGAAAATAACAGTTTGGGACATACATTATAGCTACTAAGCTACCTTCTATTCGCTTCAAGTTTGCTTATCAAAACATGACTGCTGTAAGGCGAAAACTGCAGACAGGACACATTATCACCAATCAGAATATGTTAACAAGACAGTGCTTATTCAGATATATTGCATCTGATAAAAAAAACTAAAGGAAAAACAATATTCATATACAAATTGCTGCCAGTCTGTTAAAAACATCAAAATAGGCTTTTGAAGGTCATAAGGTCTTGAGGTACAGAAATGGGACAAATAATTTAAACATTTATATTGCTCAGGTAAAATGTATCATTTAATCTGAGCAAATTAAAACATTTAACGCAAACTTTCATTTTTCACAATGGAATGATAATTCTTCATTAAATATAGGGCATCATGGTCTATGTATTAGTAGTTCATAGTTTATGATTTTACTACGGCACATCTAGCACAACAATGTTTATAACATTACCTTTTGAAATGTGTCCGAAATAATGTATTCATGTTTGAGTGTATTGAGCCTAGGCAGTTGAAACAAATATGCTTTTATTAAGAAAGCAAAAATTGGGGGAATTGGACTTTATGCTTTAAGCTTCAGACTGGTGGCCCTGGACAATATTGACCAATGCACAACTAACTTCATTCTCCTCCATAGCCATTGAATAATGGGTATTTTAAAGTTGCTAGTCAAATTTCAAAATTGTCAAGAAATAATTCCAATGGATTAGTTAAATAACCTAACATGAAAATAATACAAACATCTATGCATAACAATAGGTGAAACCTCAGATAATTAATATAATTATGGCCTGCTGTCATCACATTTCAAGGAGCAAGGCCAAAGCTTTGTGTGTTTATGGAGGTTTAAACAAAATAATGAAAATATGTATTTCCTTTCTATTTATCTTGCTTTCTTAAGCATCCTCTGATACACTTTGGTGTATTTGGAAAATGAGTGTGTTCTTACAAAGACATTTAAAAATGAATAGGCTAATATTTATCTGTATTTCAATGGGTCATAAACTTAGATGATAGCACATACTGTGAAAGTGCAAGAGAAGCACCCTTGACTTGCTGCAATTCCAAGTAAATCTGAATTAATCCTTTGTTTCTTCCATGTTTTATTATACAGTGAATGGTCTTCTAACATTGGTGGTCACATAGTCATATAAGCCTCACCATATCACGTGAACTTTGACGTGTCAAAGATAAAGCTGTTGGTAGCATATCTGACCATCAATGTTTAAATGTAGGCTATATGTACTGTATATAAACATATTTAAAGACAAAAAAAAACATTTTATTTTTCAATTTAACGATCTGCCATTAATTATTTTCACAAGGAACAACTTCAAAGAATCAAAACTAGTTCTGAACACTCTTACAAATGCTATGCATTTCTTGTGTTCAACAACTGAAGGTGCAAAGCACTTGCAGTGTTTGTGCTGTGGTCTTTATTTGGCAACTGTTTATTTGTATTTTCTAGGTTTCTTTTTTTCTCTTATGTGAACACATAATACAAACTATAGCACAGTGAGGAACCACATAAATAGAATAAATACAAAAGTTTGGTTTCTTGCATTAAATTATTTCTCCATCTGAATCGAGGTTTCACGCTATGCTGATATCCAAACCCCTGAAAGTACTGTACATTTTTCGTAAACAGTTGACTGTTCCAGCCTACATTTCTTCTTCTTTTTATTCTGAATCTGAGTCTGAATTAAATTTAAATGCATTTTATTGTTATATAGGGAATCCAGCTTCTTTCTTCAATGTTTCTACTGAAGGCATAAGCTTTTGCTGATGGCGATCAAATCATATACAGCAACATGTCCAACACACCAACTGTACTATCAGGTCCTGAGAAAGGCTTTTGGTCAAATGTATTGATCTGCTGGATAATAATGTGTTTTAATTTCATAATACAGGAATGATGGTGAAGATGATGAGGATGAAGATGATGGTGATGGGCCTCATTTATCAATATACATAAAATGTTTAAAGAGGCAACAGTGCTGAGTTATACATGCATCTCATACCAGTATTGAGAGAAATTAATTTTGTTTCATGTATTAAGAATGATTTTGGTATAGCCCACAATGTTTTTATATTGTTTGATCAATGAAGCCCATAACTTTCAAAGCAATTACTGAACATGGTCTGACCATTATTTGAATCAGCATATCAATTATTAAGCAAACAACAACATACTCAACAGTAATTAAATAAATAAACGAACGATCAAATAAATAAATAAACGAACGATCAAATAAATAAATAAATAAATAAATAAATAAATAAATAAATAAATAAATAAATAAATAAATAAATAAACAAACAAACAAACAAACAAATAAATAAATAAATAAACAATTAATTAAATAATTAAATAAATAAATAGCTCTATCAATAAATATTTGACCAATGATACCGTGAAACAAATGAGGGGTTCTTTTGCCTTTTAGAGAATGCAGTTCCATCATGTTCCAATGCTTCCCATCATCAGACTACATATGTCACCAGACCGTTCCTTCGCTCAGTTCTGAAGAAGGCTGTGACAGCTGGTTGGCGTATCCGTTTTCGCTCTGCATGGACAGCGTGGTGAAGGGCGTGCCGGGCCCACACATCTCACTGGAGACGCTGTGCATGGAGCCTGGCCCGCCACTGGGCTCCGGGCTGGGTGAGTCTGCCGGGTGGTGGTGGGATGCAATAATGTCCGAGTAACAGTGCACGTCTCCACCAGGACAGTGGTGCCCGGGATGGTGGTGGTGGTCTATCGCCACTAATGGGGCGCCGGCAGGGATGGACGAGGGCACGAAGCCTAGCTCTGCTGGTGTCTGTGAGGACGGGGGACCACCGTGGTAGTACTCATAGTTTCCTCCTTGGCCGTAGTATTCATTCTGATAATCTGCAGTCATTGTTAAGAAAAGAACAAAAAGAAAACATCCCAGTTAGGGTTATTTGGAATAAAAGGACATTATTAAAAAGAGGATGAAACTGAAATGGTCCTCTCATAACGGCATCTGGACAGTATTAGACACTGTATTAGTCCACATTATGCACGTTTATATAATGTTCAGTGATATAAGAGTGTTCAAAGTTGTCATTCAATATGACATAATAATAATAATAATATACCTCCATAGTAAGAGAAGTGTCCGTTGGGCAGCAGCTCTCCGGGCTCCAGTCTGTCTCCCAGCGTCCTCATTCTCCTCGGGCTGCGGAAGAACGCGTGTCTCCTGCCCCCCAGTGCGCTCAGCTGCTTCATCCGCCTCTCTTTAGACCTCCGGTTCTGGAACCATACCTGCAGCAGAAAATAGCATGTGACGTCCACCAATTCATTTGTGTATTATATGTGACCAGTTTTTGAGTGATTGAATACTTTATTAACAGTTTGTAGAAAGAAACACAGGAAATATCCTACTACAGTTCAAATTCAATTAAGGTCTGCTAAGAGGATTTATAACCCAAGAAAGTGTACCTATAAAGAGGTCAATTCAATTCAAAGGAGCTTTATTGGCATGAGATAACATACGTTTCCATTGCCAAAGCAAGTGTAAAAATATAAAAAAGCCTGTTGAAAATGGGGAATGTATATGGGGAATATATATATATATATACAGTTGGGGGGTACAGCATTTTGTAAACAGCTGTGTCACATTGTGTCGTTATATACATGTTATACAGGGTATAAAGCTAAAAGAAAACAAAAAACAAAAAAGCTTTTACTTGCTGCATGCAACTATATAAATCAGTATTATATATATATATATATATATATATATATATATATAATATTGTGTGTGTGTGTGTGTGTGTGTGTGTGTGTGTGTGTGTGTGTGTGTGTGTGTGTGTGTATGTAGGCCTATATATGGATGGCCTATAGATTAGATGCATGTGTTTACCTGTATGACTCTCATGTTCAGGCCCGTCTCCTGCGCCAGCTGTTCTCGGATGTGTCTGGTGGGTTTGGGGGTCGCCGTGAACGCAGCCTTCAGCGTCTCCAGCTGCTTGGCCTTGATGGTGGTCCGCGGCCCGCGCCGCTTCCCGCCCACGCTCTGCTCGTCGTTCTCGTTGTTCACGCCCGCCTCCTTGTCGGACGAGTGTCCTCCCTCTTTACCGTCGTCCTCTTTACCGTCGTCCTCCTGCTGGTCTTGGGAATCTGGAGACATACTGGGGTCACTACACGTCGTGACTGCGATTCGAAAACAAAAGAATAAAATACCTTTATTTTACTTTTTGTTGTGAGAGGACTTGTGTAATTAATTGGATGCTGTTAATAGGCTAGACTATACTCTCGCCCCTCCCCCTTCTGCTTGTTTGTACAATATCATCATCACCTTTATTTATATACTCGGGACTCGGGAGTAGGCCTAGGCCTACATTCAATTGAGGGCAATAAACAATTAAGCACTCATTTTCAATGTAGTCGATGTTACAAATAGGCCTAAAATACATCCTTTATACGCATTACATTGTAAAAGTCAGGGTAAATTACAACGGAACTTTAAGCAGAACAAAACAAAAACAACTCAATTGAAACATGCAGGATCGAGCACTCACGGTTAAAAATGTTTTGGAACATTCCTTTGAACTGACCAAATTATGTCAGGGAGCTATTGTGTGGAATCGGACGTGCAGATGAGTTGTCAACATTGGCTATATCATTAATTTTTCAATAATATATATTAGTCTATATTATTATTATCATCATCATTATTAAATAATATGTATTCTACATAATGGCATATGAATGTGCCTTTCGTCCATCAAGAGAGCTACAATTTAGTCGTTCGTGTCAAATCACCTGCGAGCAGGATGGTGTCTTTGCCGTTGCTGTTGTGGTAGTCCTCTTTACAGACGAACTTGAACTCGTCCAGAATGTACAGCTCCTCTCCGGTGGACAGTTGCTTGTTACACATCACGCAGGTGAAACAGTTGAGGTGAAACACTTTGCTCTTCGCCCTTCGAACCAGGTCGTTGGGTGAAATGCCCTGGGCGCAGCCTCCACACTTTGTACCAAATCTCCTGTGTGGAAAAGACCAACAAAATATAGCCTACGGTTACACGGCAGGAAAACAAAAAAAATGTTATTGGTCTTTATTGGCATTGGCCAATTATGGGTTGTTGTTGAGTAGCCTAATATATAGCAATACATTATTCTACACGTTTTCTTTTGAATTGCTATTACAGGCCTCTCCCTCTCTGAGATAACAAGTGCATGGCCGAGTCTTTTCTTTTCTTTTTCTATTGCCAGCTGCAACGGTTTATTTGAATATTCATAACAGCGTGCATGCCTTGTGTTCTATGATTTGATATGAGGGTTTCAAAGCGACTTATTATTCAAATCCACTTATCACATTTTCACTCGACCTTCGGCGGCAAATAGCCGGCTCTGCAGCGTCTGATTGAACTTAAGGCGGTACACAATTCTCAAATAAATAGCCTTAGCGTATGTCCTTGCGGCTTTCTATGTTGACAGCCCTACGGTGTAAACAAAGGACAATTTAGCGGAATCAATCACAGAACATTGGCTTTCAGTTATTTCAATTAAGCCATATAAGCTATATGCCCAGCACCTTCCCTTGGATCACCTAATGAGAATATTTTCGTTTTTATATTTTCGTTTTAATTGTTCTGATAGTGTTAGGTAACCATTCCATCCACCAAAAATATTAAAGGGTTTATGCTAGCGTAATAAGCTTTTTTTGTCCCTTTTTTCTGTCCTTAACAACAGACAAGAAAGAAAGACACCAACATTTTACACAAGCGTTAAGGTTCGATCGTCGGGTCCTTACCTAAAGAAGTCGTTTTTACAGTATAATCTCCCTTCTCGTGAAAAACATTTCTCTGTCAAATTGCATTTACAATCACAGCACTGAACACACTTGATGTGCCACGGACTGTCCAGAACTTTGAACAAAAACCTATCAAGAATAGGCCTCTCGCAGCCAGCACAGTGAACCATTGTTTGGAAAATGTCCAGCCAGCCCAGTGTTGGTTGTATTTATGTTAGTCTCGGCGTGATGCTTCCTCCCCAGTGTGCTGTGGTCTTCAACACTTGCTTGAGTCTTCTTGTATGATCCGGAAATTAGTATTCAATCCAAATTAATCTGGCAAGAATTATACCATGATCCGTGAGATTATGTATTGCTCTTCTGGTCCACAAGACAACCATCCATGTTTGATCAAGAGCCCCGAACGATGGCTTAACTGCTGAACAAACAGGAATGACATTTCTGAATCAAAATGACAAACTTATAGGTCCCATGATCCAAGAAAAATGATGTGTAAAATGTATCAATACGCCGTATCAATAAAAAGGAAAGAAACGGGTTTGCATGAGTTCACCGCCGAGAAATATAGGCTAATAAATAGTGTTTTCTAAAAAATAAAAATAAAAGAAAAATCATGTAAATACAGTCAGCGTGTGTCACATTTCCCGGCGATGAGCTACAGTCAGTGTCTAAGCGCCAACAGCACAATATGAGACCTCTGGGCGGCTGTGTGTGCGCTTGCCTATTCAGACCCCGTGACGTCATCTCCCATCAAACCCTATCAGCAGCCATCCTGCCACTCTCCTCCGCGCACGGAGCATCAGAGAGAGTCTGTCTGTCTGTCTGCTATGCATGCATGGATATACAGTATAGTATACTATACCACTGTTACTCAACGTCTCATGGTGGCCCTGGTGTCCAAATGGACAGGTCTATACTAGTGTACAAATGGAAATATTTGTAATATTTGGGGCAGCGTGGTAGCCTAATAATAGCCTTACATTTTGGGTGCATATGGGCAAAATTTCGACTCATACATTCTCTCTTTTGAAGTGAGAGGATCCCTCCCTTTTACGATCACAAATAAGCTAATATACACATTTATTATCACAATTTAGTTTAATTCATTTCTGCACACAATCTGTACCACAGACGAAAAACAGTCTAAGTCCAAATTTCAGACTGACCCCTCCACGGAAAGGCCTCGTTGTCCTGAACCCTTATCTATCATTTATATATTATGGATCAATAGTGTGGACTTAGACTGTTATTCGTCTGTGGAAAGCCATTTAGATCGTTATTTATTTATTTGTTTTTATTTGTGATACATTTAGATATAGATAAATGTCATAACGTTCACATACATATATATGCCTATATGTCATTTTGAAGAGGGTCTACTGTAAAATCAGTACATAATTCATCCATTCATTTCTATTCAACGCCTGAGTGTTCATCCTGTTTTGGCATCTTGTTCAGGCTAACAATTAGCCTATATATTATAGCCTAGTTATAAATGACGACATCGTGAAAAGGCTGGGCCTGCCCTGGGTGGGTATAGGCCTCTATATGTTGCTTATTGAACGTATAACGACGCTTAACGATAGACTATCTGACTATAGCTCCCTTTTAAATTGCACAAACATGAACAGATTGTGTGTGTGTGTGTGTGTGTGTGTGTGTGTGTGTGTGTGTGTGTGTGTGTGTGTGTGTGTGTGTGTGTGTGTGTGTGTGTGTGTGTGTGTGTGTGTGTGCGTGCGTGCGTGCGTGCGTGCGTGCGTGCGCAAATGGAAGCAATATGTGCATGTCTGCATTGTGACAGGCAGCTGTTGATTTAGAATGAGCAGCCAGGTGAGGTGCTGCAAACGAAATGACGCTCTAGCCTATTCCACCACGCAACACTGCGAAATCCAGAGTGTCGACTCAATTTAACTGAGACTTAAATGAACCCGCGGTCCAGGCTATAGACTCTCACAAAGTAAAACACAGGGCACTGAGGGCAGGCTGCAGTGGCAAACAGTGGTATATGGCCCATGCACACAATGTTAATGATATAGCTTAGTATAAGCTGCCTATATATGTTTTCGAATCTGCCGTTGGCGTTTTGAGATAAAAAATGACAACAATAAAATATGCTAGGCCTATACTTATAGACTATAGGCAACTAATAATTTATTTAAGCAGGAATATTGCGAAAATGAGAATTGTAGCCTATAGCTATACGGGTAAAATCTTTCCTTGAAAGCTTTTGGGGTTTTGTGCATGTGAATAAAACTGAATCAGTGACAGATGATAAATGATCAGGATTTGATTTTCGGGACGTGGGAAGAGAATGGCTAAGGGAACACATGAAAACAGGCTTTTCACATATAGATTAATGTTGCCCCAACATTATTTTTCATTACGTGTGAAAGGACAAGGATCACTAATGATTATACCATCTAGCGATATATGCGCTCCCTTAAAGATGTTATCGTGCCTTGGTTGGTGCACACTGGGGACATTCGGCTTGGCTGGAAACGTAGATAGCGGCTTTTGCTACACAGGCTCCCAGCTCTGTGGGCCCCCGATAGCTGTTACCCGGGGAAATCTAAACAATCAGTTGTGCAAGATGAAACATAAAAGAAAGTGTTGCGATATCTTCAAACCTGAATAATTTGAGATGTTTCAAGACTTTTTATTTTATTTATAGGCCTATATATTTTCTAAGTGCTGGCAATATAGGCTCAGAAATAGTTCACATAGGCCTAAATATTATAAAAGCTGTGTGCACGAGCCACGAGCTACCCTTTTGGTGTTTTTTTGACTATTTGCCCTTACAGACATAATTGTGTGTAGCCTAATAATAATGCAGGAAAATATAGCCCGAGTAGTTCATGTAAAAATGGCAAACGCCTGTGCATGTGCAGCGTGGGGACAGATAGGCTATACACTGCACTCATATTGGCCTATTATATAGGTGCAGATTGAACGAATTAATTGATTAATGAATTAATGAGGCAAATAACGTTCAGACCAGAAAGAAGCATTGAGCTTTATATTGGACCACATAATAGGCTATTTTATTTAATATGTTCTGTGAAATTAGTTTACAAATGTGTGGACTCATGATCCATGTAAACAGCAGTTGCAGGTTGGAATGTATTATTCAATGGCGTTAATGTGTAGAATCGAGTATAGTATATCACTCGTATTCTTTCAGTCATGAGACGAACGTTGTTATATGTTGCAGGAAGGATACATATTTAACTGATGACGTCACATTGTCACATATTAATCAATCCCACTTTCTCAGTGTCAGTCAGTCAAAAATGTTCCATTGCCAATTGGCAATTTGCACTGAATGGGCTGCCACGTGCTGTCTGGGTGATGAGCAAAGCAGAAATATAGGCTATTTATGTATAATTATCATGGCTATGTAAGATGATGATGATCCTGGGTGAGTCTTCTATATATTCTGTATAGGTAGTTCTCAACCAGTGGTCCTTGAGGGGGTTCCAGGTGGTATAGGAGAGACAACATGAAAACATTCATCAAAATAACAATTCTTCTATAGCCTACATTCTCTAATTGTGTAGACTTCTTCTTGTAAATTAACTTATAGTAATGCAGATGTTTAACAATAATGTCACTTTTGAGAGTTTATATGAAACCAAATGGACCCGTAACAATCTATAAGGGACCATTTGGTTACCAATTAACTCTCCATAATTTCACTGGGGCATGCAGGTACCAACACCAATACAGCATGGAAATGTGGACATATTCTTTAGTTTTGGGTCTGAGAGGCTAAATGTCATCAAATGTGGTCCCGTGGCTCAAATGCAGTTGAAAACCATGCACTGCTGTAGTCACTGCAGGGGGTGGCTCTGTCTGAAGGCAGACTTTACTGTAGGTGTCTCACTTGTCTTGAGGTGATCCTCCACAGCCCATAAACACATGGTGGAAGGAGATGCATTGAAGTGGTATAGCCCAGGCCATGTGGCGCCGACAGCATGCAGGCAGTGTTCTTCTGCTACATCTGAACTCATTTCATCATTCGATGTCAGTGCTGCCTCGTTTGGGATGATGGGGAGAGCTATACAATCCCAATATGAGGTTTAATGACGTACAATTTATCTACACATATTTATGCCATATGTGTTTGTTAGCAACGTTTTGCTCCATTTCAACATTTGCAATCTATTTCACCTCAGTTGTTGTTCCTGTTCCACAGGGACAATCTTTAAGATTTAGTTCTCAATTCATGTCATTTCATGTGGTTTATTTTCTTTCATATTATAATACAAATAATGTTTTTTGTCTAGGCCTAAATTGAATGCATTAATGAGTACATGAGTTGACCATGTATGTACTGTATACATGTATGGAGAGAGAAAGTGCGAGGGATAGAAAGACTTGGATTTGTCTGTACATGTTTTCTACCACAATCCCATTTGCTGACCAAAACTGTTTTTGAGGTTTTTGCACCAGTGATCCAAAATCTCTTTAGTCTATAGTCACGTGGATATACCATGAAATATGCAGTCTTTCAGCACCATGGACAGTGCCATGTTTAAAATGAAACCATTCCATTTTTGAATAGGTCTTCTAAAACTGACAGTTAATTTTTACCAACACAAAGTAAGAACAATATAATCCTGTTGGACAAGAAGGATGAATTAACTCAATCTGGCACTATTCTTTGACTGTGGTGTCTTTTTTTGTGACGCATTTTTGTTAACTTCAGATTCCTATTTGAATTAGCAGGAAGCTGCTGTCAGGGAGAAAGACAATGATGGAAAGAATAAAAGTTAGAATGTGTGTAAAAGTGTAATCAAGGCACAAACGTGTGTGAGAGAGAGTTTTTGAGCATGCTGTTCCAAAGACAGCTAAAGCTCAATTACTTGCAGGGACTGGTCTTTTCTTTCTGTAGTCCCTCCCCCCCAACTCTTTTCCCCCTCTACACCAAATCTCTTTGTTGAAAATAGAGTTACAATGTAATGTAAATATTGGCAAAATGCTGATCTAAACCACTGTTTAGACCCATAATCGTGGACCAAGTTTTATGGGTTGTGAGTGAATACGCCTTTATTTTGTGCTTCCTACATGTTGTTTTTGATTATTATTATTTCAAAAGATTTATAAAGAAAACCCCAAAATTTCACAATTCTTCACAAGTTAAAAAAAGAAAAGAAAAGAAAGGAAAAAAATCCATTAATTAGAGGGGGAAAATACTTTTAAGTAGTGAAAATAGCAGATCTATACAAGCTCATTGTGAACTATTTTCACTAGTTTGGGTCCCGGAGAGATGTCAAATCTCTCGTTTGGGTCTCGAGCTAAAATGTTTGGGAACCACTGATCTAAAAAGATTACAGTGGGGACACTGTGGAGGCACTGGGGGTCCATTGGGGAGGCACTGTGGGGACACTGGGGAGGCTCTGTGGAGGCACTGGGGGTCCATTGGGGAGGCACTGTGGGGACACTGGGGAGGCTCTGTGGAGGCACTGGGGGTCCATTGGGGAGGCACTGTGGGGACACTGGGGAGGCTCTGTGGAGGCACTGGGGGTCCATTGGGGAGGCACTGTGGGGACACTGGGGAGGCTCTGTGGAGGCACTGGCGGGACACTGGCACTGGGGAGACACTGGGGAGACACTGGGGAGGCACTGGGGAGGCACTGGGGGGGCACTGGGGGGACACTGGGCAGACAGAGTCGAAGCCGCTCGAAGACGCTCGAAGCCGCTGCTTCGTCGGCCTGTAGGAAGAACCGGGCCTGCATATGCACAATGACATGAGCACACATGTGCAAACACATCATCAAGATTTGTGAACTGTTGTGACTAGCCAATGGAATACAACCACCCTAAGGACTATACTATCTGTACCAAGTAGACCGCTATAGACCTACTGCAGATGTAAACAGAGCTGCTACCTTTAAACACATCTTAAATCTGAGGTTTTTTGTATGCTATTTAAATAGTCTTGAGAAGAAATGTTGCTATTTGTCCCAATATGACTGCAAAAAAAGAAAATGCTGCTATTTGTTTAAAAAAAAATCTTGTACATGTACGACACAATGTGACATAGCTTCAAAATGCTGTACCCCCTCCAACTGTATATACTTTCCCCATTTTCAACTGTTTTTATTATTATTTTGACACTTGCTTTGGCAAAGTATAAGTTTTCTCATGCCAATAAAGCTCCTTTGAATTGAATTGAATTGACAGAAGCCCGTCAACACTCTCAACACAAGCCAAGAAAGGTGGGGGAGCAAGACTGCAATCCACTCATCTAAAGTTGTTAAATCAACAAACACATAATTAACCCATTTAGATGCGAGGTCGACTTCCAAAGCCTTCAAGTCAGTATAGTTCTCAAACCTTTTCATGGCAAGGACCCCCGAATTGATGTATTTTGACTGAACATATTTAGTGCCAGGGACCCCCATGCAGAAGAGTAGATTTGTGTTAAAGAAAATACAAAATAATTCGCAATCTTTCAACACTTGTTGTTCAAAAATTTCAGATGTTTACAACGGAGTGACTCGCTGTGAGTTTGTAGATCTGCTATTTTTCAATAGCCAACACTAAATCTAAAATGACACAGATGCTTTCCTGCTTTTAATGCATTAAAGCATCTCCACACTAGCTAAATGTAATACCAGGTATACCAAAAGAGGGTCCAGGAAAGGATCATCTTAGATCCTGAGTGTGTGTTGTGCGGATGAGAGGCTCCATCTGGGTTTCCGTTTCATCATGAGAGGTGTTGATTAGCAGACTGGCCCAGTGTGCTGGCCCCCAGCACCACTCCAACACACAAGAGGTCTCAGCAGCACTGGAATCTGGCAGGGTGCACACTGTTTGCTTTGGACTGAAAAAGCATGTCATTAGTCTGTGTTAATTGCTGCTAATTGGCCCTAATGAGATGAATAGGCAACCCACTGGGACCATTCATACAAATAATTTGCAGAAAACAAAAATTAATTACAAGATGCTAATTAAAGTAAATTAAAGCTGATTAAGCAATGATGATGGAATGTGAAAGTTATAGGGAGCTAAATACATGACATAAAGTGGCAAATAAAGCTAGAAGCTCCTCCACACTGTGAAACAGGATGACCTACTCCTTATTCAAATCACACACTCTTAATGCAGTTAAACGGATCACCCCTGTGGTTTGTAACAAAGACTGTGTTGAAGACTTACTTAAGGAAACCAATGGCAACATGGCTGAATACTCATAAACAGCAGTTTAACTGAAAAAAGGTAACAAAACAATATTTTAGACGGTAGACCACCAAACATTTTCACACAATTAAGACAAAAACATTCAAAGTCCAACACCATTGTATGTACCCCTGTAGCTATAAGCACGCCATGTAAAATAAAGAAATGCACACTGCAAAACTGACGTGAGTTGTTTTCTTGAGGCTTTTGTGTTTGATAGGTTTGAGCAGATAACTGTTCCTTGTGGAAGCTCCCTAAACTCCAATTATTATAGTGAAACGTCAAGTATTCTCATGAACATGAAGTATTCTTCATGTTCACTTCACAGGACTCAGTGATGAATGATAAGAATATTGTTTGTGTCTCTGCTCTATGATGTGTCACCCACAAATAACTAGTACTTTTTATGTGTGTGTTGAAAAGTGTTGAAACATAAGCCCTGTGAAAGTGAGTTCCAGCATTGACTTCTTTCTTTGCCTTCTTCACGTTGGTGCAGAATGTATAATCCCATCATGGTGTGCTTGAGTCTCTATCTAATAATATAACTAATCTGACTAAACACTATCCATTTTGATAAGTTAGTTAAGTGAAGAATCATTTAAACACGTAAACTCACCTGACCACATTCCTAAAGGCTCTATAGGCTCCTCTTGTTTTCACTACATTAAATATCTTCTTGAATGTTCCACCCAGAATAGGGATGTTGGAATTCATGTTGTTAAATTAACAAACAACAGCCCAGGATTGATTTGACTGTTGCACTAATAACTAGTACATTTGTATCTATGTGCGTATATGCTTAGTTTACATTATATGCCTATTATGAAGTGAAGATTACACCAGCTATTTTGGCATATAACTAGAAACAATGTCAAGCTGAGTTTTAACCATCACTTCCTAATACACCTGCCACCTGCACCTCTTGTCCTCTGAGGAAAACTACCCTGAAGGCCTTTGAGAAATGACGTACTTCAGCAATTTTCGGAGTGGAGAAAATGGAACAGCTCAACAACTCTTACATGGCACGGCATTTTGAGCACTCAGCATAAACACATAGCCCCATTATAATCTTTGAATAATGTGTATGTTTCTCTAACGGCAATATCCAGTTGGCAGACACAATGCAAGACAAAGCAATTATAAAGGTAAAGGACTTTTGACCTTTTGCATTTTAAACCTTTATTGGACACCTTTAAAGCAATTTAGAAGTGCAATGAGCTTCAGTTCCTGTTACTTGATGAAGAGATTACAGATTAGTTTTCCTTAATTTGTTTATTTATTTACATATCGACACACATGACATTTCTAGCCTATAGCAAGCAGTACACCGTTGAACCATTTACTGAGGTGCTAGTCTCGCGGTGCCAGACTGTTGCCTCTCGCAATTTTCAAATAGCATTCGGAGATTGTGGAATAGTTGTCTACGTTGGCTACACGAGACTACTGAGGTGCAGGAATTCAGAGCTCTCACCATTCCCTGAGCAGGGGTCAGTGCAGGGGGGAAGCCGTCATTGACCGAGCCAAAAGCCACAAAGAGGAGAGACTTAACTGTAATCCATATTGACCACTTCTCCCTTCATCTACCAATTCATACGGATTTGTCTCATCCAATGACTTGCCTTCATCAGCCCTGTGTTAATTCACATCACTGATAGCTTTGACTGCCACTGTGATCATTAGAGCTGTGCCAAAACTGACAGGGAGGGAGAGGGGCAAACAAACATTAATATTGCAAAGCCACCCAGAGAGAGTAGACTACATTAGGTTAATGTAGCACTCCCCAGCGGCTAATCAAACAGCCATTGTGGATGGGAGGAAATCAATCCAAAAGATCATGATCATTTTGCAATGGAAATAGATAACAGTTTGAGAAAACAACACAGATTAATTAACTGTACCTGGATGACCTGGTCAGTTTCTGCACAGTATTACAGTAAGCTGTTAAAAAAAAACGATGTATGTATGTAAAGACAATGGCGAGAGAAACATGCCACGATTATCATAAAAGGTGTTTTGACTGCAGTGCCACTGTGTTCGCGTACGTGATGATGACTGCAGACAGATTATTATGAAGAGGGAAGGGATGGAACGGAGAGGAGCATATCGAGGAACCAACCCCACAAAGGAAGAGAGAGTGCTGTGCCTGAGGGCCAGGAGGGGCCATGCGGTGAGAGGACCCTGGGGACAGAGTGCCTGGAGCCCTGGTGATGATGGTGATTGATGCAGCCACAATTCAGACACCCCAGACGCTCCAGCAAATTAAAAGGCTATTTTGTAAAGTTGTAAAGGAGAAGAATGGCAGGGGGTGGGGGGGAGGGGGGGGAGGAGCCCCCTGCCTCTCTTTGTCACACATCAGCATGTGTTTGGTTCCTTTTAGAGTCATCCATCCCTTGGGGAAAAGAGCTGTTATAAGCCTTTCACTCTCTTTGGTGCCAGCAACATCTACTGCCTCAGTGCATGCGTATCGCTATACTGTATGCATGCGTGTGTGTGTGCGTACATGTGTGTGTTGATGGGTTGGATATGTTACACAACACCAGTGAGACATTGTATGTCAATGTACAGTATGATATACAGTATAGTGTGCCTAGATAAAGGTACAGAAACAAATATTGATGAAAGATCAGAAACAATATGCATAATCTTATCGGTCTAACACGCACACACTCATGCACGCACGCATGCACGCACGCACGCACGCACGCACGCACGCACGCATGTATGCGCGCACGCACACAGACTCGACAGACAGGAGGCATTGTAGCATCTGCAGCTACAAAGCAGAGTCTAGTACCTTATCTGTACATAATTTACAAATCATTTATCTTCAATTTGAATTTAATTGACCTGAAGTGACCTGAGGATGCACCCTGGCTGTGCCTGGGCGAGCATCGTGCCTGGGTGCCTGGGTGCCTGTGTGTGTGTGTGTGTGTGTGTGTGTGTGTGTGTGCGTGCGTGCGTGCGTGCGTGCGTGCGTGCGTGCGTGCGTGCGTGCGTGCGTGCGTGCGTGCGTGTGTGTGCATGTGTGGGAGAGGAGATAGAGAGACAGCCTGCGTCAGGCCAGGATGGGTAGCCCTCAGGGAGGACAATCACACAGCAGAGGTCAAACCAGTGTCAAGTGGGAAGTGAGGCCATATGAGCTGGCCTGGCCCACGCTTTGTGCTCTTCAATGCAGCTGCAGCTGAATACCAGGGGTGTGGTTTGGGGGCGTTGGAGGAACGACAGCATGCTTGTTTGCGAATTTGGGGAGCTCAGGGGCATGTGTTGACTGGCTTGGAGAAGGGGACCGTCGAGTCCTCCCGCGCACACGACATGTGCCAAGTCTCTCACAGGCCGTCCTAGCTGTTTCCACACCCCGTCAGTGCTTTTGCTTTAGTAAAGCGGACTATTTCAAGCGCTTTTCATTCGTTCGAAATGAAAGTGTATACGCCGCAGCTTTATTTGGACCGATGTCATGAATAGTTGAGTGAGAAGAATCAACAACAATCTGGGGAATATGCAAATTCTCAAATGAAGAAAGAACCTGGAAAATCCGGTGCTGTAAAAACAAATAAAGGCACCTTCTCATCATGGAGTACAAACAGATTATTATCATTCTCCATGCGACTATTTAAGCCTGCCCTGATTTATGCTTTGAGTCTTGTGTCTATAAAAGGTCTATATATCTACACGCTCATTTAGAGCTTGTAGATCTGCTATTTTAGGAACACCACTAAGTCTAAATGAAGCATTCTATTATGCTCTCGTCAGGGGAGGTACCTGCATGTATGGCTCAGACTGGAGTGCAAGGGCCTGATTCTCAGACGCAGCATGCAGCCACGGGTGAGGTATAATCAGGCCTACTGCAGTAGGGTCACGACTCTTGGTTGAATGATTTGACTGGCCTGCAGCGGCTTATCATCTGCTCCCACACTGCCCAGCCCCTCTGGTGAATGCAGACAACAGGGAGGGAGGCCACTGTATGAATCGATCTGCGCTTGCACAGATATGTCGTGCTCAGGGGTCACCAAGGCTGGATAATGTGTACTTTGACAAGCCAATAACAAAATATTAGCCAAACTGCTTAACAGAGAGAGGGGGGGGGGGGGGGTGTTAGAAGAAAGCACACACACACGCACGCACACGCGCGCGCGCGCGCACACACACGCACGCAGGCACGCAGGCACGCACACACGCAGACACACACACACACACACACACACACACACACACACACACACACACACACACACACACACACACACACGCTATATGCATGCATGAAAGTATGGATGCACGCACAGACACGCAGACCACACGCACACACACACACACTCCACAAATGCGCACACACGCGCGCGCTACATGCATGCATGAAAGGATGGATGCACACACAGACACACAGTGACCCCCCCCCACCCCTCACCCCACCCCAACTTACACCGTCTGACTCCTGTGGTGGGTCTGTCAATCCCTGATCTCCGAATTGTATGCAAGGAGGGGAGTCATGGAGGCTACATTAGAATAAGAGCGGACGGCAGAGGAGCCAAAGACAGACTGTGTCCTAATGCTGCCGCCCACCCTTGTGTGTCTTCAGCTGGGCCTTCTCACCCTTTCATCCCCAGCAGCTCTGTGGGACTGCGGCCTCGTCCCAAAAGCACTAAACAGATGGGCGCCTCACAAAGGGCTCCCCATTCTCGGCAAGCTGGTGTCTTACATGGCTGATTACATCTACAGAATTGATACAGTGGCTCATGGGCATTTCATGTAATAATGG
Organism: Electrona antarctica; assembly: GCF_951216825.1. Lineage (NCBI taxonomy): Eukaryota > Metazoa > Chordata > Actinopteri > Myctophiformes > Myctophidae > Electrona > Electrona antarctica. The sequence goes on along the minus strand of NC_136789.1, from coordinate 42,984,193 downwards.
GTATAGGGCAAACAGAACAACAGCATACGATGATATGGTTTTTCCGGAGGTAGAAAATGATAGGAAAGTAATTGACACACTACCGCGAGACCATTCAGAATCCTAACCATGTGCAACCTATAGCTGGTGTCCCTATTTTAGGCATGTCATTATAGGTGAACATTTTCAAAACATTTTCTTTAAATACCAGATACCAAATACCAGAGATGTCAAAATCTTCAAAGTTTTCAAAAAACTGAAAATATGTTATTTATCATTCGACAAATGATATATGGCTATATAGCGACCCTAGAATAGATCCCTGGGGGACCCCAGTCAAATAATTACTTGCGCAAGCAGAGAGTGCAAGTAATGTTTTTCGTCAGGTACTACGATGCGTATGTCCTGTAGCAGCATGTGAGCATATGACGTTATGAAGATATGTACCAATGCCAGGGTATAATTGGTTTACGATGGTGACGTAATGATGATGTTTCAGTGTCAGGTGGATTAAACACATACGCATCAAACAACCTGAGTAACCACAGTATACCACTAATCAACTCACAAATTACACATACATATATACATAGAGGCATGTCCTTTAATCACGTCATATGTTCATCACGTCATATGCTGCTACGATAGCAGATATCTTTTATAGATAGAAGCTTTTATCTATAAAAATACCTACCTATACTTCAAAATACTACTTTTTTTACCTCCAAAAACTAGGTACGTAGCAAATAGCTAAACCTAATAATTCAATATTGCAAACGTTCCTTCTCAGAGAGGCTGAGATTTGAAAGTTTGTAGCGGTCGACAGTACTTGCGCGCTCTGCTTGCGCACTAGTAGGCCATTTATGGCCTACTTGGGTGCAACAAGCAAGTAGGCACTCGACAGAGTGCAGTTCTAGTTATACCGGTATATAGGGTTTATGTGGTGAAGTGGTTAAATGACAGATTGGATGAATATCACACATTTATTCACAGAGGTATGATTAGAAACCATGGACTCGAAACAAGATATAATGACATGAAAGACGCCTGTGTTAAAAAGGAATGTGTGTGTCTGTGTTTACCAATATTGCTGTGTACGTTGAAAGGTTGTAGCCACAGCTACAAAGAAATGCCCCTGGGCAAATTGGCCCGGCGCTCCTTACATTTCGTTCACCCCAGAGTTGTGGGTGACCAATCAGAGCCCACTATTTAAAGTGGGCCAATGCTGGGACGTTTGAATCTGTTTATAACCGCCCCTTGGAAATGAATCTTCCACAACGAAGTTCCAGACTATGCATGGACAGTGATATCAGTCTGGCCATGCCAGGCTAGAAAGGTTGCTGTAACTTGCATGCATGAGGAAATAGATGGTTGTTCTTTTTAATGTGCTGTGAAGTGCACATAGTTGAAAACAATGTCATGTTCACAGAGCCTCTCCACTGCAAAGCCAGCAGACTGACGATTGTATCTGTGATGCTGCAGCTGCAAAGCATCAGCTGATAGAGGTTATTGACAGGAAGCTCAATGCATCAAAAGGCATGCATGTACACAGAAAGACTGGCTGATAGAGTAACTATGCCTAGCATCCCTATTCTGGGGCACAGAATATATGTATGTATGTACATATGTATACGTATGGAGTGTGTGTGTGTGTGTGTGTGTGTGTGTGTGTGTGTGTGTGTGTGTGTGTGTGTGTGTGTGTGTGTGTGTGTGTGTGTGTGTGTGTGTGTGTGTGTACGTACGTACGTACGTATAACTGTATATGTATGAATGTACATACGTAGATCTATTCTGTTTGTTCACAGATGTTAATACCGGTATGTTATTTGTACAGATGCTACGTTAGATGTTTACCTAGTATAGCAGCTAGATACTAGCTGCATTGTGGCTGTTAATTGTTTTCTTGGCACTCTTTACTTGACTGCATGCTTACGCTGTCGTTGACTAGAGCATATAATAAACTAATTTATCTAAACAATACTGCACGCTTCTTACAGTATATGTTAATGGCCTTTTATAGGCATGCTGCAGCATTCCCTTTATTGATTATCCTCTCATTCTCACCATGACCACAGAAAGGATTGTTATAAGTATAAGTTTGTGTGCACATTGCACCGGTGTGTAGATACAAACCCACACGTCCATCATGGCATGCAAATCTGAGCCAATCTGTGCAAAAATAAGACAGAGCGGCAGAGAGACTTGACATGAATACAGGCCTGCTGCAAGCCTATCCTCATTTTTTATCGACGTAAAAAACAAGCTGGGTTTCTTATCAGCACCTATGTCCTTTACTCCCTCCCAGACTGCCCTCCCATCCCTGTCTGGCCTCCCAGATATGCTAATCACTATGTAAGAATATCCTGTTGGATAATTACCATACATTACCCTGTGCTCATCTCCGGATTAATTCTTCATGTGCATAATCGCATTTGTGGCTTCTTTTCGAGCCTGGTGTGAAAGGTGGAATGCGGTAAATACAATTTATCATTGATCGAATATCGTGGTGTTGTATGGAATGTGTTAGCAGTTCTTAGCTCCAGGATATTGTCTGCAGACGGAGATGGCTGATTGAAGAGGATTATCTCTCCAGCCATAAGCTGTCCAGACTGCTGGATGGTAGACAGCTATAGTGCCACCACCAAAAGGTTGTTTTAAACAGAAGAAACCCCCAGCATTATCCTATTGATTCCTGTGCTTATGTATACGCATTCATTTGTTTTAATTTTAATTTGTTTAATTCTTCCAGTGTAGACCTTGAATATGCACCAATCAATAAGAGATCAAAACTGACATAATGTATAGGCAAAATTACAGATATTTAGCAGACACTCTCATTGAAGTGCAAGGCTGAAGATTATTATTATTTATTTTTTCTGATTTGTTTTATATATACTTTTATATCTTGTTCTGTCTATAAATGATTACAGAGAACATGGACAAGACATGGTCTGAGAGGGTACGGAAGCAAGCAACCAGGTAGAGAACAAGCACAATCGTGGCTGTGACGGTTGAAAGCAGCAGAAAAAATGAATACACCTGTAATATTGTTTGGAATGTCACCTCACATAATGGAATGTCACAGCCAGGACAGGCTACAGTGGAGATTCTCCCCCATGATGGCACAGGGTCACCCATCCCATTCCCCAACCCTCCTCCCTCCCTCCCTGCTAAACAAGCCATTGTTGGTTATAAATGACATTTTGTTTCAGAATATCATAACACCTTTACAGTACCAGCGACCCTTCACCTCTCTTTTGTACTCAGTATACAGTAGTAACAGTGGATGTGTTCCTGGTATGAATGCACATAACAACAGGCCATTTTGTGATTCCACTGATCCAAAGCTTATTCATTTTCCCATAGAGATTTCCAAAAATATTTATATGAATTAGGCGGGAACCAATTAAGCTATCCAGGTCCTGGTGAATTATAATTTGATGATAATAAAAACCCTTTATTTTGCGGTTAAAAAAATGTTCAAATTAAAAAGAAAGATCGAATCATTTCCATAAATAAATAATAAGAAGAAGTACGGAAAATAGGAGATCTACAAGTTTGTGAGCTTGTAGATCTGCTATTTTCACTAGTTTGGGTCCCGCAGGCAAACGTCTCATCTTTTGGGTGTTGACTCTTGAGCTATAAAAAAAATCACACTCATGTGAAGTTAGCGGCGCTCTTATCGTCATACATCATCACATTCTGTGCTCATGCAGCCAATCAAATCATCATATTCCGTGGTACACAGACACACAAAGCTGGGCATATAGGCCCCTCAAAAAAAGAAAAAAGAAAAGAAAAACCATTGTAAATTCCATTTTAACCCATATGATATATACAGCTCTTTGTCCTAACTCTTGCCATTGGGGATTTACGTTATGTCATATGTGTCTGAGCAATTCGGCTAATCAAAGTCTTTGATGATGTACATGATAAGTGCGCCCCTCACTTCACACGGGTGTGATTATATATATATATATATATATATATATATATATATATATATATATATATATATAGGCCCTACAGTATATATATTTTTTTTTATTAATTATTATAATTATTATTAATTATTATTAACATACATTACAGTGCATGGGCTACCTGTTGAAAAAAAAAGTCATCACTTATATTGTTTTATTTTGCTTTGTCTGAATTCTCTTTGTTAGTTATTTCTTATTAAAACAAAGATGTTCTCTAGTTGCTATTATCGGTATTTATTTTAAGTAGACTACGCCTATCTTTTTTTTTATTATTATTATTGTCATGCAGTCACCCTGTAGGCTATAGACACTCCGTGAATGGCTATTTTTATAGACTGGAAACCAGACGAATCTGACAGTGCTCAAAATAATTAAATAAAACAGACCATTAAATTATACGCAAAATAGCCTACCGTAGATATTTTCTAGACTTGGAAGTTGGGAGTAATTAAGGCAAGCGCGCCCCCCTCCCCCCTCCCCCCCTCCACAGTCCACACACCTGCTCGACAGAGACACAGGCTGACTCTCTCAAGTATTTGGAAGTAAAAATAATGAATTAAACAACTCTACTCATACTATTAAATTGTACAGTTGCAAGTGTTGTCAGGGAGACATAGCACATGGGCTGTATACATGTGTGACGAAAAAGAGAAGTTAATACCTCACAAACGGTATTGGTCATTTTATTTCCCACTGATTGGATTGACTCCAGGTGAGTTAGCTGCTCTGTACACAGGTAGCCTAGCCTGCAGTGCAGCTCCTAGGGTACAGTTAGCTGCTTTGCTTAGCATAGCCTAAACATGTAGGCCTAATTGTGTCGAATTTAATTTTACTTGGTAACAACAAATATTGAGGAGGTGAAGTGAAGTGTGTGTCTGTATTTTGAACTGAGCTCAGTGAGCTGTGTTTGTGATGCATTTCTAACTTATTAATGCAGGGCTATTAGCCTAAAGCTCATAAAGTGTGTGTGTGTGTGTGTGTGTCAAACATTTACTTTATTTTTTTTCCTCATTTGAGAAATGTAATAATTCCAGGAGTTCTAAAGGCCTACGGTATTATTATTAATGATACTTACATTTCCCATTGCCTATTGTTTTCTTGTAGCGCTGCCTGTGTGTGTGTGTGTGTGTGTGTGTGTGTGTGGCCTAGGCCTACTTGTGAGGGTATAGTGAGGACTATTTTTCTGGTCCTCGAGAGAAATGTATTATTCATAAGCTAATACTTTTTATTGGTTTAATATTTATACAATTTCTTTCTTTCTTTCTTTCTTTCTTTCTTTCTTTCGTCTTTCTTTTTTTCTTTCTTTCTTTCTTTCACTATAGGCTTATGGTGCCCTTTTCCAACCTACCTATATGTGGGTACACCAATGTGATGAGCCCAGATGACAACATTGCAGAGTTTGACATCCTGGCATGGGTATTGCAGGAGGGAACCCTCGCCCCATCCTCTTCATTATAGTCCGGGACTATTCACGTATGCAGGCGGAGGGAAGTTGGCTTCACAGCTAACAGACCTAGACTATACAGATGACATACGGTATGCCTGTTGTCTGACCATAGAAGGCACAGGTGCTCCTGACCAGAGTTGTGTCAGAGTGTGCCAATTCTTCTTACAGTATAAATGCCAAGAAAACCAAGGTTATCACCTACAACACCCTCACAGACCATCCACCACCTCTAATGACAATAGGAGGCAATGCCCTGAAAGAAAATACCTGGGCTCATGGGTCAACATGACCCATGTGAGGAAATCATTTGCATTGATGGCTCTGAAGGGCATGTTTTACCATATCAAGCTCAGGTTCTTCTCAGTCAATGACTGTAGAGTCTGTTCTCCTATAATACGACTGAGTGCTGCTGCTGCTGCACCCTGAAGCCTGCCCTACATAAGTCCCTGGCCACTGTGCTACACCAGAATGCTGTGTGCGCAATACTAAGCATCAAGCAGGATGAACATGTTACCAACAAGCTTTTGCATCTGTATGGTATGCCTACTGGCTACCAAGGATGAGTGAGAAGATGGTGGTTAGGAGGCTGGTCGGTTATGGACACCAGGAGCTCCCAGCAGGGGAGGAAAGTACTGGCGAAGCTAGACAGATGTATGGAGGACGGAGATGACTGGAGATGCTGCTGGAGGGCTCGTAAGAGGATGAAGAGGGGCTTTATCTGACTTACACAACTGATAAAATCAAGTAGAAGACTGCTCAAGGTAGGAACCTTTTTTTGTGCTGCTGCTGCTGCTGGCTAATGTGATTCAAGCTGTTGTAGCCTACGATTGCTTTAATTTTTGGACCTAATAATGACTGAGTGGCAATGAAACATGTTCAGTGACTGTTTATAGCTCTGGAATTGATTGCTGATCGTGAATCTATAGTGTTGTTTCTGCAGTTACTTGAAGGTAGTGAGTTGTAACAGGAAACAGTATACAGGTATGTGTATGTGGCTCTTAATTGCTCACTTACATTTTCTTGTGTGTGAGTTTGCCATTTCCTGTTTAAGTTCAAGCTAGAGGTTTTGGGCTTTGACACAACGGCCATCAATTTAAAATGTTAATTTGGAATTGGGACAGAGTGGCATTCCGACGCACCAACTACATAGCTTCCGCGTGCGGTTAGGGTTACAGGGTTAGTAATGAGGTGAGTCGGAATGGCGATGTGTCGAATAGCGGGATTTGGAATGCCGAATTGAAGACTGATGTGGATTTACTAATATGATTCAAGCTGCTGCTAGATCTACAGGGGACTATTCAGCTTACATTTATAACATGCATTACTTAAATTTGGGTAAAACTTCTCCAATCTATAGCAGTCATTTAGTGTGGTATGGTCTGTGGATGAGTTTGCATTGCAGAGGTCTGTGACTCACTGCCTCACTGGTAATAGTGAAGTGAATAGAGCCTACAATAGGTTTCCATTGCTCCTTAGAGAATCATATTCTCAGGTTGGTCTCCCAAGTATGCCTATTCCTAAACTCATTCCTAAACTCAGCAGTTTATTTCATGAGTTGAGGAGTGTCTATATCAATGAGATTTCAGCAAACTAGTTCAGGACTCCACTTTGAGAATCATTGATTTGGATATCATTAAGATATAACAAATGCAGCATCTGAACATTATGGCTCAAACACATCCCATGCATGCCCTGGGGCAGGGGCTAAGGTATCCATGGTTCACATGACGCTCGTACTTCACCATCGTCATGGCGCAACTGCAGCCCGTTTTATGTGATCGCTACATTTACAGAGCAAACGTGTATATAAACATTCAGATTTAAAATATGAAGTACTCACCACGTGGGCCACGGGTGTTAGAAATGTACTGGTACAGCGATCAGTGGCGTGCACAGATAGACACTAGGGGGTACTAGAGCACCCCCTGCCCTTTTCCCTCTGGACAAATGTTTTCAAAAACATTTTTGTGTGTGTGTGTGTGTGTGTGTGTGTGTGTGTGTGTGTGTGTGTGTGTGTGTGTGTGTGTGTGTGTGTGTGTGTGTGTGTGTGTGTGTGTGTGTGTGTGTGTGTGTGTGTGTGTGTGTGTGTGTGTGTGTGTGTGTGTGTGTGTGTGTGTGTGTGTGTGTGTGTGTGTGTGTGTGTGGGGTCATGTTGGAAACAGCAGTAAATCAAGCGGGGCGCAGCTGGTGCTCAGAGGGTTTGATTAGGCAGCGGTCTGTTATAGAGCGGAGCGGTCTGTTATCAAGAAATAACACACCGCTGAATTCAGCGATTGATCAGAATCAAGCATTCAACCAAGCCATGAAATATATATATATATACACCCCATATACCCCATATTTAAGAGAGCTGCATCATTTTAAGAGAGATATGATAATTCTTTGGCAATCATTGGCCTACTGGTTATATTGTCCCTTTAAACTTAAAGGTAGTCTATAGGTTATTCAAACAAAACCACTGGAATGGTTATATCTAAAGCACAGAGCAGATAATATAATGCAGTCATATGGATAATTAATTGCAAAAGAGATAATTTCTTTTTTTTACAGAAGCCTATAGGCCTATTCTTGTTAATTAGGTTAGCCACATAGAAACATTAGAAGCAATATAGTATTGCCTATACAGTGATGTAAATATGTTTTCAATGTAATTGGTCCCAGGACCAGGGGTGGTCTTTTAGATGGGTCCCAGCGACATTTTTAGTCCTACTTCAATGACGTTAAAGTACAGTGCAGAGTACAATATTGCATCCCAGCACACCCGGAGGGTGACATGATTGCGTCCTTTCTCAATTTAGTGAGTCTAAGGATGCAGGATATTTGCATCACTGCCTATAATCTTGCAAATGCCAAGCCTGCCAAACCAAATGTAAAATGTGATTTCTCTGATCAGGATGGTTTACCATGCAGGCTAATACTGTAGGCTATGTGCAGACAGGCATAACGAATGAGGCATCCCGAGTTCCAGTATAGTGTTTTAGATTTTAGGTTGCAAGAACTGTACTACATTTTTGAGACTGTGGGCTCCGCTAAACCCCTTATCCCTAAACTTCTTTGCCTTTTTTTTTACTATTTTGCAAAACATTTTTGAATAGTTGAAATGGCCAGTCTACAAGCTCACAACGTGTCAATGTAGATTGGCTAGTTGAACTATTCAAAAATGTTTTTCAAAATAGTAAAAAAGGACAAGAAGTTTAGGGATAAGGGGTTTAGCGGTGACGAAAATGGAGCCCTGTGTGCTTATAGTAGTAGTCTACATTATCCAAATGCCTACATTTGTGTGTGAGTGACAATGCTGTCATGCTCTAGGCCTAGATTTGGCTATTGATTTGGTTTGGTGACAGTGTTTACAGAAACATGTCAAACACAGACCTCTGCCAAGGCCTAAAAACCTCTCCAGTTTGCACATTTGGAAGTTTGTCTTGACAGTGGGATAAAGGAAAGGTCATGTGGGGTCACCAAGATCAATCGCTCTCTTCCTCTTGGGAGCATGAATTTGCACTGCAAATTTCATGTCAGTCGGCAGCCATTACCTTTCTAGATGCTGACCACGCGGACAAACAGATGGTGGAGAAAACGCAACCTCTTTGGCAGTGGTGGAAAGTAACTAAGTACATTTACTTAAGTACTGTACAATTTTGAGGTATTTGTAATTTCCAATACTTTTACTGATACTCCACTACATCTCGGATCCAAATATTGTACTTTTCAGGCAGCCCTATATGCATGTCAGTCATTTGAAAATAGTCAATCTACAAGCTCACAATGTGCCGCGATGTGACGCATTGTGAGCTTGTAGATCTGCTATTTTCAAAATATTTTTATACATTTGAAAACTTGAAATGAGACATTCTGCACAATGAGTACTTTTACTTTTGGTACATTAAGTACATTTTGATCCCAATACATTTTTTTACTCCAGACATTTACTTACGGAGTATTTCTAAATTGCAGTATTGATACTTTTACTCCTACTCCTCTTACTCCTACTAGTACAAAATGTGAGTATACTTTTTCCACCACTTCTCTTTGGCAGTGGTAATCATGTAGGCCTAAAGTCTAAAGTACTTCTCTTTGGCAGTGGTAATCATGTAGGCCTAAAGTCTAAAGTACGTCTCTTTGGCAGTGGTAATCATGTAGGCCTAAAGTCTAAAGTACTTCTCTTTGGCAGTGGTAATCATGTAGGCCTAAAGTCTAAAGTACTTCTCTTTGGCAGTGGTAATCATGTAGGCCTAAAGTCTAAAGTACTTCTCTTTGGCAGTGGTAATCATGTAGGCCTAAAGTCTAAAGTACTTCTCTTTGGCAGTGGTAATCATGTAGGCCTAAAGTCTAAAGCACTTCTCTTTGGCAGTGGTAATCATGTAGGCCTAAAGTCTAAAGCACTTCTCTTTGGCAGTGGTAATCATGTAGGCCTAAAGTCTAAAGCACTTCTCTTTGGCAGTGGTAATCATGTAGGCCTAAAGTCTAAAGTACTTCTCTTTGGCAGTGGTAATCATGTAGGCCTAAAGTCTAAAGTACTTCTCTTTGGCAGTGGTAATCATGCAGGCCTAAAGTCTAAAGCACTTCTCTTTGGCAGTGGTAATCATGTAGGCCTAAAGTCTAAAGTACTTCTCTTTGGCAGTGGTAATCATGTAGGCCTAAAGTCTAAAGCACTTCTCTTTGGCAGTGGTAATCATGTAGGCCTAAAGTCTAAAGTACTTCTCTTTGGCAGTGGTAATCATGTAGGTCTAAAGTACTTCTCTTTGGCAGTGGTAATCATGTAGGCCTAAAGTCTAAAGCACTTCTCTTTGGCAGTGGTAATCATGCAGGCCTAAAGTCTAAAGCACTTCTCTTTGGCAGTGGTAATCATGCAGGCCTAAAGTCTAAAGTACTTCTCTTTGGCAGTGGTAATCATGTAGGCCTAAAGTCTAAAGTACTTCTCTTTGGCAGTGGTAATCATGTAGGTCTAAAGCACTTCTCTTTGGCAGTGGTAATCATGTAGGCCTAAAGTCTAAAGCACTTCTCTTTGGCAGTGGTAATCATGTAGGCCTAAAGTCTAAAGTACTTCTCTTTGGCAGTGGTAATCATGTAGGCCTAAAGTCTAAAGTACTTCTCTTTGGCAGTGGTAATCATGTAGGCCTAAAGTCTAAAGTACTTCTCTTTGGCAGTGGTAATCATGTAGGCCTAAAGTCTAAAGTACTTCTCTTTGGCAGTGGTAATCATGTAGGCCTAAAGTCTAAAGTACTTCTCTTTGGCAGTGGTAATCATGTAGGCCTAAAGTCTAAAGTACTTCTCTTTGGCAGTGGTAATCATGTAGGCCTAAAGTCTAAAGCACTTCTCTTGTGGCAGTGGTAATCATGTAGGCCTAAAGTCTAAAGTACTTCTCTTTGGCAGTGGTAATCATGCAGGCCTAAAGTCTAAAGTACTTCTCTTTGGCAGTGGTAATCATGTAGGCCTAAAGTCTAAAGTACTTCTCTTTGGCAGTGGTAATCATGCAGGCCTAAAGTCTAAAGTACTTCTCTTGTGGCAGTGGTAATCATGTAGGCCTAAAGTCTAAAGCACTTCTCTTTGGCAGTGGTAATCATGTAGGCCTAAAGTCTAAAGTACTTCTCTTTGGCAGTGGTAATCATGTAGGCCTAAAGTCTAAAGCACTTCTCTTTGGCAGTGGTAATCATGTAGGCCTAAAGTCTAAAGCACTTCTCTTTGGCAGTGGTAATCATGCAGGCCTAAAGTCTAAAGCACTTCTCTTTGGCAGTGGTAATCATGTAGGCCTAAAGTCTAAAGTAGGCAAAGGTCTCACTATGAGCTAGAACTCTTTCTGTGCTTCAAAGAATGGTTTCAATCAATGACAAAAGGCTCAGCATGTTCAGCTTGACCCAAAGGCACACATTTGTTCTCACACGAGTTCCTTCCTTATTTTGTAAATACAAATGTCTTCATGGGTCCTATGTTTTCTATCAGGGTGTACTGGATGGCCGATGGCACAGCGGCCATCCACTATTAAACCCTGATAGAAAACAGAGGACCATATACAGTAGGACATCACCTGTTGACTTTATAGGCAGTAGACAGTACTGTCAGAGGAGGGCAGTGAGGAGATATCAGCTAGATAAGAGACGATTGGATGACTGTGAAGTTAATTTAATATCTCCAGCTGCAAAACGTATATCTATATATTTCATGGCTTTATCCATATAGACCATAGCCATATATTAATAAGATGTTCAAACTAAATGAATAACATGTAAAAAGCTTTAGTGCTCATCTAAATGGGGCGACTGTGGCTCAAGAGGTAGAGCAGGTCGTCCAATGATCCATGGGTCGGCGGTTCGAATCCCGGCTCCTCCTGTCTACATGTCAAAGTGTCCTTGGGCAAGACACTGAACCCCAAATTGCTCCCGATGTGCTGGTTGGTACCTTGCATGGCTTCCGCCGCAATCGGTGTGTGAATGGGTGAATGTAATGCACAATCTATGTAAAGCGCCTTGGATAAAGGCGCTATATAAATGCACCATTTACCATTTACCATTTAAACAAGATGATGACAAAAAATAAATGTGTTTAGCAAGAATCGGCCTCATGGTGGCGCTATAACAGGCACAAGCGAAAAATGTAGGGCAGGGGTTTTTCCTTGGCCTCTAGGGAGTACACATACAAAGTTGTACACAGATCGGTGCAGTTATAGGTAAAAACAGGAATTGGCCTGTTATAGCGCCACCATGAGGCTGATTTGAAAATGTTCTAGTGGCATTTCTTCCTCTGCCTAGTGAGAATGCATAATTGCACGGAAATCACATGCTGTGTTAAGATTTTAGGCATTTTGTTCAAAACGGACCAATCCTGCAAACTTTGGAAGGCAATCAGCCAATGGGGATGGAATATGGGGAAGCAGACAGATCCGTGTTGATCACATGACAATAGAGATAATGTATACCGTTGTGCGTGATGTATGGAGAAAATGTGTACGAGTAATCTACAGAAATGTGTTTTGCAAAAGTTGGCCTCATGGTGGCGCTATAACAGGCCGTTGTGGAAAAATTGTGGCAGAGGTTCGTCGTTGGCATCCAGGGAGTGTGTGTGGCATCTGCCGGGTCAACGGTGTCGGAGATTAGCTGTACACGGACGGACGGACGGACGGACCGACGGACCGACGGACAGACATACACGGACAGACAGAGCAAAACAGAGCAAACTAGAAAAAGTGCCCTTCTGGGCACAGGTCTCCACCAGGAGGATAGGACTGTGTGAGATGTTTGGGAAAATGTTTAGGAGTAATATAAACATGTTTGCCTTTGATGGCAATTGGATGATTTGAGGCATTTTGTTCCAAAAATGTGTTTTGCAAAAATCAACCAGGCCAATGTGAAAAGGGTGGGATATATTCCTCAGCCTAGTAAGAAAATGTGTGAATGATTTCGCGTAAATTGCATGCTGCGTTCATGATTTGAGGCTTTTGTTCAAAACGGGGCAATCTTGCAAACTGTGAAAGCCAATTATAGCCAATTAGGATGGAATATGAAATATCGGACAGATCCGACTTGAGCACATGACCATAGAGATACTGTGTAATGATTTGTGAGATTTTTGGACAGAATCTGGAGGAGTAATATCAAAAAATGTGTTTTACAAAAGTCGGCCTCCTGGTGGCGCTATAAAAGGCAGATGCGGAAAATGCAGGTCAAAGGTTTGTCCTTGGCCTCTAGGGAGTGTGCATGCAACGTTTCACGCAGATCGGTGCAGTTTTAGGTAAAAAATGTGAAAAGCTGCCTCATGGTGGCGCTATAACAGGCCGTTCTGGAAAATGTGGGGCAGAGGTTCATCGTTGGCATCCAGGGAGTGTGTGTGTGCAAAGTTTTGCATCGACCGGGTTAACGGTGCCGGAGATTAGCTGGTAACGGACGGACGGAAGGACGGACACACACACACACACACACACACGGACGGAGTGCAAAACATACTCTCTCCCCATGCCTTCGGCCTGGTGGAGACAAACATACTCTCTGCCCATGCCTTTGGCCTGGTGGAGACAACAAATAAAACAATGTTTTGCACTTCTATTACTGCCATTACAATATTACGACTGGGAAGACTGGGTCTTGTCTTTGGTCCGACCCTGTTTTTCCTTATCTCATTTGAATATATTGAGTAGACCATCTGTAAACCATTTATCTACATCAAAAAGTCGTTAGGACGACCGCCTCCCCACACACAACACACACACACACACACACACACACACACACACACACACACACACACACACACACACACACACACACACACACACACACACACACACACACACTTAGTGTGTCTGTCTTATCAAACATATCTTTTCCATCCATCCATCCATCATCCATCCATCCAGTAGACTTTTTATATTCTTTCAACCTCTTTTTTATTTTTTTCCTTTTTATCAATTCTTCCAAACTCCTCATTTCTGCAACTGGATGTACTGTATACTGTAGATGTGTGGCTGATATCTCTAGTACCACTAACCTTATCCACTGCCACAGGATGTTTTCATATCATTCCTAGCATCAGCCTGCGTCTCTCTCAGACTGCAGACTGACTTGCTGTGGTGGCTGGCTGCACACATGACCCTCCCAGACTCACCGTAAAAGCTCGATTACAAGAGTAATGACCAAATTTAACAGTTTGCTTCAGCACACCTGGGTTCCAGACAGGGACCGTATATTTCTCCTCGTGCAGTCCCACATCACTGTGGAACGCAGCCAACCGGAACTTAACTGGCCTAGGGTCAGTGTCCCAGGAGAGGGAGAGGAGGAGTGTTGCTTTTTTTTTTTAAAGACATAGCATGGATTTTGTGGGTGCCCATTTCCGACTTCCATGCACGTATAGGCCCAGATGACACGAAGAAGAAAGGATATCCTCCTCACAGATCTCTCAATGTTAATTCTTAATGCACAAAAATGAGACTCAGTTTAAAATAGCCTTACCCGATACAAAAGGGCATTCATCCTAGTTTGTGATGTAGGCTATAAATGTTCACAGACATAGATACTTTACTTCACTTCACAGTCTCAGTGGTGAGGGGTGCGTTAAAACGACCGGATTAAGGTTGGTGAGGGCCGGGGTGCGTTAAGGGTTCGGGAGAGGGTTAGTGTTAGGTTTAGGTGTTCTGCCCCGTGGGAGGTTAGGGTTAGGGTGAGGGTTTGAGATAGGTTGTTTTTTAATATAACTATTCATAGGATTTTCAATTTTGATAGACAAACAACCCTCTGCATTTTTTTTATTAATTAAAAATGTTCACCTAATATTGTACACCCGAAATAGTGTTGCCAGGTAGAAAGTGGTTAAAAGTTGTCTGTGCCAGGGAAAGTATGGGCTGGATATGGGCTCCAGCTAGCCTAGGGTCCAGCTGATGTCAGTGAGTGGTGTTTCCTTTGATAGGCAGCAGGGCCTGCAGGCACAGCCGGAGGTCTTTCTTCAGCCCCCACAAAGCTAATGTGCTAATCTGTTCTCTCCAGCATGCCCCAGGGCTCTCATGGCTATGAAATAGTCTTTACCTCAAATTGGTTAATTGGTCACACTATAGGAGAGGGCAGGCATGTTGACAGGGACGTTGTGCATTCACTAAAGGCCGTGTCTAAACACGAGGAAATGCTGAAATCATTTGCGGTATTATACATTGTATATGCACTTTTTACATTTCCTGAGCTTAGCACCCCCCCCCACCCCCCCAATCCTATGTGACTTTATATGATCTGCCATTTGTGGTGCTATGTCTTTGTTTAACATTTTCATCTGTTTGTAAAAAATACACAATTAAAATCACTATTAATAATTGTATTATATAAAGGTTTATTGATCCTATGGGGAAATCCAGGCGTCGTACCAGCAACAGCAGTAAGCATGAAACACAGGATAGGTAGGGGAGAGCCGCCACGGCTGTAACACGTCATGGTTGTAACATGCACGTTATCTCTTGATTGGTCACGACGTCATCGCGTCAGTATATGTACAGCAACGTACTCTACGTGCCCAGGATGTTTCAAGGGTTTTCCTATATTGGAAGTTATTGACGGAAAACTGGCTTTTCTCAAAATGCGTGAAAATGTTCACCTTGAGGTTCTGTGGTCTACAAATCTTTTCTTTGATGTTGATGAGCTAAAATCCACATGGATGTCTACATGCTTATATTCTTCATTAGTTTGCATCGTTTTTAGACACTATGCGCTTTAGTTCTGGTCTGTAAGCAACGCCAAAGAAGGACTTGCAAAGTGGTTCAATTGTAACAAACGCCATGCCATAACATTATATTACATATTTGACATATTGGCCAATATTGTGTTGAGTCAGCTATCTTTCAATTACAGAGTGTATTCTAAATCAGTTTAGGGTTGTATAACATTGTACAACTCAATAAATCAAACGTTTTATCTTTTTGTGTAATCAATGTATTTTCCCAATGAACTCAAACTGGTACACCCGGTAATATTTAATAATTCCCTTATGTTTGATACATTTTCTTATCACATCCTTGGTATGAAAACAATGTTAAAGAGTTGCTTCAATGAAATATAATTAATTTAAGATGAAAACAATATGTTTAATGGCATTGTTTTGCTTTGTTACATTTATGGCGCATGCCGTTACAATTAATCCCATATGCGCAACAAATGTAACACTGGAACAGCGTCCACGTTTGATTTAATAACTCCTGACCTGTTTCATCAATTGAAAAACTTTAAGTGGTTTATGATAGCAGACATGTGTAGGTCCTTTGCCTGGAAATATTACATATGTAGATAAAAGGATCTCTGAGTAAAAGAGTGAAATTTGCAAAATGTTACAACCATGGCGGCTCTCCCCTACATGTGAACAGTCTGTCGTGTATTCTATCAATAATATAAGTATAATGTTCATGCATCACCAGTGAATGGAAACAGAATATCAACAGTGGATATGATATGCTGTGTGTACTGTATGTACAGTGTTATCCGGTCCTCAACCATTATATCTGGATAACAGTCTATCAACAGCAGTGAATATGAGTTCATTCTATATATCAATAATATTAAGCAAGAAGAATGGACCTATTAACACCATGCAAAAACATAAGTAATGGGTCCAATACTGTAAGTAAATTGCCAGAAATGTACGGTGAAAAAAATCTAAAAGGTACCCCTTAGTCTGAAATGCATGATGTTATATTATTGAAGACGTAAATGAGTCATAATAGTCGTATACTCTAGCATTCGGACTACTTTATGTTGACGCCGAGTGACAGTCAGTGGGGCAGTGGGTAGTGAGAGCCAGGGGCGTGCAGAGAGACAGAGACAGAGACTGAGAGAGAGAGAGGGCGGGTGGGTAGGTGTGTGTGTGTGTGGGGGGGGGGGGGGTGCTAATGGAACGACACAGTGGAACAGCTGATGGCTGCTTGGAGGCCATAGCAGTCTGGGCCTTGTGCAGCGGCTGGCTCCATGCCTTGTCAGAAAGACATATGCTCATAACAAAACACATCTAAAGCACGGCCCCTGTGCTCTCGCTGCTCTCTATTCAAGCCTCCCGCAGTCCCATTGCTGCCCCCCCCCCCTCCCCCCCCCCCAACACACACACTTCACTGACACAAGACACAACGTCAATGCTTCACACAGCAAAGAGACGGCCCCGCGCTGAAGACAGAAATGGGGCAATAGGCTGCTGCCCAGCCTGGGGTGGTTCTGGCACGGCTCGAGACAATAGTAGCCTGTTTTAATGTCCACTGTCTTCTATCATTTCCCATGCAAATGTACAGCTCTGATTATGCATAGTACTAATGACTACATATCAGCGGTGTCATTTGCAAACACTGCTGCTCATGTAGAAACGGTTATTCACTCTTTAATTCACCCTCCCTTTATTTTGACAGCGTATGCCTCTGTCCAATCTACGGCTATATTGCTGTGCCAACTGTTTGTCTGTGCCGCCTCATCAATGCAGATGTAACATTTGTCATGTCAATAAGGCTATTTGCAGACCATTGATCAGCTTCAGCCTTCTTGTTCCCACGGGGTGTGTGTGTGTGTGTGTGTGTGTGTGTGTGTGTGTGTGTGTGTGTGTGAGAGAGAGCGAGCGAGAGAGAGACAGCCAGAGAGATCCCAGATTGTATCACTATAGTTGTGCGATCAGCACCTCTCAATGGCCTAGTCCCAGTGCTGCTCCTCGAGCTATACCACTCCCTTGAGAGAGATAGTCAGTGATAAAAGAGGTCCTAACATCCTCACTCCCCTTCGGCCAGAGCCAGCTGACC
Source organism: Electrona antarctica (assembly GCF_951216825.1). Classification (NCBI taxonomy): domain Eukaryota; kingdom Metazoa; phylum Chordata; class Actinopteri; order Myctophiformes; family Myctophidae; genus Electrona; species Electrona antarctica. The sequence continues at coordinate 42,966,549 of NC_136789.1, read as the reverse complement.
AGCGTCAACACCCCTAAGGAGACAACAAAGGCTTCTGGGGAACGATTGTGGTTGTAACAGGAATGGATCTGCTGCGTTCTGATCTTCCACTTTTATAGGCTGCATCTTTTTTATGGTCCAGCGACTGATGCTTATTTTTTTTTACGACAAACTCTCCAAACAAAATGAACCCCTCGCTCTTCAGACTCCATCTTAGCTCGTAGCACTTGCCGTAGCATTTGCTCTATAGCCTCAACGACCTTACAGGCTCAATTTATGTAACTTAGATAGCATTTTATGTAGACATAGCACTCTATAGTGTATACGCATAGTTTCTTTATATAGATATTCCACTGTTGGACTCTTAGATCATATATTGTTATGTATTTGATGTATTACCATGTTTTATTGCTTACTGTATGTCGCTCTGGATTAAGAGCGTCTGCTAAATGCCTAAATTGTAAATTGATGTCTCCCCCAAGAGGTTGCACGAGAAGGCATTGAGGCTGTGATTTTTCTGAGTGATCAGATGTATTTGCCACTCACCCAGAAAGCTCTTGGCAGCCTCCTCCTACTTTGGGAGAAAAGGAAGACGTATCTGTCATTTGAACAGAGCTTTCCTGTTTTGGAAAAGGGAAGAAAAATCAATGACTATCTCCAGTCGGAGGAGACACAATCGATGTTGTGTGTGTGTGTGTGTGTGTGTGTGTGTGTGTGTGTGTGTGTGTGTGTGTGTGTGTGTGTGTGTGTGTGTGTGTGTGTGTGTGTGTGTGTGTGTGTGTGTGTGTGTGTGTGTGTGTGTGTGTGTGTGTGTGTGTGTGTGTGTGTGTGTGTGTGTGTGTGTGTGTGTGTGTGTGTGTGTGTGTGTGTGTGTGTGTGTGTGTGTGTGTGTGTGTGTGTGTGTGTGTGTGTGTGTGTGTTTGGTTCTATCCCCTCAATGGAGATGAGGAGGCAATAATAGAATATGGTCATTTCAGGGTCAGTCTTTGGGAGATGGCCTCTGGATGAGGTGTTTGTGTTTAACTCATGCTCTACTGTGTATTGATGTCTCCGTGATTCCCAGAACCACTGGGTTTTTTCCTGCAGACAAACGGCTATAGTACACTTTAATTGAGACTGCATGCATGACTGCTCATTTTGCTGTCTGTGTGTGACCTCTCGCACACTGTTGTCCTTCACATGATGAGGTTACCACTCATGGTGCCAAAGTGTGTTCCACAACGCTATGGTGTTACCGCCTCTCATTATATTAAAGATGGAGTGCCGTGATTTTTTACCCACCCTAAAACATGATCATCAGATCATCAGGTATTATTATTATAAGGAGGAAGAATGTTTTTTTTAAAAAGTGTACAGTATTTGTTAAAATGTCGTTTTTATGTGGACACACCCACCAGTTCATTAAGTAGGCATATGCCTGGTTTGCCTAGTGGGTGGTGATAGGTGGTCTCGTGATCCACCTGAACTGAAGCCGCACCCACAGCTGATAAAGGGGTTAGGTAGATATTCTGATGTCACTATATCACTGTTTTTATCATTGGCACGTTTGACTGTCAATGTTTCAGCCTCTAGGAAGAAACCCTAAATACAAAGGGAAGACATCATTGCACATAACAAAACCACACCAAGGGGTCTAATGAAGTACTGTCACCTCATAAACACATGAAAAACTGGAAAAAATACAAAATCACAGCACTCTTTTAAGAAAACCATGCTTTTCTGATCCTGGGGGGTGTTCTAGTAAGTTATCCTATTGCTAACATTAAACAGTAAGTATAAAGTCATTAGGTAATTTAATAGAGCCATAAATATCTACATTCAAAATGGCAAATGTTTGCTCTCTTTTTTTTTAAGGCCAATTTATGTATTTGTATTGTCATGCCTCTATACTTCCATGTGAGTTTTGCAATTCACAAACAAGCTTTCATTTATTTTTTACACCTTAACCACAAAATATGTAATTCCTTCTCGGTTATCTGTTACTACTTTTTAAAGGCAGAGGGAGCGGAGCACTACATGTGATTCCCACTTGATAACATTATTTCTATTCACTACAAATTGCTGTGTGTATACGATGTATTCTTCGAAGCACAAAATAATAGTTTGAATGCTCTAAAAAGAAAATGTGTTGTAATATTTATAGCGCTTTGTGTCATTGTCAGTTATAGACGGGACAAGTACATGATTATAATCTAACTGGATAAGAAACCATTAGCTTCATCCAAAGCTACGTCATTGTTTTCCTTCTAGCTAATACTTGCCTGTAGGTCTCACATAAGTCATGAAGCCTTGAATAGGTCTATGAGTTAATCTTCCTATTACTTGTGATGTGTGCTTAATTGACTAGAGTTTATAAGATACATTTAGCAATAACAGAGCCTCAAATAAACAGTGTTATTATAAATGGAAATGGATGTATGTTACACACACAAATTAAACATAGTAGTAGGTAATACATAGGACGTTTTATAGAAGTGAGAGCAACCATAAAACAAGTTATTGAATAAGTGATTAAATTCCCCTGCAGTCACCTATAGCAATAAGTCCTCACATAAAGTGTAGTGGTGAAATATACATTTACAAAGACTACTGTGGAGGAAAATGAACAGTATATGAAATAATAATTATATGAATAATACGACAGATCGTTTTGATCATATACTGTATGCATGAATGAATGAATGAAAAACTTTATTCCGAACATGTTAAAAAAAATCAGACCAGTCTGAAGTGAGTGGTGCAACAGCACCCCCTATTGGTACTCTAAACATAGTAACATAGTAACATAGTCCCATAGTAACATAGGGACAAAGCTGTTCCTTGGATTGGTTGCACCACTCAAAAACAAAAATTAAAATAAGTGCAATATAAAACAAGTAATACTAATGACAAACAAAACAAAAAACAAACAAACAAAAAACAAGCCTCACTGGCCACAAAGTATTCCAATTTCCTATCTTCATCATAATATAGTATAGAGATAATGTGTACCGATTTGTGTGATGGACAAAATCTGTAGGAGTGATATCAAAAAATGTGTCTTGGTGGCGCTATAACAGGCCGATGTGAGAAATTTGGGGTTCTGCGTGTGCACGGTTTCACGTCGATCGGGCCAGCGGTGCCGGAGATTATCTGTACACGGACAGACCGACACGAGCGCGGATGGGAGAAAAACATAGTCTCGGGTACGCCTTCAGCCTGGCGTAGAAAACGGAAACGGATCTGAGTATTGATTTGTTTGATACAAATTCTTTAACAAAAAGGAATAGAGAGTGAACTTGCAGCTGCCTTCCTTGGTTGTTCATATTGTATTCAGTCAAGACTTTGGGCTTTTCTTTTTTATAACGTAATTTTAAGAAAACCACAATTACATTCTTGAAATAAAGGAATTTGAACACGATGTCCCCTACAGATCAGGCTACATATGACCAGTGAGAGAGATTCCTATAATAGGAGGCTAGGAGCACACTCTATTTCTTATTATGCTGAAGCTGAATAATTTCTTATTATGCTGAAGCTGCAATAAAACAGAAACACTGAATACATCAAACAGCCTCATTAATGAACTAATAGAATTATTTTCAGGGCTGACAGATTTAACATCTGACCAGAGTAATGTATTTATGCAGTCCAAATGCATCTCGTGTCTGACACAGTGACTGTCATAGCCATGGAAGATACTGTCATTTGGGATGGAGCATAAAAGGTCCAGTGAAAGTGTGCGCATAAACACAGTGGAATTGTGTGACAAACATTTTTGGTGTGAGAACATCAGGTCATGGCAGGGTTTACTTTCTCCCGATGATAGTTTTCATGATCATATATTAAATAAACAAACAAACAAACAAATAAAATGGCTAGAGGTGTCAACCCGGCAACATCTGCATTCCTGAGATATGACCATATCAGAATCAGTTGTATTTGTCACATGACAGTCAGGTGTAAAACAGTGGGTGAAATAATAGTTTGTTCACACTCCAATGTTTTGTAGTATTCCTTTGTCCTTCTTTTCCCACCCAAAAGTTATTTGTCTCTTCTAGGTAGCCACCATTCACCCCTACCCTCCATACTGTATTTTATTCTTGACCTTGATTGTGACCTTAACCTTTTTTGATTTACCCTAAAGATTTGTAATTAATATTTTCCTTTTGAATTCATTTGGTTATTTCGGTAACAGAGGGCATCATAATGTTTCACTTTGCATTCACTATCACAGACATCAGACAGCCATTATTGTGCAACATCTCTGTCTTTGTGTAAACTTACCGGAACACAGTTGTAATGTCCTCATTACACCAGGGCTCCACCGGGCGCGTCAGCGTCACGTCTCCGTCACCGTCAGGGAATGTTCCCTTTTTAATCAATGAAGGGTTGCTCCACTGCCCGCGTTGCGTGACGCGTGACGCGTGCATTAAAATTGAACCGGTGCGTTTTTTGACGCACGCGACGGAGACGCAACGTGTCCGGTGGAGCCCTGGCGTTAGGCTTCTGTTATTATCTTCACCCATACATTGAATAGATAAATCATGAACCATGATTGGCAGAGTGTCAACCTCTGAAGCACAGATGTGAACAGAACACAGCGAACAGAATCCAACTGATAAAATGCAAATGATTAATCCTAATGATTAATCCTAAACCAAAACACATCTTTACTGTGTTCTGGTGAGACAGCTTTGGCTACACATACTGTACTGAACAACAGTTGCTATGGGGCCAAGGCTACATGCGATACATGTAAATGCTGTATCATGTGAGCCACAGTTGAATAATCTGTTGAAGGGAATCCATATTCTACATTCTTTCTTCGTCATTGACATTGTCATTATGCTCTTTGCAAGATTGGGCCAAATATGGTTTATGCTCAGTTTTGCTAACATGCTCGTCTACCTCCTGCTACACACCAAAAACTATCAAATCATATAATAAATTGTCTCAAATGGTATGAAGTAATGTTCCTGCCCTGGGGCTCCTAGTGCCCTACGTCTATCAGTAAATTTTTTAGAAGGTCAATTTCTTTACCTTTAAATCAGCAACCTGGGCAAAATATGAAAGAAATGAACAGTTGACTTTGAATTTAGAGTGCTCATTAATATGGTATAGCCGATTATAGTCATGATTCAACTGAGCAGTTGGATATGCTTTAAAGATTTAGTGAAATATGACCCCTAACTAACCAATATGATTATTCAAAAGGTTTACACGCTTGTTTCACAAATCTCTATATACAATTTGTACAATAACTTAAGGTTTCTAATGCGCAATAGGATCCAGGTGTCGTGTCAAAGTGTAAATGAACAATGCCCTTAAAGAACAGAAACGGAATCAGTCCATCTGAGGGGGGAAAAAAACAACAGTGCCGATCAACCTCACAGAATGCGATAAAATGACGACTGGGATGGTCTGTCAGTATACTGGCAATGGATAGAAATAGACCGTTCAGCTCCATCCCTCAGCATTCTGGCATTCCCTGCCACCCTGGTTGACATTTCTCTGATGCATCATGTTTTGTAAATTTGCGGTAAATTACTCCGTCAGACGCTGTCGGCACCTGCCCGTCACACCATGCAGGAGGTGGATGTGTTGCAGACGGTTGAGTGACAAGGACGAGCAAGACGAAGGAACTCAATGGAAGGCAGTGGTACGTGCAAAAGGAAAAAGAAAGAGGAGGAATGGAGGGGGAAAAAAAGGTGTATTGAATAAAGAAAGAAGGCATGAGCTCTTTTGGCCATGAATTCCCCCGGGGGTGAAGCGGTATCGGTCAATCTGGGGCTAATTCATGTCAGAGTGTGTATCCTATCTCCTTGAGAGGCCAGTGGAAGGTTGATAAAATTGAAGTGGAAATGAAGCTGGATGCACAAGAGGGTATGTGCAACAAAAGAGTAGGGAAGAGGGATTTGTGTCACAGTGTCACTTTGTGCTCTCTGAATGTCATACATTATTTTGCTCCTGACCTTAGAGCATCTCCGTACCCTATCTCTAATACCTCTGATTCTTCACATGGCCACTGCCACAGTCAGACATTTTCATCAGACATTATGGTATTAATATTCAAACTTCTTGTGTAAGAAGATTTCAGTAATGTTTTAATCTACATATCCACAGTGGTCTGTCCTTATTGCACCTAATGATGTAATAGGTATGAAACATTGTGTGTGCGTGCACCAGCCAGCCAGCCAGCCAGGGCTGGCTCTTTCCACGACAAATAACAGGTAGAGGAGACGGATGTAAATGTTAACAAAGGATATTTATTAAATCACTAACAAACTGAAATAAGGCATATTCTAGAATTGAATAACAGAACTTTAAGCATCCAATGAGGTGTGGAGTCAGTACGTCTGTAGTGTGTGCATGAGTGGAACGTAATGTAGTGCAAGGTGTGTGGATAGAAAGTATACATACTTTCTAACCTAAAGACTGAAGTAGTAAAAAAAGAATCGGATCTGTCTCTCACAGAATGGCATGCTATGGGGATATTCAGACCATATTCACACAGCGGCCAGCTTGACATTAAGTCAAGATGGCTATGAAGAACATTTCAAAAATAGTCAGGGACATGATTCCACTATAATATAAAGAGGTATGCTGCAGTGGTTCCCAAACTGTGGTGCGTGCACCCCTTGTGGTGCGCGGGCGCCTTCTAGGGGGTGCGCAACATGAAAAGGCTAATGGTGGTGCTATGGTTTTATTTTGAAATATATTAACATATTATGGCAATATATGGCAAGTATATGCAGAATATAGCCTATGCTGCATATACAGTATATGCCATATTCAGGTTCATATATGTGGATAAATAGGAAATATATGTCTACCTCTCTGAACTCCATGCCCCACCCGCTCCCTCAGGTCAAGCACTGCGAACCAACTGGAACCCCACAAGTCCAACAAGCAAACTTGGGGAGACGGGGCCTTTGCAGTGGCCGCCCCCTCACTGTGGAACTCACTCAAGCACACTCAAAACCCACCTTTTCAGACTTGCTTTTTCTACATTATTTCCCCCCCACACACACTTTTTGTTTCTCTACCTTTGGTTTCTATTTTTTTGAGTGGTGCAACCACTCCTATAGACAGCTATGTGTGTCCCTGTGTACCTGTGTCTCTGGGTCTGTCCCTGTGTCCGAGCACGGAAATAGTGTTGTAGCGTTTGTTCACCACCAAGTGTCACTGTTGCACAGTAACACACAGACACAGACACACACAGGCCAAGGAGGAGGGCCAGTACAGTACAGTACAGTACAGTACAGTACAGTACAGTACAGTACAGTACAGTACAGTACAGTACAGTACAGTACAGTACAGTAATTTGGCAATGCATGGCCAAAAAGGTTTGGGAACCGCTGCATTATAGGAAGGGTCACACAGAACTCGCACCATTAATGTTTCAACATTTATCTGTAGATGAATGATTTTTTTTTAATGTTTACCCTTTAAAGGAGCATTCAGTGATTTGGGTGATTTGGAAAACCACCCAGTCCGCCCCGGTAACAAAATGTGCACATGCACGCTCTACAGTGGGGGGAAGTGCAACAGGCCAACAGCATGTGCACCAAGGCTCGCCCCCAGTCGATCATGATTGGAGGAAGGCCCCTCTCATCCTGATTGGATGAAGGCTTTGCCACCCGCCACCAAAACTGAAACTAGGGTTTTTTGACCCCAGGGGCTCACTGGGGACATGGAGGAACTCCTTATATGGTCAGCACACTCTATAGTAGGGAGGATTATCCAGAAAAAAAGAAAAAATAAGTGATATTTGAATTAAGTAAAATCACTGAATATACCTTTAATGTTTACCCTTGGCTAGGACCGTAAACTTAAGTCATTTCAATACAGAATGAAAATATACTGGCAAGTAAATAATCAAACGCACTAAATATCATTGCATGGATATTTTTTCTGTTTAACATATGTTATGTTTTAAAGCACATCATTTGGAAAATCTTATTGAAAATAGTCCCTGGAGAAAGGTTTGAATTACAGGTGAATTACATGTTTGTGTGCAATCATATTTAGCCAACATTGACTGTAATGCAGTTAAGTTTGGTAACCTTTCAATGACTTTGGAGAAATAAATGTGAAATTTAAAATACTGTTAGTCTGTTTTGTAAGATATAAGCTCTGAATAGACAATGACATGTATCACCATGTATTGTATGGTCCCTTTTAAATGTTTCCTCTGAAACATGATAAAAAGAATCCTGTTCAGAAGGCACATGGATAGGTTAAGTAAACCCTGTTATAGACCGTCTCCCACCAGTTATGAGTGAAATCACACGCAAGTTCCCTTTTATCCCAGCCTCCCAGAGGAGAACAGGGCAGCGTGAGATCATATGAGACTGAGATAACACCAGTGTCCAAGGGAGTAAGAGAGTATCTCTAATAAGGAACCTGGAGGCAAGAGGATGTGAACATAATCCTTGGCTTGAAATTACTGAAACAAATTACACTGGAGATAATTATACTTCATAATGAGATTATTTGAAATATGCAAAGACGCCTTCCAGGAATAAATCAGGAAAGCAGATAAGGCACCCAATCAAAGGAAAAAAGCTGCATTTAAATATTAAGCGCAGAAACTTTTGCATATTACAAATGGATTGTACTACTTCCTGCTAGTTAAAGTATGGGATTGAGTTGTCTCCAGGTGGACAGAAAAAAAAGGTTTATTATTGAGTACTTCGGCAAGAAGCAGAATGGACCCAAATGAAAACCCGCACAGAGCAAAAACATTTTGGTCTCATCACAAAGTAGAGATGTGTACCGATTTGCGTGATGTTTGGATAACATTTGTAGGAGTAATATTATAAGAAAAATGTTTAGCAAAAGTTGGCTTCACTAGGGAAATGTTAAAAGGGTGGCATTTGTTCCTCAACGTAGTGCAAATGTGCGTGTAAAGTGTCACTGCGTTCATGATTTGTGGCATTTTGTTCAAAACGGGCCACTCCTGCAAACTTTAGATGTCAATCTTAGCCAATCAGTGTGGAATATGTAAAATCAAACAGATCTGTCTTGATCACATGACTATAGAGATCATGTGTACCGATTTGTGTGAAATTTGTATAAAATCTGAATGGAGTAATATAAACAAAATGTGTTTTACATAAATTGGCCTCCTGGTGGCGCTATAAAAGGCAGGTGTGAATGAATAGACCTGTTTTGTTTAATGCCTATAATACTGGGTTCCGATTTGCGTGATTTCTGGACAAAATATGTGTAGTACTGCCTAAATGTGTTGGCCATCAAGCCAACGGTGCTGGAGATTAGCTGTTCACAGACAGAATGACGGACAGACGGGCGGGCAAGGTGGACAGGGTGCTATAAACATAGTCTCGGCCACGCCTTTCAGCCTAGCAGGGACAAAGAGAGGAAGAGTACATACAGTATAACCTGTATATAGTATTTTCCAGTTAAAGATGTTTTACAACCAATTAGAATTAAATAGTGTTGGCAATAAAACAAATGTTAATGTAACAAATAACAATGGCACAATGAAATTTAGTGTTAGATTACCTCTCTCAAGCAAGTTTAAAGTCTGTGAAATTAATGATATGATAAGTCAAATCTCTCTATATGGACATAAAAGGGATAGATATGGATGTGTGTGGATTCATAGATAGTTACGGACAACTGCCAGTCTGGCATCTGCACATCACGCCCTCGGGTCCACGGAGATACAGTACGCATGCCGAGTTTCAAGTCAATTGAAGTAAATCGGACGGTTCTCGAGATATGATTCCACACATTTATAGAAGGATGCATAATTTGTTCTGATATATTCTGGAACATAATGATATACATGGTAAAACATGTTTTTATAGTTTTGGAGTGGGGGTGCATGGATTGGCTGGATGAAAAATATACATTAAAGACTTCCGTAATATCCTTCAAAACATACGATTATTTTTGAAGGTCAACTGACACAACAGTTTGAGATAGATGTCCATTTGTTCAGACATTTGACCCTGTTTTAATCTCACTGTGCTATCTTACAGTCTGCCTGTGTCACTAGCCCTTTTATTTTAGAAAGCTTGACAAATACGTTTAGCAGTGAAGAGATTAAGATTGACGTGGGAAAACTGTAGTATAAACAGACCTATAATGCTGGTCGAGTTTAATCCAGGTAAAGTTAAATACAAGTCTTCCTTCTGATGCATTAACACAATATTACAGAAACCTTTTAAAAGTAAAATTCACTGAACATAAAACACATATTACTATTCTGTTCACAGGAATCAGGAATGCATACAACAGCACATTGTGTTTTTTCATATACGAGGTACGAAGGGCTAATTGCAGTCTCATACCTACCATTTCTCACTCTCTAAAACTATATATAGAAAAATAATACTGAAGTGGTTTAACAGGAAAACAAGCAATACCTGTCAGATTATTTTCTTTTTTTTTAATCTCATACACCCTGTGGCTACAAAGTTAATTGAACTGTCATAAAGAGATACAATATAATGCCATTGACTGCTATAAACATATACTCATTTTAATAAGCTATGGTATGAATTGCCTTTTTTGCTGGACCCAGGTCCCGGATCAAATTAATGCATGTTGCTTGCTGACTGACGTGAGCAATCATCCCTCCAGGCTATATTGAATGTACTGTATATCGGTTGAATTTACAACAAACTAGCCAATCGTAGAGCAATCATCCCCCAAGGATTAAAAAAAAATCCTTGTGAGGAATTATGTCTATTTATATTACCTACCTATAGATACAGTTCAACTGAAACAGTTTCTGATAGAATTTTAGACTTAAAAATAGGCTATGCACAGTATGCACTATGCAGTTGATCCGTCTTGATTAATTTCACATCTACAATGGCTACTTGAAAGGTTTGTTACGAATATTTCCATAAAGGAAACGTACACAATACACAAGCATAGGCTACTGTACGGTGACAATATTGTAAAATGGGTGTTGGACTGTTGGTGGTGCATGCTCTGTGTCCTGTATCACATGAGTAGCATTCGAGTCAACCAATAAGGAACTAGGAGAATGAAGTTGTGGCGAGACAGAGAGAGTACATGAGAAAGAGAAAGTCATGGAAGCTGTAGTGGAGAGAGCGCATGGAGGTGAAGGGGCTTATGTCAGTGGCAGGTGAGAAAGCAGAGCAGATGGTGGGCTTTTGGGGCTCCATGGGGTGCATAATGTGCTCTCAGACCACAGGAGCCATGTCTAAATTAATATGATTTGCACACCTTTGATATTCAAGGAGGATTATGCCATGTGTTCAAACACTGGTTTGAATAGACCGGGATGAAAAGTGCCAGTGACCTGAATGGAATTACTAGCTGCTTAAGGACTTTGTCATTCATTGTTAACTCATAAAAAAAAAACCTAATCCTTATTAGGGTGTGAGTGAAGGCAGGTCTGAATGGGCTGGTCGCTGCTGTTGGGAACATGTGCGTCCATTGTGTGGATGACGGTTAATCACGCTGGGCTGGTTAGATTTGGTACCGGGGAAAGGAAGAGAAGGGGGTGGCGTGTGAAGCATGTTCAATACTACCTTTATCAGGGTGCAGGGTTCCTTATAGCTCTGAGTCTGGTAATGAGATGATGGTGAGCTGTCATACCCGTTGCCTTCCAAGTACAGTACCATCTCCAGTGGTAACTCTGGGAAGCAACATGGGCATCGATCAAGTACGTCCCGCACCTACGGTACCTATGGTAAATAAAATGGTAAATGGTGCATTTATATAGCGCCTTTATCCAAGGCGCTTTACATAGATGCAAGGTACCAACCAGCACATCGGGAGCAATTTGGGGTTCAGTGTCTTGCCCAAGGACACTTCGACTTCGAGTGTAAAATGAAACCAAATGGACCCGTACAGGTCCATTTGGTTTCATTTTACGCTCTCAGGATCTATAAGGGTCCATTTGGTTACCAACTCTCCATCATTTAGCTGGGACCACCTGGAACCCCCTCAAGGACCACTGGTGGTCCCCAGACCACTGGTTGAAAACCGGTGTAGTAGATCATTTATATCTTATGTCCTTTGAATCCTTAAATCCCCCAAAAGTATGATTTGTGGTATTTAAAAAGTGTGCTTGAAATTCACCTGACATTTGATGGAAACGTTATTAACTATACTGACATATCTTGTCTTCCTTTCTATTAGGATATCAATTAAAATGGCATTAGAGATACCGGTATCCATTTCCAGTCCACAAAATAGAGGAGAGCGCAGAGGAAAGAATGAGTGATATTGGGACAAATTGGGACAAGTTAATGACTTGTAACATCCACTTTCATTTACCTTGAGTGTCTGTACTCCAGAGAGTGAACTAGAAAAAGTGCACCTCGGAGCACAGGTCTCCACCAGGTCAGGGACGTTTGTTGTGGGCATGCATTGTTTGGTATTTAGTGATCATAGAAGTAGCAGTTAACTGGCCACTGAGCATCTCCACTGAGCAGTTATTTGAACCCTTATAGTGTCCCTATTCTGGGGCAAACATTTGGCAAAAATAGTTACAAGCTTACAATGGATCGTGATACAAGGTGTCATGAGCTTAGCTTTAGTGTAGATTGACTACTTTCGGCAAAGACATTTGGTGCACAGGGAAAAAAGGGAGTGGTTCAAGTACAGACCACTGTAGTTCAGTCCACTGTAGTCCACAGACCACTGTACTTCAGTCCCAAGTTTCTTGCTCAAGGGAAACACAACAGTGGGTATTGGGAGATTGATCTGGATATCTTCCAGCCACAAGTATACTTCTCTAACCTTTAGGCCACCATTGCCCCAGCAGTTGGGGCAATGGTGGCCTATGTTAGCAAAATTGAGTAAGAGATAGTGACTGTACAAGTGTCATCATTATTTTTTATCTTGAAAACGTTTTCAAGTTTTTACTGTCCATGAGAGTTCGCAAACCCCTAATGGGAATATTGTGTCATCGTGGTTAAGTGATAAGAATGTGACATTATTATAGGGAAGTGGGCACTGATCAGAGAATTACATATTTATTATGCCAGTAGAGTTTAACAATATACTGACTTTAATCTATAATTGCCTTGTTGTAAAGGCTAGAAGGTTTTATCAGAGATATCCTTTAGCAATTGCTACTCATTGTTGATCGTATAGTCATCAGTAACGTGTTCAGCGCTGCACATAAACTACTCTTAAGTGGCCAGTAGAGTAGCAGTTACTAGCCCTTTTTGACTATAGGAGAGAAGTCAGTTTTACTTTGAAAGTGATATGCAGCAATGCACAGCTCACTCCAACCCGCTTATTCTGTTGGGAATGGCTCTTTGTCTTTACACAGAGGCTATCAGGCAAGTTTGATTAAAATGTTGAAGCTCTATAATTTGATAGCAATCATTTCTATAGTGTTTGTGACAATACATTTCCAGGTGGATCACCAATTTCATCCATTCAGGAAAGAGAACCCATTTGTCAGCTTCAAAGTTATAGTGTTCCAATTCGATATATTTGTCTGCCCGTTTTTGTTTCATCACTTCCAAGTTCCAATGTTACATGTTTATTCTGTATTCTCTTTCATGGTTGCATATGAAATTAGTATCCCAAATTTAAAATGTATTTTATGTTTACTAAAGTTACTGAAATGACTAGTCTATAAAACACTCTCGCATCAAGTAGCCTACTTTTTCACAAATCATTTGTGAAAGACCAATTATTGGTCTTGCACAGTTGTGACAACACTCAAGCCCCTAGAACAGTTATATAAAAGAGCCATAAAGGCATTTGATTAAAAAAAACATGTAGGTTCCATCACTGCACAGCATCCTTAAAAAAACTGGAAGCTCTTTAAACAGGCATGTGCTGTGTAAAAACTTTACATGGTTTATGCCCGGCTCCCATGGAGGAATTTAAACGTAAGCCCGACATGGACATCAGCACAAGGGCCATCACCAGAGGGAATTGTTGTGGGGTCCAGTCTAGACGCACAGCCTTTACGCAAAATTCATTTTCTACAATCTACCCACTATAGTCCAGTGGTTCCCAAACTGTGGTGCGTGCACCCCTTGTGGTGCGCGAGCGCCTTCTAGGGGGTGCGCGACATGAAAAGTCTAATGGTGGTGCTATGGTTTTATTTTAAATATATTAACATTAACATTATGCCAATATATGGCAAGTAATGCAGAATATAGCCTATGCTGCATATATTATGCCATATTCAGGTTCATATACTGTATGTGCATATGTGCATATATGTGGAAATATATGTCTCTATATAGCTTATGCAATTTATATTTCCATGTGGGGGGGGGGGGGGGGGGGGGGGGGTGCATCAGCTAGGTCGGGAGGTAACACTATACTAACATAAGATAGTGTCCATCCTTTACATATTTTAAGGTCCAACTAAAAAGATGGATCATGGACAATCAAATATGTGAATAATTAAAAAAATAAAGCTTAATATTTTACTTTTCCTGTGGTTTTTTCCACTTCTGTTGTAATGTTGTGCTCTTTGATTGTTTTCTGTATGGGGACTACGGATGAAGCATTCTTGCTAAATCTGTTGTATTTACATTGCATTGTATGTGTGGTATTCATTAATATGTCCCGTCCCTCCCAAATAAATGTATAAATATCAATGACTACTATCTGAGTCATTGAGCGATTTAAGACTTATTCTAACAAAAATACCACTTTCACTCCCCTTTAAATGCAAGCATGTTTTTTTTCCTTTTTATGGAATGCACAGCACTTTGTATTTGTTGTGTGCAATACACTGTAACATGTACATGGGGTGCACAAATGGACCATGGGATGTGCAGTGGTGAACAGTGGGGTGTGTGTGATCATAAAGCAATAATAACCCAATAGGATTGTTTTCATTGTGATCATGATTCTGGCACGATGGTAGATGACATACAGTATACAAGGCACAGCCAAATAACCATGAAGTACTGCATAGATGTGTGGATGATGGACGGTGCTGCTTCATGAAACGGCATCGAAGCCATCTACTGTCGTAGAAGTTAGCATTTCTAAAGTTTAAACAGGGCCACTTTGTTAAGAAGCATATACAGTTGGAGGCCATCGATATTGTCCTTTTCTTTTTGCTGAGGTTTGCGTGATCTGCGCAAAAGGACAGTTAACCCATTTTGGGCGGGAACCCCTTTTGGTGTTTTAAACATTATGTTATAATTTAGCTATTGAAAAATAGCAGATCTACAAGCTCATAGCGCGCCACCAAGTGGCGCGCTACGAGCTTGTAGGTCTGCTATTTTTGAAAAATCGTGAAAATGTAGAAGGATTTTAGAAGGATTTTTAAAAGTTTTGAGGTCAGGCCTAAATGGGTCAAATGATAAGGGACAATATCGGTGGCACCCAACTGTACATGCACCACTGATATTATATTATAGTGTGGTGTGGGTGTGTGTGTGATCTCCAAGTTAACGCGTTTCGTGTACCTCGTTACTGTAAACTCGTTACATTTCCCAGTAACGAGAAATATTGAATCTAATTTCTTTATCATTCCAGTAATGATATTACAATACCTGTACAATTTTCACGGCTCTTGGTGGAACTGCAGGCCGGGGGCGCAATGCGGGTTGTGTGAATTGTGTGTTGTCAGGATTTTGATTTTGTCAGGACTCTGGAGTAATGGTGCGTTGCAGCATCGGCACAGTCAGTTTAGTGCTCCATGCAGTGACAGTCTAACTCTCATCCCCTTCCCAATGAGTAAGGGGTTTCAGTCTCTTACCTTGTTTGAAAGTCCATACAATGGATGATAATGATTGAGACGGTATGAATGAGATGTCTGCACTCACAGCATTATGTGTGCGTCTCTCCTCTCCCCTGTAATCCATTCTGTTTTCTCCATACCATGGCAGCATTCTTATTTATGCCTGATTTATACACGGTTGTGCGCCGGGTCGCGCACTGAACATAGCTGATCTACAAGCTCACAACACATAGCGCTGTACACGATTTTTGTAAATTAGGCACACTGCAAACTCCACTCGATATGACAAAGCTTTTGTTTATTAGCAGTCCGAATGTAGACAGTTGAAGAGACAGTTAATTTAAACACTTTTTACAGATGCTCTTCATTTAAGTGTATTCTATTCTATCTATCTATTCCTTCATAGCTTGCAAATTATTATTTGATTTTCTTTTACCGGGTTGTCATATTATTTATGTTACATGCATATGTGGGCACTGATCAGAGAATTAATTTAATTTATGCCAGTAGAGTTTAACAATATGCTGACTTTAACCAATTAAGACGTGAGGGCGATTCTGCAAATGCCTTCTAAACCAGTTCTTTCAAGATTTTTCAAAAATGTTCAAAAAATAGCAGATGTACAAGCTCGCACTCGCAGCGACGAGCTGTGAGCTTGTATATCTGCTATTTTTGAATAGCCAATGCTTAACGTTCGTTTACCTCAAGAGTGTACACATTTAGCAAATGTGCCTATTCCAACACTAAGGATTAAAGCTGTTGCAGAATAAAAACCTGCAATTGAATATTGAAGAGAAACGATGCAATTACCAATAAGTAAAGAGTAGTGGTATCTGTTGGCAAGGAGACATACAGTAAAGTAATAATATTACTTTTGTATGTAATCTATGCACTCTCCCCTCTCTGTCTCTGGCTCTGGCTCTGGCTCTGTCTCTGTCTCTCTCACTCTCTCACTCTCTCACTCTCTCACTCTCACTCTCTCACTCACTCTCTCACTCTCTCACTCTCTCACTCTCTCTCTCACTCTCTCTCTCACTCTCTCTCACTCTCTCTCTCTCTCTCTCTCTCTCTCTCTCTCTCTCTCTCTCTCTCTCTCAGCCTAACCAGTCCAGGACACCCACACTCGGGTCGTTTTCCAGATTTCTTCCTGTTTTTCCTGCCACTGTCAGAAAGTGCCAACTAATGAGAGACTGCTGTGTCTCTGTAAATTACACAGTACTCCATACACCTGCTCTACCTGACTAGCTGGTGCCTTGACATTCTGTTGTTTTACGTCACTGTACAAAATAATTAATAAACGCATTCAACGCTACCATATGCCATTAATATGTATAATTTTGCGTCATTATAATTATCTTTCACATCAATCTGGATACGCACAGTAATGATCCACCATGTCATCCATGTCACCATGTCATGTCATGTCAATGTATGAATTGATTGCATAGGGCCTAAATGGAAACAAGAAAGACCACAAGGCCTTTTTTGGTGTGTTTGACTGTACTCTGTTGCTGTTTATACATTCTGTCTAATAAACTATTCAATCAATCAAACCATAGAACAGATTAGGACAGAAACCTTTTTATTTTTCCCCACAAAATCTGTTTATTGAAAGGACAGAAACTCTTGATGTGCCGAGAGTGCACATCAGAGTGCAGAGTGTTAAAAGCATTCCAAATAACAATCACAGTCTGACAAAGCACCCAATACAGACTGATATTGAACAAGTAGATGCGTACATCTGCACATACAAGTTATGCACATTAAGGCTCCACCATAAGGTTGCACTTTATTGTTACATCTTGTGTATAATCACAATGCAACAGCAAGGATAACATAACATCAAACATCAATAACAGCAAGTACAGCAATCAAAGGGATAGAACGAGTGAAAAAAGAGCAATATAATGGCCTATATGCAGCACGGGTATGCTGTAGGTGTGTATCTGTGAGTATAGCATTCTGCTTGCTAATGTATCCACCAGACAGTGCTGATAACATACTGTAACACCACATTAAATGAGGGTTGAAAACATCGACACAATCAATCTGCAACACGCTTGCCTTGTCTCTTACAGATCTGTTATTTACCTCACGCGACCAGCCTGCAGCCACGTAAAAATCACATCATGTCATCTATGCACACACAGTAGCACACCTCTAGGTTGCCTTCTCTTCTCAGATAAGGAGGCTAAAGTAGCATGAATGCAGTTCACACTTGCATTCATATCTGCTCTCCCTATTGTCTGCATTTGGTTTGCTCCCCTTAACTCGCTTCCATCTAATGTCACGGTGTGTTCGTCTGGGCCCCGACATGCACAAAGAGACATTGTGATAATCCTATCATGTAAATGAAGCCACGCTCATTTTGAGTGTGCCCTGGGAGATCACTGGTTTATCAGGAACATGTCTGCCAGGACTGCCCGGGATTGTCCATTTTACACCCTGGTAGAAAACGCATGTGGCAATCCTCCTATTCACTGCTCAAAGGTCAACACCCCAATGCACAATGCTGACAGTGGCTGCGCATGCAAACCAGACAAAGCAGGCTGTAGCTACAGTAAGAATGTTATCGTGCTCTGAGGGTTTACTTTACACAGGAACACGACACCAGCATCAAAAACACCATTGTCTATTCAGCTTTGGCCATATACTGTATCTTACATAAACAGACCATTTTCATAATGGCTTTATATTTTTGCAGTTGTTTGCATTTTCATGTTAATGGAAATCCCCCCCCCCCCCCCCCCCTCGTTTTTTTTCTTTTTTCCTCAAAAGTACCATAATGTTATCAAACGTAGCTGAATAATTGAGTCAGTGTTGACTGAACATAAGGTGGTTGATAAGTCATAGACATTTGAATTTAATTTTCATAAATCAATCTATTCTCCAGGGACTACTTTCAGCTGTACTTTTCAAATCATACCGAAACTTCTTTAAAATGCATTAAAAACGCAATGATATTTTAACTTTAGTAAATGTAACCACTCAAGGATATTAATATTTTGGATTATCTCAAGAACATTGCCTGTCCATTTCAAGTTGACTTTCATACCAAACTGAAATTAACAAAATCCAATGGCCTCCTTGAAAATCAAGCTTTGTGAAATAGCTGGCAGTAAAATCAAGTATTTTGTGAGTTGCGGTCAATCGACTCCCCTTCTATCTTTTTGATCTGAGCTTTATCAACTAAATAAAATAATTTGAGTTACTATAAACACAATAATACTATTACTGTATTGATTATCCTCCAATTCTATATTGGCTATAAAAAGACGAGCTGTGCATAACATCACTGAGCCCTGTTGGTTAATAAAACCAACGTGTTTATCTTCAAAATGTTTATCTTTTTAAAAACGATACACATTGTTATAGATGTTTAGTGCATACTATACTGTGCATGAGAAATGGCTTCAAGTGTCTAGTCTGTACTTGACCATTCTCTGCTGCTCAACTGTGACCAGGTTCTGTTGCAGAAGGCGAGCCACGCTAAAGCATATATATGGACAAAATTGTTCGGGTTGAAATAAAAATAATAACGAAATATAACCTTAATGCACAAATGTTTGACCCATCTCTCTCCGTAATTATAGTGCAGCAGTTCTCCTTTCTCAATCTAATGTGAAAGTTTCTAATCTATATCTAAAACACCCTGGCTATAGCACTGGTTTTCAACCCTTTTCATATCGGGCCCATTATTTGGCAGTTGGACCACGGACCATTAGGGTTTCATTTTACGCTCTCAAGAGTTAAAGATCCATAAGGGTCCATTTGGTTAGTGGTTACCAACTCTCCATCCATCATTTAGCTGGGGACCACCTGGAACCCCCTCAAGGACCACTGGTGGTCCCCGGACCACTGGTTGAGAACCACTGCCCTAGTATAGAGTATAGACAGTAACAGTAAGCATGTCTGACATTTTCCATACGAGTAACTGAGAATTTGAACATGAAAAAAGGAGTCTTGAACAAATTACCTACTTCAAATGTGATGACGTTGCTCACTTTGACTTTTCTGTGGTCAGTTTTTGTTCACCTGTGTGTCTGCAGCTTTTGTAATGGCTGAAACAGTCACCCACCCACCACCTCACCACCTCACCTCACCACCCACCCCTCTCCTTTATTTACGTGCACTAAATTGGAGACACATTATGCTTTAAAGGACCCATCCAGTAGCAATGAAGAGGAGACTATTCAACCCCTTCCTTTTGTTCAGCAAACAGTATACAGTCACACAAGTCAATACACAAGATGTTGCTGTTGTCATTTAATGTTCCCACATTTTAATGTGGCCAAATCAATAAAGGGGCATAATTGTGGCTCTTTAGAGCAAATGATGACATTTGTGGCACAATATTATTGTGTAAAGTCCCAGTAGTTTAGAAGAGGCTTTCTGACATGGCAACAAGAAGAACCAACGAGGGAGCAGGTGGAAGGAAAAGATGCTTAAGCCATTCAGGCCTGACCTCGAAATAAATAAAAAAAGTTTTCTAAATCATGACAATTTTCTGAAAGATTTGAGGCACATTTTAACGATTTTTCAAAAATAGCAGACCTACAAGTTCATAGCGCGCCACTCGGTGGCGCGCTATGAGCTTGTAGATCTGCTATTTTTCAATAGCTAAATTATAACAAAGTATCTAACACCAAAAGGGGTTCCCGCTCAAAATGGCTTAAGCCATTGCAAAGTGCCATAATCGCCCCTCCATGTAGTTACACATAACAGCTTCCATTCTTCTCTTGCGATTGAAGTACGCAACACTTCCTGCAGTTTGCTGACCCACTTATCTTCATTTATATAAGATGCGTTGCATTATTATGTTTACTACTGTGTTTTACTGTCTTGTGACGTGACTCTTGGAAAGCACAAGGCACACGGTACAGTACCTGCCCAACCAGCTGTCTTTCTTAATATATTCTGTCACGGTAGTTATACTGGACACTACATTTCCCTGGTTGACCCCTGTTTACAAAGTTAATTCATTTTATTAAGCCACATTCACAAAGAGGGGGATCAGTGTTTTAATCTAACATTGAAAACCTCATGTCACTTGTGCTTAGCGTATGCTCAGTTGCAATTTAATAGATTGTGCGAATAGCATCATTACTCCTTGAACAGCTTTCTCCTTACCATTTATATTAGAAAACACACAGACAGAAGTAACAACGTAGAATTGTATTCGCTCAGTCAGTTGTCCCAGTTGTAACTTCCAGACAGTGTATAATTCTCTTCTTCGTTCCTGCCTGAATGCTGCCTTTCCAAAGCACCTGTTCACATTTGTATTATGCAAGTGTGCAGAACTATCCTTTTTTTAAATTATTTGAGTTTTTAATTTTGTATAAAGAAAAGATCAGGAAGTGTAGTCTTTGCTAACACCATGTCCTACTGTATACTACAGTCTACACAACACACATGCAACATCAACGTGCCTCTGATTCTTGTATTTGCATTTTTCGCTCATCTATTTTTCTGTGTACATTTTGAAAATTGAAAAATAAACATTGAGTCATTAAAGTGCTGTATCCACTGGCCTTTGAAGTACTATCAATGATTGCTCTTTATTGGAAGTGTCCCACTTCCGTACCCTCTTCTCCCAAAGTTGGCACAATTAGACAATTACATGATGGGAGTGGATAAAAGACTGAATGTGACTCCGGTTAATTACTGGTCCCACTTCAGTCTACAGCAGTAATGAGACACAAGTGGATATAGTTTTCCTAAGTCAGGAGGATCTGTCGCAGGACTTCTGACACAATTTGACCAATAGTTAATTGGTCAAATCTGATATAAAGACAATCCATTCTACAGAATGCATTCTATTCGGTTATTAGAACCATATGTCTTTGCTTTCAACTTTAGTAGAGTTTTACTACTGATAATAGTAATGATGAAATGAGTGACACCTGTAGGGCTATTACCGTATGTGCAATGCAAATTAAAATACTGATAGTTGAAATGATGTAAAGAAGCCCCAAGTAGTTCTGCTGCTCCTTACACATATCTGAAATATACTGTAGGCCAGGTGAATGATAGCCCTACATGTTAGCTACGTAGCACGACAGGTTTAGCTGGAAATAACACCGAAACATTAACGACAAATTGCCTTTTACCAATTTGTATTCTGCATACGGTAGTTGTAATAGCACATTAATGCATGGTTTGGCCTGTTTGTGGGATGGTTTGCAGTGTTATGAAAAGGAAGGGATGTCCGCACACTGTTTCTCTGCTCCCAGGAAAATTATTTATTGAACATTTGTAATTGTTCAATAAAGAATTTTCCTGGGAGCAGTGAAACAGTGTGTGGACATCCCTACCTTTTCATTGTACGTATATGTTTGACCAGCACCTGTAGAACTTCTGGAGATGTGCTGATGCTTCCTGTTGGATCCTATCTCTAATGGTTTGCAATGCTCACACGAGAATATTTTAATAGATTAAGTGACCACTGTGGTTTTACACTAGACCGATGTGGTGTCAAATTTGTGCAGAAAGGCTATTATGCATTACACCCCCCCCCTCAGTTTCTGTGTAATTCCTTGAATCATTGTGTAGTCACTGTGGGTGCATCCGTCAGCCAGACCACTGAATAGTGGTCATTACTTAGCAGATTATTCAATCAGGAGTCCTATCCTGGTTAGCCTGTAATCACATATTAGAAGCTAACCTTGATGTGATGCGGTCATGTTGCTTCGTTTTCTAAGGTCATGCATGCTGTGGAAGAACTTGAAATACAGGGCTTATATTTTTAATGTCTGCAGGAGTTATAAAAAAGATACAAAATCAGACCCGTCTGAACTGCGTGTGTGCGTGTGCGCGCATGTGTGTGCACAACAGTGACACTTGGTGGTGAAAAAACTATTTCCATGCTTGGACAGACCCAGCCAGCCAGGGACACACATTTGCTGTGCATTGGAGTGGCTGCACCACTCAAAAAGACTAACTAGAAGCGTGTGCTCCTCAGAGCACAGGTCACCAGGCGGGGTTACCTACCCTGGGCCCACAGACTTTGGTCATAGCCACTTGGAATGGGATCAATTGGGGCACTGCATTCATGATGTGTGGCATTTTGGGCCACCCCCACAAACTTTGATAGCTTGGTTAGAATTGGTTAGAATTACAAGGCGCACAAACCAAAGCAAACACAAACTACCACCACTCAACACACTTATCGTGTAGCTGTACCAACACACCACATAACTAGTACATTGTGAAAATGACAACACTACAGAACTCTTTCACACATCCAAGTCGCACGTGAATCACATGGGATATCGTTCCATTTTTGAGTCCCTTTCCCATTAGAAGACACAGCACAGTCTTCTTTTCCAATGTCATTAGGCTCACCAGGGCACCAGTACCTGGAGAAGTAGGAACATTGCATTCATTACTAGACATTAAACAAGGATAGTTTTTTTAAGGGAAACATTTAATACTTTTTAGAAAACAGCAAAGAGTAAATATTAAATGTTAGAGTAGAAGAATGAAGGTAAAGTCTTACGTTGGTGTGGTCAGTGGTGTTCCATCTACCCATTTCCACACTCCTTCCCTCTCTCTGTCAGTCAAACCCAGCCACACGTACTGGCTGTTTCTGTTAACAAAGTCCTGGACAGAAAAGCTGCTGGTTACAGAAGTACAGTCTTTATGGGCACACACTCACGCACGCACGCACCACACACCACACACACACACACACACACACACACACACACACACACACACACACACCTGTTCTTCTTTGCTGTTTATGATGATGAGGTCAGATTGTCTGTCTCTACAGTATTGTCTGCTCTCCTGCCAGGTTTTAGACTCGGTGGTAGAGATGTAATAACAAACTCTGCCAATTATCTGCCATCCAGGTAATTCTAACAAAAGAAAAAAAGTAAGCCAGTGTTATTTTTTTCTTTGCTCAGATTAATGACACATGATGAAAAGTTAAACTATAACCATAGTCTCACTGACTACAGAGCCTCATCTTCTCATTCTGTTCAGTTATGTGGTTGTATCTGGACTGTAGATCGTCCAGGTCTTTGACCAGGTTGTTTTTCTCTTCAGTACATTCAGAATCTGTAAGAAGAATCAAACAAACTGATGAGTTTTTTGTTTTGTTTGTTTTTTTACCACGTTTTTTCATTTTCATTACAAATCCCCCTTCGCCCCACCCTCCAAGGTTTCAATATCGTTGCAACAAGAAAATACATTTCGTCAGTTAGTTCGAAATCTTACAATATAGGCAGCTTGGCTGGTAGACTTAACAATAAGACTGAAAGTAGAAGTACTGTATATACATACATACATACATCCTCTTCTCATTCTGTTCAGTTATGTTGTTGTATCTGGACTGTAGATCGTCCAGGTCTTTGACCAGGTTGTTTTTCTCTTCAGTACATTCAGAATCTGTAAGAAGGAGAATCAAACAAACTGAGTTTTTTTTGTGTTTTTTTACCACGTTTTTTCATTTTCATTACAAATCCCCCATCGCCCCACCTAAGGTTTCAATATCGTTGCAACAAGAAAAGACATTTCATCAGTTAGTTCGAAATCTTACAATATATAGGCAGCTTGGCTGGTAGACTTAACAATAAGACTGAAAGTAGAAGTATATACATACATACATACATCCTCTTCTCATTCTGTTCAGTTATGTTGTTGTATCTGGACTGTAGATCGTCCAGGTCTTTGACCAGGTTGTTTTTCTCTTCAGTCCATTCAGAATCTGTAAGAAGAATCAAACAAACTGATGAGATTTTTTTGTTTTGTTTTTTACCACGTTTTTTCATTTTCATTACAAATCCCCCATCGCCCCACCCTCCAAGGTTTCAATATCGTTGCAACAAGAAAATACATTTCGTCAGTTAGTTCGAAATCTTACAATATAGGCAGCTTGGCTGGTAGACTTAACAATACGACTGAAAGTAGAAGTATATACATACATACATACATCCTCTTCTCATTCTGTTCAGTTATGTTGTTGTATCTGGACTGTAGATCGTCCAGGTCTTTGACCAGGTTGTTTTTCTCTTCAGTACATTCAGAATCTGTAAGAAGAATCAAACAAACTGATGAGTTGTTTTTGTTTTTTACCACGTTTTTTCATTTTCATTACAAATCCCCCATCGCCCCACCTAAGGTTTCAATATCGTTGCAACAAGAAAAGACATTTCATCAGTTAGTTCGAAATCTTACAATATATAGGCAGCTTGGCTGGTAGACTTAACAATAAGACTGAAAGTAGAAGTATATACATACATATCTTCTCATTCTGTTCAGTTATGTTGTTGTATCTGGACTGTAGATCGTCCAGGTCTTTGACCAGGTTGTTTTTCTCTTCAGTCCATTCAGCATCTGTAAGAAGGAGAAGTTATATTTACAGCTTTGTTCTGAACTGACCTCCTCAAACCATCAAAACCGGGAAAACCGGATCTGTATCAAAAACTATACAAGCCAAGTGAAATAAAACTACAAAATCTACTATTTGTATTTTTTATTTATTTATTTAATGGGGTATCATATTTGCTAATATTGAAAATAAAATTAATACATGTTGGATCATCATCAAAAACATTAATATAAAATACTGCACTGTTCTGAAACTTGACTTACAGAGAGAGAGTCTGAGACCAATGTTGAGGAGAGCTTGAACACCACATAGCAATCCAAAACCCAATCCTAGCATCCTGTACCGTCTTCTGACTGGACACACAAATAGGAAGGAAGGTTAGTTTAGGATAGCGATTTTAGTGGTAGAGATAAAACTATAGCATTAAAGGGATAGTTCACCTTACATTTTCTTATTTTCTATAATTTACTCACCCACGAAGCCTTGAATTTGTGGACCTTTTTTTTGTTTTTCTCACATGTCCGGTAGAAGGCTCAATGGAAACTATTTGAGTCTTTTCATCTTTTTATTTGAGTCTCTTCTCAAAAGGTTTAACTATTGCAATTTCTCAACTTTTAAGTGCTTGGCCAGAAGAAGTTCTCTAATAAGTCACCGTTTGCTCATCTCTCATAAGGTTTTGGTAAAAAAGGCCTCCCTGGTCTCAGTGAAACCTTTTATTTAGAAAGCAATAAGGCGCCGCATAGACAAATATTATCACTCTCTTACCAGACTGCAACATCTTCTGATGTTTCTGCTGAGCTGTCTTGGTTTCAACATTCACATAGTTGTTTGGATCATCTTCTGTAGTCTTGGTCCTGACATCATCATAATCTGTATCATCTTCCTGTATCTCAATGCTTTCAGAATGAAAATCCACAGCCATTTCAACCGTTATGACTTTAATTAATCTTGGAAGTCTTTCATATGGTTCAGCTCTTCACAGCACACTGAAGAAAAGAGAAGTGTGCTCTTTCTTGTATTATTTCTGTGCCTCCATCGATCTTCCTCTTTTATTTGGTTTGTCCTCTGATGAGGTCACATTTAAAAATGTTTTGATACAATCATGTCAAGACTGTGGTGTACTCGTTTTGTCTTTGACTGTGCATTCTGCCATTGTAATGTCCGTATTGTGGTACTTGTTTGGTTGTTTTCCTATGTTGTGTTGGAAAAAAAAATGTGGTTCTATATACATTGAATTGTGATTGAACAGTTGTGAAAATTCAGAGCCTCAATAAAAATACATTGAAAAAAAAAAATGTTTTGATAATGGGATTTTTTTTTTTATATTCCCCTAAGTATTTACTCGTTTTTCTAATATTTAATATTACTAAGTTAATGAGTATTTCTATTTTCCCACCCTAAATGATGGAAAGGGGCGCTTCGAGGAGCTCTTATCTCAGCCAGGTCGGGTGCAGAACCAATGCAGCTGTGTAAGTCATGAGTTGCAGCAGCCGTCCGAGAAAAATGGAAACTGCGAGGAGAAATAGCGTTTCTAAGAAATAATAACAATAGCCCTAATGGTGATTGTTTTATTCCATTTTCTTTTGATTTGATCTTTGATATGCTTTTGTGTTTAAACCTGTGAAGCAATTTGTGGTCGTCACTGTGAAAGACACAAACAAAATGTACTTACAAAATACGATTTATCTTTTCACATATGTGGTCTATGGAACAATTCGATATTTAAACATTTCACACTACTGCACGCACGCACGCACGCACGCGCACGCGCGCACACACAGCAGCAACAGCAGCTCCGCCTCACACACATATGCTGCTCTCGATTCTCCTCACTCGACTCGTCCAGTCGGTTCCTCTTTAATACAGCTGCCCTGGCGTTCTATTACTTTGCAGGTGTGAACTTGCTAAAGATAACAAGTACAAGTATAGAGAAATTGTTTTTAGAAAGTAATTTGAGGCACTCCCTCTCATTATTAATTCATATAAAGTTCTACATGTTAAAAACATTGGTTTGTTGGACATCAATAAGGTGATGGTTGAAGGTGATGTCTAGTATTTAACAAAATGTCTCCAGTCCAGTGCTTTTGTCCACTAGCTTTCAATGCGAGAGAGTACAGCTATGTTGTCACCGTTGATCACAAGTGATATTTTTCACAAAGGATGGAAAATAACCATCTGTCTTGTCTTTCTTGTAGTAGAATCTAAAATAAATTGCAAACAAACAAACTTTGTCCAGACTTATTTAGTTAAATGCAAACCCTATTCTGTTTTACACATGAAATGTTAATTTAACCAAAGACTGAACCAACCATCATCAGGTATAGCATTATTAAAGACAAAATTCTCACAGCGTCCCCACAACAGAATGATAGGATTCAGGTTAGAAAAGTCGGTGAAGAAAACACAGTCATAACTCAGCTGCTTCTTTTGTGGCCTTTTCTCACAGACACGGGCCACATTTTCTGGTGAATTCACGAGGTATAAAACCTCCCTACTTTATGACATCTCTCCTTCTGCCTTTATGTGAAGCACATAGGCATTGGCCCAGGAAGCTCTACGCACCGACATCTTTATGGCTTTTTCCCCCCTTCGTGTAATATATCACTAGCGAAATATGACCAGTGTGAAGTACAGTGTATATTGTACATAGCTGGTTTACAGTTCATGGATATACAGCAATACATCTTATAGAGCAGTGGTTCTCAAACCTTTTCATGTCAAGGACCCCCAAAATGATACTCATTAGGCTGCGGACCCCCCATTTGAAAATATACGCCAAGGACCCCCATAAGCTATAGGGAACATTTTCATGGTTCTAGCAGTGATTTTCAACCATTTTCATTTCAAGGGCCCCCAGTTTGGCATGCATTAGGCTACGACATTAATCTCTGGGACCACAAGGGTCCGTTTGGTTCCATTTGTACACTCTGGTTGTAAGTACACAGGTGGCTCAGTGGATCCAGAAACTAGAAAGACGGTCCTGTAAGCGTCCATTTGTTTGCATTTGTACACTCTTTACAGAACGGTGAATTTCCATTTGGAGGGAGGGATTATTGCGACCATAGGTCAGTCCGTCCGTCCGTCCGTCCGTCCGTCCGTCCGTCCGTCCGTCGCTCTATCACACCTCCATATATGGTCGTCAGTCCATCACACCTCGTGACACGTCACGCCACCATCGTTGTCAGTCTGTCACACCTCGTGATACTCTCCATATATGGAGCTGACCTGTTCTGACATTCCATATGTTGATCTGACCTCATCAAACCCTGTACACTCAAGACACGGTCCATATATGGCCAGACCTCATCAAACCCTGTACACTCAAATCACTGCCCTCGCTGCCACCCTTAGATCTCCTTCTCCATACATGGGTAATAAGATTGTGCCAAATTCAGGACACTTGCACAAACTGCAGCGGCACCTGAACAAAGTGGTGTTGTTGGTCATGCATGGTGATGGTTCTGTATTGTGTGTGACGTTGGCCAGCCCTGAACTCAGTCTGGTATAAAGGGTGAAAACGATTTTTTTTATAAAGATTTCAGAAAGAGAGAGAGAATTACACTCAATCCCAACACAGTCCATGTATAGCCTTTCTGAGAATGAACCACTGTAAGTATGAAGTCTCAGGTCAGCTTTACTGAGGGTCCTGGCTCAACGTCTCAGGTCTATCTTCATGAATACGGAAAGAGGGGCCACAATGACCTGGACTGTCAAATGCAGAGCAATGGCCAGATCCCCTCAGCGGCCTGTCAGACGATCAACAGCTCTCTAAAAAACGGCCAGAAACCAGA
Source organism: Electrona antarctica (assembly GCF_951216825.1). Taxonomy (NCBI): domain Eukaryota; kingdom Metazoa; phylum Chordata; class Actinopteri; order Myctophiformes; family Myctophidae; genus Electrona; species Electrona antarctica. The sequence continues at coordinate 42,937,778 of NC_136789.1, read as the reverse complement.
AGACACGAACCAACCAACCAAGATCTGGCTGTCATCAGCTTACCAAGACTATTGTAACTCAGCCAGGAGAAGTGAAGCCTCATCAGACGACTTATACAGGAAGGAAACCCCACGTCTGTAAGCATTGTGACAAGAGTTTCAGTTCTTTATGTCATCTAAAGAGACACCAGCGTATCCACACTGGAGAAAGACCTTTCCACTGTAAACATTGTGACAAGAGTTTCACTCAGTTCAGTAACCTGGGGACACACCAGCGTATCCACACGGGAGAAAGACCCTACAACTGTAAACATTGTGACAAGAGTTTCACTCATTCAGGTAACCTGGAGAGCCACCAGCGTATCCACACTGGAGAGAAACCTTTCCACTGTAAACATTGTGACAAGAGTTTCAATCATTTCAGTAACCTGGGTACACACCAGCGTATCCACACGGGAGAAAGACCTTTCCACTGTAAACATTGTGACAAGAGTTTCAGTGATTCAAATCACCTAGTGACACACCTGCGTATCCACACTGGGGAAAGACCTTTCCACTGTAAACAGTGTAACAAGAGTTTCAGTCGTTTAGGTAACCTTAAGCCACACCTGCGTATCCACACGGGAGAAAAACCTTTCCACTGTAAACTGTGTAACAAGAGTTTCATCCGTCTTCATCATTTGAATATACACCAGCGTAGCCACACCGGATCACGTGTAGGTGTGGTGAGAACCCAAATGCAGGACAGCCAGGCATGATGGCGCTTAAAACCCATAAATGGGTGTTTAAATACAGAAGACAGGTGAACAATAAGAACTTAAACAAAGGGACGGCTCCTGACATCCCACAATGTCCATGAAGAAGAGGGATTTGATGAGTGTAGAGGGGGTTAAGCACGGGCTAAGGGCTTAAGAGCACAGGTAGACAGGAGGGCAGGCAGGGAAACGGGCTGAAAACCCCCAGAACTTTCTTCTACTGCAGTGCTGGGACAAGGATGGGGCCTAGAGAGTGGGTCCAAAGGGCAGGGAAAGGCTCTGAGACCCCCCCAGAGCTTTCCTCAGGTCTGCAGAACAGGGTCCACCCTCCACCAAACTAAAAACCAAAGGTGACAAAGCTTTTCAGGCCGTAGCGGCCAAACTTTGGAATGCTCTTCCAATAGCCCTGAGATTTGCACCCCTGTGGACATTTTTAAGAACAGCCTTAAAACGTTCCTTTTTAAACAAGCATTTGTGGATGGTTCAACCTGAATTTCCTGTTTTATCTTATATTTATTGATTCATTATGCTTGTATTGTCTTTTTGTTTGAGTTGAATTGTACAGCAATTTGTATCTGCTTTGTTTTATTTTTGCTTGTATTTTATTGCATGTAAAGCACTGTGAGTCCTCTCTGTTAAAGGTGCTATATAAATAAAATTGACTTACTTACTTACTTACTTACTCCACTGGCAGAACAGGCCTACGCCACTTGTCAACAATGGGACTGAAGTGGCGTAGGATAGTCAATACTTGCATGACCGCAGAACCTCGAGTGGGGATATTGGAGCCATCACGACCAGGACTTCTAGGAGTGACACTGGAGACTGGAACTTGCACAACAAGGACATCACAATCAAACTAGCATGGGCTTCAGTACTACCCTCCAAGTAACAGTTGATCAGCTGGTGCATCGAACGATTTCCCCCAACACCAGCTAGCTGTAGCACCAACTAGTCCATTTTGTCAGTCTTAGGGCTCGTACTGGTAGTCACAGAACCATACAGCTCACCGGGTGAATGGCAGCCTGTGTGGTATGTGAGTGCTGTCCGCTGGGTCCATTTGGTTGAGTCATTCTGTCACGTGTAGGTGAGGTGAGAACCCAAACGCAGGACAGCCAGGCATGATCCATCCATCCATCTTCAACTGCTTATCCGTAGTCAGGTCGCGGGGGCAACAGCTCCACCAGAGAGCTCCAGATTTCCCTCTTCAGAGCTACTTTAGTAACTTCCCCCTGGGGGATCCCGAGACGTTCCAAGGTCAGTGAGTCGATGTGATCCCTCCAGGGATCCAGGCAGGCATGATAGCGTTCAAAATTCATAAATGGGTGTTTTAATACAGAAGACAATAAGAACTTGAACAGATGACAGGATACAATGATTCATCACGGACTGACTGGGGAACAAGACTGATAGACACGAGGGTTGATTACAAAATGTATCTATCCAATGTGTATCCACATCGGATATAAATCTATATGAAGGAACGTCAGTGTCTCCACATTCCATTTCTGTCCACCAGAAGATGCTAAAAACAAACAAACAAACATGGTTGCATGTTCAAGTAGCAATTACCATGGCTGCCAAGTTTCTCTAAAGATGGCTATATACTTCATTGAGTACAACCGAACAATTACTTTTTTTTGGATGGCTGAACTGATGAACCCTCAGACAGACGCATGCCAATACATACTGCCACCCAACTCGTCTGTGTTCTGAACGCCAGACCCCGCGCACTCAGTATTCTGCTCAACGAATCTGCCCAGCAAAAACACTGCGGCTCGCTCTGTCCATCTCGAGCCACTGAAGCAGAGTACAGCCAGGGATGGAAACGGTGCTTTTTCATACCCTGGATCATTCACTTCTTTCCACCAGTGTGCTAAAAGCACCAACACAAACATGGTCGCATGTAGCCAACAATACCGTAGCTGGAAGGTTATTCTATCTAAAGGCTGCTACCTACTTCACTGAGAGTACAACTGAACAAGAACCTTTTTGTTTACTCATTTTATTTATTTTTTCTGATGACAGACAAATGCCAACACATACTGCCACAGTGCCACTGAACTATTCTGTGTTCAGACCCGGACCACTAGGGATGTTAATAGTTATCGTTAAGAAATTATTCAATTAAACATAACTGTTTGAGAGGGTAAGGACTGTATTAGGTGGGTAGGGTAAGGCAGTAGTTTTCGCCAATCGCCACAGGGAATTAGTAAGAATTCACAAGGAGCCAAGGATGGAGTGTTGCTCGTAGGCACAGTCTTTGTTGAATGTAGCACAGCACAATTAAACAGCACAGTTGTATGGCAAATTGGCAAGACACAATAATCTGGGTCTGTTCATATGTGTGGTTTTTGGGTCAGTGACGCACACAACTTAAACATTTGACAGGTAGTGGACTGGTACTAAAGACTAAATAAAATAGAAATGTTCAGCTCTGTTAATGGCATGTTCCCCTCTCCTGTCCTTGTTCTGAACTAGGGCCTTTTATACAATAGTTAACAATTATGATGTGGTTCTATCATTGGGTGGTTTTCTGTGAATGTAATGCTGTCTGTGCACGCGCAAGTGGCAGAGGAACGCACATGTGGGCCGATAAAAAGAAACATTGGTAGCCATAGAAACGTCTCTGCTTTTGCATGTGATATGACAGACAAGACACTAAGACAGTGCACTTTTCATTTCATTGTATTCGTCATACAAAGATGCCATTGCCTGGCCCTGTATCTCAAGTGGTCAAATATTTGATTAAGGAATATAATATGCCCTTTCTATTCGTTTTGTATATCAGCAAAATGTAGATTTTGATGTTAGAAGACAATGATGGAAATTAAGATTCTCATATTTTTCTTTTTTTAAACGCCGCTTATCAACTAACTGGTTAATGGATCGATAATGTTATAAATTAATGAATTAATTGATAACTCACATCCCTACCACTCAGTAATCTGCTGAATGACTGCTCACTCCGTCAGTCTCGACTCGAGCCACTGAAGCTGTATGTCTACAGCCAGTGATGGGAGAGCTGGTTTTAATTCCTGCATGGTCATTAGAGACTACAGGTCATTCATTAGCCGTTTTGTATACAACATTATCATTTTGCCATTTTTGTCATTGACCAACAGTCTAATCTAGAAACCTGCTCACTTGGATGTTACACAGAATCAGAAGAAACGTGCATGTCCTTTGAGCCTAATTCATGCACCATACCATTGCACGATTTTGTCGTGCCAAAACATTGTCGTTTTTAATGGCTATTTTCACCTTGCAACACCATCGTACAACAACGTATAATTTGTGCTTTAGAGGCATCAGAGGTCAAATCTAGTCTCATTGTCATCCACTAAATAATGTCATGACTTTCACTCTCATTTTCCTTTACTGGCTAAATGTAAGTAGGCTATCAGCCAGTTTATGCTGGACAAAGTACATTGTACATTTATCATACTATGTTAAAGTAAGAGGTTGTAGTAACCTATAAAAGCACTGCAGGATCATGAGCAATTCCATCTTTCTTTGTTCTGTCTCTGCTTAAATACCAATCAAGATGGTGTCTCCGACTGTATTAAACTATTCCCTGAAAGGGGACCTGGTTGACCCAAAGGACATCCACACTCGAGTCATCTCACATGATGAAAATATTCATAGAAAAAGGGCCAATAACGCTGCTGAAGAGCTAATTAGTGAACAGAAGAAAAAAAACCCTTTTCTTCTAATTAGGTTATTGTGGGAGAGAGAGCTGTGGATAATCTGGGGAGTGTGAGATCTGTGCTGTAAAACTAATGGCCAAGCAGGCAGCATACACATAATCCTGAGCATACATTTATACATTAATTTTTTTTACACTCTCAGGATTTTACTGTGTGCCTTTTCATCTGTACAATCGTTTCCATTATTTAATTCATGGTATTCTGCAATTAGGCTTTCCAAGTATGAATGATGGCGTATCTGTGTAGACTTCAGCTGTTAGATGTCACACAGTGACAGTAAAGACTAAGTAGACATCATTTAACAAGACCAGTCTGTAGAGATAGAGGTACTGCACATGAGAGCTTTGGTCTGAAGCAGAGGAGGGACCAGTTGGACTGTGTCTTGCGCCACCCCTTACGCCTTATCCCTAAACTTATTTGCCATTTTTTTACTATTTTGAATACCCTTTTAAAATAGTTCAAATAGCCGATACAAGCTCACAACCAAGATGGCACAAGATCATCTACAGTGCAGGGCAACCATTATTTTTGTTCTACACAATAACCATGCTTTCATGACCCCATCATGCAAAATATAATGTAAGCATACGGCAACCATGTTGTTTGGACCTCTTTCATATTGAATACGTCTTCGCTTTGCTACAAATGCTTTCATGACCTTTTTTCAAATATTTTTAAACATATTTCATCATGGAAATTGACTAAATAAAAGTAAAGGGAAATCTGAATTATTTTTCTCATTTGAAATATTTGAAAAACACTTTAGTTAACACTGATGTTCCTGGAGACATTTCTTACACACAATGACATTTGGTTCGTTTTATAATTTTTATTATTAAGTGATATACATTTTAGGAATATGAATATATTTTTAATGATACCCTTTGGTCTTGAATAAAGGATCATCTTTCAAGAGAAACCCTCTGGTTCATGTATCTTCAGTGCAATAGTAATGGTAACATTTATTATAATGCAAACTGAAAATGTTCTGCATGGTGATTAATCAAACAAATCGTAAAACATAGCCTTCTGGTAAAAAATATTAAAGGGCGTATTAATTTTTTATGTATAATTATAAAAATGGATGGGATTAAATATTTACAACTCCTAATCATTCAGGTACTTATTTGGAATCTCATTTGTAGTGCTAATGTTGTCTTGTGTAGTGTCTTAAGCCCATAATGGGGGTCAGGTCAGGTGCACAGCGGACATTCATCATTATCATTACCTTACAATAGATGGTACAGTACAGGAGAGTCCAATAAAATGATCAATCAATCAATCAATCAATCAAAAAATAAAAAAGTAGGTTCAAATATGTGAAGAAGTGAAACTGGTACAGTTAATCTGGTACATTGATTAAGGTTCAAGAAGGTTAGTTTTATTTATTTATTGGTGACTTAACAAAAGACCGTCAGAAAAATAGATGTATTTGAACTCTGCGTGGTTGCTTTTGCACAAACAAAATCATGTTTATCTGAAGCCAATAGACCACTACAAACCAACCCGCCTTGTCTGAACACAGAGTACGTTCAAATCCATTTGAGTCTTACGTATTCTTTATTATATATTTGATAATGTGTTGAGCACTTTCCTTCTTTATATAAGGTTCAAGGTTGTCTTTGTCTCCCTCAGGAGATAGTCACAGCTGCATGTACTACACATACACATTCAACAGAGGGGAAAAAAACTAAAAACAGCAAGAATAAAAAAACAGCAAAATAAACAAATTACAGGTGACATTTTTCTGAAATGTTCACAAAAATCTGTAGCAGAAATGTAGCAGATCTACAAGCTCACAATATGTTGCATCACGTTGTATTCTGAGCTTGTAGATCTCCTATTTCTGAAAACGTGCTTGACCTCATTTCCAATCAGCTGAGATAGTAACATCTTCCGCTTCCTGTCACTGGTCCAGCTGATCCAGTCTTCAGTGTTTACTGGTGTTTATGATTCCCTCCACTGGTTCTGTGTCAGGCACAAATGAATAACAGGATAATGACAGTGTCCGTGCTGTGTAGCCATCCATAGTGTTTATGCTCCTTTGTTTTTCATGCATCAATTTTTTTTTAGCCGGGAAGAGATGGGAAAACAAAAACAAAGCGTTATCTAACATGCCATGAATTTCAAATCAGCAATGTTTGATAATGATTTTGCATCAGTGCACCCAGCTGAAAGGTGAGAAGGCAGGAGGGAAGGAGAGGCTGAAATCGATGTGAGCGGCGCATTCTTTCCCTCCATGGCAGAGAGGGGATCTATTATGAGGAAATCATGATTTATGTCAGTGGTGGAGGAGCTGTCAGGTTGAGCACGGGACGGAGGTACGCGCCAATAATGATAAATGCCCCCTATTCACATACCCACCCAGCCCCCAACCCTCTCCTCTGTGGCTGGAGGGGAGAAGCCCCTCAGCGCTACTCTCTCTAGCCCTCTCACCAACACCTCTCCATTGTGTGGCTCTCCACTCTGTATCTGAGCCACGCTAAAGGCAAATGTACAGTATACTTCGCCAAACGACAAGAGCTATGTATTTTCATCTGATATAAAGTGTCGACTAGTTTTGCGTTGTCGTGTCTTTCAGTTGAATACGTCGTTTTTCCCGCACAACGTGGCTGTTGTTCGTTAAATCATAAATTATAGCCTTTACACTCGTCTTCTCTCATGGTTCCTCCACTCTCTCCTTTGTTCGTGGCTCCTTCATCAGATATAGTCCCTTCTCTTCTTCCTCCGTTGTGTTGCCCATCTGTTGTTGTCCATTCCATGTGATCCGTCTATGTGAAGCCCGGTGCTGCTGGCCATGATGGATTCCAATGATCCAGCGCTTTGGGGCACAAGGAACGATGCAGTCACCTTTAAGCTGGGGCTAGGCCATCTGTCTCTGTCAGCCATCCCCCCTTCCACGGACCATGGGCCAGACAGTGAACAAGAAGGAGAGAGGGGACAGGGAAGAGGGATGGAGAAGATAGGAGAATGGAGAGGATCAAATACACCAAATGGAGATAGAAATGAAGTATCCAAGGAGGAAGATGCACACACCCTTTTATCTGGTACAATCAAATAGCACTTTGCCATGTTGCAACTGCAGAGAAGGAACACAACGCGTGCATACAGTAGCTATCCAACCACAAGGCAAAAAGACCCAACTCCCAATGGTGCAACCATTATGCTAGATTAGAGTTATCCAATCATCACACCATTAGCTAGAGTATAACGGGCAATTAATAGACGATTTCACAATGAAGTAGAGATGATGGGGTTTGATTTAATGTAGATCACCATTAGATGAATCCACATATCCTCGCTCCAGTCCTAGTCACTTTACATTCACCAATTGGCTAATTCTTTCAGCCTGAGAATGTACAGCACCACATTTCACATTCTAAACATTTGACAGCTACGGCTATAGGCTATTTATAGTCTGAATAAAACAAATATATACAAACTTACAACTCCAAATAACATGTCATTATAATATAAGATATATATATAAGATATAGAGGTTAAAGTAGTTGGTTATGTCTGAAGCACAGACAGTGATGGAAATATGATGGGTAAAGTCACTGAATCCACAATCACTGAATCCATAATACTGTATGGGCTCTATTTTCGTCCATGCTAAACCCCTTATCCCTAAACTTCTTTGCCTTTTTTACTATTTTGAAAAACATTTTTGAATAGTTCAACTAGCCGATCTACATCAACACGTTGTGAGCTTGTAGACTGGCCATTTTAACTATTCAAAAATGTTTTTCAAAATAGTAAATAAGGGCAAAGAAGTTTAGGGATAATGGGTTTAGCATGGATGAAAATAGAGCCCTCATAAATTCAGACCTATTAACCCATTTTTGATTTTAGCTAAAAAATAATTATTTTATTCTTTGGCTATTCAAAAATCGCAGCTATATAATCTCACAGCAGTGCATTGCAAGCTTGTAGATATGCTAGTTTTGAAAAATCGTGAACATTAATTTGTGTAATTTTTTAATAATATATTTTAATTTTAAACTCAAATATTTGATTCTGGGGTCCCTGGCTGGAACAAAATATTTTGAGATGGTGGTTGGCCGTCAAATACATGTACCTTTGGGGTTCCTTCTTACATGAAAAAGAGTGAAAAACCATTAATATACTGTAGCAACATACGCTTTTCAGAAAACTGTTATGATTTAGAAGACATTTTGTAGAATCGGCCTCAGGTCTTGGGTTAAATGGGTTAAATTCAGACTTATGGCCATAGGTGAGTTGTGATCCAGCACAAGGTCCTGCTGTCATTGCAGCAGTCGCGTGTTCACAGGCAGGCAGTTAACAGAGAGACCCGCTATTCATTTTTGACAGTTCATCTGTACATGATGTTTGTCAAGAAATAGACCATAAAGTTGCTCAATCTCGAATACTTTCACACCTACATTCGCTGATTTAAAACATTATTAATATTCGTTACTGTTCATTCAGCAGTCTGCTTGATTACCCGCCGCCGAGCTAAAGACGCTTCCCATTTGAAGAAAACTGAGCTACTCAAATCCTCTGAAACCGCTTGATGCTTGATTCCCTGTACGAAATAGGCCTTTTATATGATATATTGATGAGCAACTATTTCCAAATGCAATTAATAATATAGTTTAAAATATAGGCTATTTTTGAAAAAATAACCATGCTGTTCTTATAGGGAAAAAGTATACTCCCACTCACACACTGTCTTCCTCACTTGCAAATAGAAACATTTATAATTGTGGATGTGTGGTAGGATGAATTGTGTTCATTGTGGATGTGTGGTAGGATGTGTGGTAGGATGTGTGGTGGATGAATTGTGGATGTGTGGTAGGATGAATTGTGTTCATTGTGGAAGTGTGGTAGGATGTGTGGTGGATGAATTGTGGATGTGTGGTAGGATGAATTGTGTTCATTGTGGATGTGTGGTAGGATGTGTGGTGGATGAATTGTGGATGTGTGGTGGATGAATTGTGTTCATTGTGGATGTGTGGTAGGATGTGTGGTGGATGAATTGTGGATGTGTGGTAGGATGAATTGTGTTCATTGTGGATGTGTGGTAGGATGTGTGGTGGATGAATTGTGGATGTGTGGTAGGATGAATTGTGTTCATTGTGGATGTGTGGTAGGATGTGTGGTGGATGAATTGTGGATGTGTGGTGGATGAATTGTGGATGTGTGGCAGGGCACCCTACCGAAGGCCCTGCAGAAGGCCATGAAGCACCTAGTGTGTAATTGACAGAGACAGATAGCAGTCAGATGTGATTAGTTCTGGTTTAGTAAGCAGTCCATCAATGGTGAGGCTGACAGAGGAAAACAGAGAAGTGCAAAGGCAGCAGTAGAAAGAAATTAGGGAAGCAGTTTGATCCGGCTGCAGGGAAAGCCCTTGCCTATAGCCGTCACATACCTGTACAGTACGGCCCAGTTCAGCTCTCAATCCACCTGCATCCATTCATTGGACAGCGGTCATAGTGCTGTAAGAACCAAATCACACATAATGTCTTAAAACCAGCTTCCCATTATATATCCCTGCTGTCTCCAATCTCATTCAGATGTTGGGAACTTGGGATCCCATTGCTGTGGAACTCAAAAAGTGAACAGCCCTCTTCAGTAAGCAATGGGGTCATGGGTGGTACCGAATAGTAACTTGAGGCAACTGACCTCGGGATGGTGGAATAGACAAGCAGCATTTAACCTCTTGAAGTCCAACATTTAACTACAGTCTTATATTTCGTCGTATGACAAATGGCACTTGAAAATGGCCGATCTACAAGCTCACAACACGTTGCAGCACGACGCGTTGTGAGCTTGTAGATCGTCCATTTACAGTACATGACAAGAGCAATTAAGTATACTAAGCAACTACAAGTGGGTCATTCCTACTATTCGTTGCCATTTCAGCCTAGTAACTTAAAACAAAAGTTTATTTTTTTCTGAAAGAGCTAGGGCATGTTCAACTGTCAGAAAAATATATTTGTTCAGCATTATTCCAATTATTTATAAAATAAATATCCATTTGCACTGTGTATTTAATTACACTCTTATTTTGCACAAGATATGCTGTATTATGACCTGGGGACAGATATGGCACCGAATACTAGGAATGACCCAAGTACCATATACCAGTATATTGTAGTGAGTGACCATCTTGGGGTATAATTCACCATGGGCTCTTTAAGGGCTTGGGTGCGGGTTTTGGGATGTCAACAAAGAGGGGGGTGTGTGTGTGGTGTTGTCAGTGTGAATGCAGTGTGTGCAATAAATGGACATGTACGTTCTGTGTGCCCAAAGTGAGAAGTTAATACCTTCATTCTAGTAATTCCTACAATATAAAGCATAATCTAATATACAGTTACAGTATATTGGGTTTAGGACTATCAGATAAAAAATATAATCCGGGCTGAATCCTATCTAGGAGGAACAACACTCCGGTAATTGGGCCCATTAGCTCTATATTCCTTTATAGTGTGCTGTAGTTCATACTGTATGTTTAATAATTTCAGATTTACAGAAAGCCAGGAGGAACACCACCTCTTTCTCTTGAGCCTTTGCCTCAGCTGAATCTTCTCTTGATCTCTTCAAGGAGTATGATTCTCCGTCTGGGAGTGTTAAACACTGGTCCATCCCTGCTACCCAGACTGCACAGGAATGTGCAGCAGTCATTTTTAGAGCAAAGTAGTGGGACACTACGACGGTGGCGGACTGGGAATGTATGGATGAATAAAGATTAAATGAGAGTCCATCACACAGTCCCGGGCAGACAGGGGAATCAATTGCGGAGGTATTAGTGTGCAATGTGTGCGAGCAGCTGACAAAATGTCTTTCCTGAGCAAGTGCATGATCTAAATACTAATCAAACATCATTTACAGCTGGCTTTATTTGAGCCTCTTGGGAGATTGTCCCTTCGTGCCTCTTTGCCATAGTAACCAGGGATTCATTTCGGAAGTGTCATGCTGCATTATCATCTCACCAGTTCATCCAATCCCTTCCACCCTCACTGTCTCGCTGCCTTTTGTTCCTCCTTTGTTTATAACCTCCCCAGCATGCTGAAAGGAACACTGTCTTCTATCTATCTCCACATAATGCAAATCAGGGTTGCAACTTGCAAGTAACAGTTAATCGAACTAACCAATAATGGAAAGGAATACCTTTTAATAAAATAGATTTTTCAAAAATAGCCGATCTACAAGCTTGTAGATTGTATACTATTTTTTGCGACAAAGTATATAAAACATGACTTAATCTGACTAATTGATTGAGACAATTATAAAAAAGTAAATTTATTTTTTTTTATTTTCTTGCAGTAGTTGATATATAATAATATATATTTTTAAATTAGAAAAAGCTTCTTGATTATTCGATTAATTGAAGAAATGCGCCCTCTTTTATGTGCATGTCCAACAAATACATTTGCCGATTTCTTATTTACATGCATTGCTTTTCAACAGCGATCCAACTTTTACATTTCTAAAGAGTTCACATTTTGTGAGTATTATAGTATACTTTTGAAAGGACAGACATAGTAGTCCTACGCGTGCACACAAATCCTGTTCTAGATGGCATGGCCTATAGGCCAAACCGTGAAACGGAGATCATAAATGTTGTTATAATCAGTTTTGTGAAATAAGCTCAAGTTCAAATAACCAAGGTCCTGACCTGTGATGTCATCACATTCTACCTCTCATAGCTTAGGTTTAGGACACTAAATCTATTGTGCACAGAGGTCACTAAACCACTGGACAAACGAAGCAGCTTCACAATTCCAAACTATAAAAAGTGAATCATAAGCTCTGGCACAGTCAATATTTTTCATCTCCGTCCTTTCTCTGTCTATGGAACTGTAAAACATTGGTGCATACAGGAGTGGCCTTGAGTGGCTATATAGCTCTACAGAGCAAACTCTACAGAAATGTTGTTTTTTTATCAGCTTGCAGAGCTGATCAATGATCAGACTTTCTAGTCAGTCACGTGGTCTATTGGCGAGGTTGTCATGATTGGCTGGCCTCTAAGCCAATGGGACACTATATGCCTGCTCCCATCTCCTCCACCGCTCCATGACTAGAGACTGCAAACGCGACTACCGAAAGCCCCACTAAGGTACAATATGCAAGAGAATGGAAAGCAAGCTGATATATAATGACTTGAGTCATTTCTTGTTTTACCATAAATTATGGTAAAACAAAAAAAGTATAGTTGCACTGCTCAGTTCACACAGGTGTGATTTTCTTTGGTGTGTTTTACAGTTGACAAACGACATGTTGCTTTACAAAATATCCATTGGCGATAGGAGCCTGCAGCAGCATTCCTTTTTCAGCATTCCTTCCTCATAGACAAACACTATAATGACAACAAAGTTAAAAGGGGTGTTGCTAAAACAGACTACTAAAATGTATGATGCACAAATATATTTGTTTTGAAACTAAAAAGGTTGTTAAGTGCAGTATAATGCTGTAGTGCATTTTATCTGTGTGGCACGCGTGGATCTGTTTTGCGTCCGAGCATAGACATGGTAACGCCCCGCCTGCCTCTGATTGGCCTACCGACACTGCCCGTCTTGACTGTCCTCCGAGGTGGATATAGCTATGCTGGATACTATGATGCGAGGTTACTCTGTGGTGGGAAATAATACAAGTACAGTATGATACAAGAGAACTCTAACTTGTAACTTTTATTTTTGTAGAAGAGGCAAACATTGTTTATGCCGTTTGCTTTGATGGAATAATTGATTATTACGCCGTAATATGATTTGATTTGGGTGTGTTCTAAATAAAGTGTTTGTGTTGATTATTGTGTCATTTATTTGTATGTGTAAACTTGAAACATTGTACTGTAAAACGGTCTCTTTTCGCTTCATCTTTATCCTTTTTCGTATAATAGTATTAGTTTACTATAATTAGATTAATACACGATAATCAACACTAACACTTTATTTAGAACACACCCAAATCAAATCATAGTACAACGTACGTGTTCAATCAATTATTCAATCAAAGCAAACGATATTAGTTTGCCTGTACTAGCGCGTGCCAAGCTGTCATTCTCTTGTATTATTTCTCACCACGGAGTAACCTCGGAGGACAGGCAAGACGGGCAGTGTCGGCAGGCCAATCGGAGGCAGGTGGGGCGTTACCATGTCTACGCTGGGACGCAAAATAGATTCACGCGTGTGGTACCGTACTCGGCTACCGGTATATAAGGATGTGAATCTGTCAGAATCTGTCATTTGAATAATCAGGTTACACATAATTCAGTTGACACGGTGTGATATCTAAGTGTTATATATCACAACCTCATGTTATCTTTATCTTGGTACCACAGTCTGCTTGGTAATAGATGCCCCTTGCTCACAGTTGTTTTGCTTCTTGTTAGTTTCACTGCATTGAAGACAATCGATTAAGTTTCACTCCACATTCATCTTCCCCACCATAGTAGTGGCACTTATACATTCATATACAGAGTACTTCTGCTGCCTGGCACCTCTACAGTTGGAGGCCATCGATATTGTCCTTTTCTTTTTGCTGAGGTTTGCGTGATCTGCGCAAAAGGACAGTTAACCCATTTTGGGCGGGAACCCCTTTTGGTGTTTTAAACATTGTTATAATTTAGCTATTGAAAAATAGCAGATCTACAAGCTCATAGCGCGCCACCGAGTGGCGCGCTACGAGCTTGTAGGTCTGCTATTTTTGAAAAATCGTGAAAATATTTATTTCAGAAAACTGGAGGATTTAGAAGGATTTTTTAAAATGTTGAGGTCAGGCCTAAATGGGTCAAATGATAAGGGACAATATCGGTGGCACCCAACTGTACTCCCCACCATGTAGTACATGCCGGCCACTTAAAGATCCTCTCAGTTGTATTTCTATTAGACATTTTTGGACTCCTACAGGGGCTACAGTATATCTTGGAGATCTTTCTTTATATTTATTTGGAGATCATTTTAAAATTAGAGTTTGTTCCAACAAAGAAAAAAAACATCAAGATAGATTGGTTTGATAGGCACCCCGACACTAAGCAACAAGTCAAATGATTCCATTCATGTCATTTGAATTTGACATGCTTACAAAGAATACCAGACGACTCGCCCCTTTACCAACTCGCCCCCGCGAAATGTGTTAATGTAGTTAACAGTTAATTTTGTATTTCCCTTCCTCTCTGAAATCTGAAATTATGTTGTGTACACATTTATTTGATTGTATAGTAGTCAATTTCTATACTCTGTAAAATTAAGAAAGAATAACATGAGACAGAGACTGCTTAATTAAGTTAATTTAGGACCTTCTAGCAGTTAATTTCGTTTTATTAAACACATTTCCTCCATGTAGCCCATGTTTTGTAATGGCATCATCATGCTATTATGCCCGTGGATATACAGAGTGAACTTAACAATATTAAATTAATATGATAATACCTTTTATATAATCACCAACATGAATTATGCTTGTTATTTACAGCTAGGTAGAGTAGTGGGCGAGATGGAAAAGGTGCGACCGTACCTGTTACCCTTACGAATGGGTGTCACCTTTGGAATACCTCCACTCAGCAGATGTTCGTCCTTGGAATCAGGGGAGCTTGTCAGGGTATCTGTTACTGTACTGTAGGCAAATACTGTATAATTACCTTATTCTTCACATTAATTCAAGGAACACTATATATATATTTATTGTATTAGCCTACATATTTCTTGTATACTAGACATGGTATATTTAAGCACATTTAGAATAATGATTGAGGGAACTGCAATTTATCAGAGAGGGTGGTTGATCAAATCAAGCACCTTCACTTACTGCACCAGACAAAACTGATTTACAATCTAAATCTGTGTCTATGAACATTGTAATGAAAAGCCTATGAGTCGTGTCTTCTCTGCTCCAATTCATGAAGAGAATTGATGAAAAAGTATTTTCCCCTCCGTCTGGGATAATCCATGCCAGCGGTGGGTCTGATGCCGGAGAGACAGACGCTAATTTGTACATTTGTTTACATGAGTCTGAGTGATTTGAAGCATTAGGGAAGCCGCTGCCTCCCGCAAACACCGGGAAGTGAGAGTTGGCGTCTAGCCACATCAGGTAATGCCAGAAGTGTGCAGAGGGTTTACTCTTTGTTTTGTGCAAAATGGCTTCCTGAGGCTGCAATTTGTAATCGCAAATACAGTATAGCACATCTCTGAGGTGTGACACGGCCTCCTGCCTTGTCAGCCATAGCCCCCCAGGGGGTGCTACACATAAGCAAATTGGAGGACATCCTGGGCTGAGGGTACAAGATATGCATGAATAAAGAGGAATATTGTGAACGGGGACCTGTCCTATTTCCATAACATCAGTATGTTAGGTAGGATTGCAAGGCAATCGCATGATAAAAGCGAACGTAATACAATTTCTTGCAAACATAACGGTGTGTAATTATACACTATGTAGGCTGTCAAGTATACTCTTAATAATATTTGTATATATATATATATACTCTTAATAATATTTGTACACTTACTGTATATTATATTGAGTGGTGCAGCCACTCTAAGGATCAGCAGTGTGTGTCCCTTTGTATGTCTGTAATCTGTATGTATGTTTAGAGTACCAACAGGTCACACTGTGCACAGGTGCATGATGGGAAGCTGAGTTTTGAGTGTAACACCAGTAGTTTTTAGTGTTAACACCAGCACAGAACACAGTGCAGTACAGACTACGGTGTAGCACATGCACAGGTGCATGATGAGATGCAGTACAGTACAGTACAGTACAGTACAGTAGAATAGTCCGACAACCAATAGTCCGACAACCAACAGTCCCACTACTCCACTCAGTTCAGACGGGTCTGATTTTTCTAAATATACTATAGTATACTACCTTTTCACCTGGGTACTCACACAGGCCATTGACTGTTTTTGACGTGTGTGACGTGAAATGTTGTCAACACATTAATATCCCGGTAGGAATGGAACACTATATCTTTTTTTTAATGATTTGTACTTTATAGGAATGGAACACTATATCTATATTCTAAGAAAATATTTTACTTCATTTGGCGTTTTGACGATTGTAGTGGAGAGAGCTGTCAAAAGAATCTCCCATAGTTGTTCAACTGGGTTGAGATGTGGTGACTGTGAGGGGCCGGCCATAGCATATGATTCACATCATTTTCATACTTATCAAACCATCCAGTTGTGCCATTGTCATCCTGGAAGAGACAACTCCCATCAGGATAGAAATGTTTCATCATAGCATAAAGGCAATCACTCAGAATAACTTTGTATTGATTTGTGGTGTCCCTTGAGTCTATAAAGGAACAAGTGGACCCAAACAATCCAGGAAAATGCCCCCCCCCCCCCCCCACGGCATAACATCGCCACCGGACCCCTTCACTGTTGGGATCAACAATTCAGGCCTGTACTGTTCTTGGTATACGGCTATGGAGACTATGTTGAAGGATGGATTATCTGACCATATCATATCCCTTTTCTCTCCACATCTTTATAGACCAGTGTTTATGGGGTTTTGCACCAATGAATTTTCAAATGTTCTTTCGTCTTTGCAATGAGCAGTCTGTGCACTGCAAAATAAGATCCCTGTCTATGTACTACTATAACATGCCTCTCTATGTAGTCCTTCTGTTGTTGACGGCCTGTTCTTGCCGACAGTCTGATCATGTTCTGCTTTGACATTCTCAGTCACCTGAGGAAGAGTTGCTCTTCTGTTTTTCCTTATGTCACACTATAATGCATGAGCTTTGCGGTCATCGAATGTGCACTTTCAAACAGAATGTCCGACTCTTTTACTTGTTTCCCATAGATTCAAATGCTGATGTCCATTTAGTCACTTCATATTGAAACACCAGCCCAGTTCTTCTCAAAGTGTGGTCTAGGTCTACTCTAGGGGGACCCTCAGGGCCCTTGAGGCCGTCCACAATCCAAATGGATCATCACAGGTCTGTAACGAGTTATGGGGGTCCTTGAAATTAAAAACTTTGAGAACCACTGCTCTAGCCAGTTGAAATGTCTCTGTGACTGAAGCTCGTGCCATCCATGCCCCAACAACAAGCCCTCTTT
Organism: Electrona antarctica; assembly: GCF_951216825.1. Lineage (NCBI taxonomy): Eukaryota > Metazoa > Chordata > Actinopteri > Myctophiformes > Myctophidae > Electrona > Electrona antarctica. Next base: position 42,920,303 of record NC_136789.1, on the reverse strand, counting down.
TTTTAGTCACTCAGATATTTTCCTCTTGTCATCTTGATCCAAGATTGCAACAGTTTTATACAATACATGCCACAGATCATAGTATATGTATAGTATACGCATATGTATGTAATTTGCTTCATTGTATCGTAAAGTACATCTATTTGGAGGCAGATGTATTAATTATGTTTTCCGGTTACCTATTGACCTATTGACTGAAAAAAGGGGGAAAAGAGAACAAAATAGTGGACTGAATGTGTGGAGTAAATAGTAGACAAAGACAAACATTGGGGACTACCTATTTTATTTGTATGAACATGTTTGGAAAACAGTGACCTTATTTTCTGATTATAAATAGTTTGCACAGATTGTATGCACAGTATGTGTGCACTGCCGTGCATCTGCAGGGGTGCCTCTGAGATTTTCCAATTGTGTGCTACAGCAAGCATAACATCATCACTACATTTTTATCTACCCAAGGCTACAGCGCACAGACATCTATAAATTGTAGTGGTCTGAAAAAGGCTAACTGAAGTAAAGGTCAGGTGTGTAAGGGTCATGACCTTACTCTACTATGTCCCTTGGTACAGCCACATTCATCTGGCGTCCAACGAACAAATACTGTCTGTGGCCAGGCCACTTCAAACCTGTCCAGATTCCATTAGTGAGCTGCCCCAGTTGTCCTACTCCAGTGTTTCCATGGCATATTAAACCGATTCATAGAATACTGCAGAGCTGCCGGTGGAACCCAGCAAAAGAAAAAACACAAAAAAAACACAAACCAGAAAATCAAAGGTGCATCTGGCACAGAGTTAAATCTCACCTGTAATGAGGGAAAACGGACAGATTGTAAATATTTGTTTTTTCACAGCCATATGAAAACGGAAGCCACCAAAACATACTGTAGCTATTATTTGGTGAACAGTTGAGGGGAATTGCTTGAGCTCTTGGAATAGCACACATCTGGACACATCTCAGGCAGAGCAGATATCAGCATTGTAATTAATTACATTTAGACCGCAGCATTTAGTATCATCAACATTTAAAGACAAAAGTGACAAATGACTCCAAACAGCACTTACTTTTTTCCACAGTGATGTGAAGAAATATTAGGATGGATGGAAACGGTACACAATACACAAAAATGCTGTAGAAACTTCACCGACCACCACAAATCATTCCATGTGCTAAAAATCATTGAATGGGTCATTACATTAAACTATCTCTTCTAATATCCCACAGCCCCATGCTAAGCCGGTGCCCCGAGGCTGCCGACACAAGGAGGGAGGTCTAATGGTCTACTGTATTAGTGGGTTAATTGCCATGTCCTGGTCTCCGTTGGATTGTGAGCAGGGCCCGTTTTAGTTTAATTGTGAACCATCTCGTTCCATAACCCCCACTAAGCAGCCCAGCCACCAGTGCATGGAGGGAGGATTAAGTGTCAGAGGTGTCCTTTATGGTGCGTAGAGAGACAGACAACCACCACCCCGGAGGGCTGACTTAGTAGAACACTGCCATCTGCTGGTACGTAACAAAACACACCAGTATTTATTTATCTATCTATCTATTCATTTATTTAGATATTTTAGATATTTTTTAAGCATAGTTAAATAGAGAGGACATTGCAGGAAGAGACATGAAACCGAGCGTCATACAGCCCTGTTTGCTATAACTCCAACACATCGGCCTTGGTTTCATTAAAGGTGAATACCATTCATTTTCATTGAACTATGTCATTATTATACCTTTAGAGTTGTTGTGTGGAAATAATAATAATAAAAAAGTCCCCCTCTTCTGTTTAGCCTAGAACTGGAGGTCTATAACTTGTGGTCGTGTGATTAGTGACATCACAACGGTGTACTCTGCAGGCCAAAAAGACGGCTAAACAGAAGGAGGGGAACATTTTTATTATTATTTCCAGGCAACAACTCTAAGGTATATTAATGACATAGTTCAATGTTGAAAATGAGTGGTATTCCCCTTTAAGGTTGTGCATGGCTGCATGCTGGCAGCATCTCTTCCACTGGTTCATGCGCTGCCCTCACCTCTCTAGTCCTCTCACACCTCCTGGCTTCTCCCCTCATCCCACTTGTCATTACCACTCGTTCAAGACTCATCTCGTTCACCAGACAGCCACTACCCCACCTCATCTCCGTCACACGCCGTATCAGTAGCTCTTCACCATCTAGGGGATTATCGGCACCCCTCTAGGGTGTCCGCCCAGACCAGACTGTCACCTCTCATTCTCCTCAAACACCATACAAGTAATTTGAGGGGTTGTGGAGGCGGGGCTGAGGGAGGGGGGGGGGGACTGGCTTATGACCTTTTTGATCCCAGGTTTTGAAGTCCTCGGAGAGAAAGAAGCAATCAGCCCAGGTAGAAAGTGACTCCCTTATCTCGTGACACTGCCACTCGTCTCAAGAATGACAAAACCTGTTCATCGGTCACAGAGAAGCGTTCTGGACAGGAACCGTGTGTAGTGCTCCTTTTGAGGAGCACAAGTAGAAAGAAGCCTATATAGATTAACAGTCAAAGAAATTCAATTCAGCATAGAACAAATACAAGATAAATATATTTATTAGATTTACAATCAAATGTTGAATTCTCGGGATTACACTTAGGGCTTACACCTTAGCCTTTTCTCAGTGTATTTATGTCTTTGGTCCAGACCACAACTGACTGACAGAAGGACTTAGAAACTGTTTCCACTGAGCTCAGAATTAATGTAATATGAACATATTTAACATTCTGTTAAAATGTGATACATAATTTTGAACTGACAATGGTGTTCTCTTCAAATTTTTATTGTGGCTTCAGACTTCAGTGTTACAATTTAACATCATTTCTCAAAAGTATTTTTTTTCTTTGAGACTTGACAGCATCTTATGCCATTTCCACGATAATGTGACAAAGCATTAATTGAAGATATATTGATTAAGGGAATGCAGTACTCACTTCTTTTAAGCACATTAACCTATAGAAATGTGATCAAAAGGTCAGCATGTTTTGTATTCTAAATGCATTTTGAGGTGGAAAAGTGTAACTGCAGACTGCCCGTATAGGCTTCCCCTTTTTTTCCCCTCACTGTATATGTTTCTTTTCCCTTTTTACCTCCTTTATGATGAATTCCTGTTCTGTCTATAGAAGTGTCTATTTGTACGTCTCTAAATGTTTTGATGATTTGAACATGGTGGACCCTATTGGAAACAAGTGTAATGCTTAATTGGGTCGTCCACTCACAGTTAACAGCCTTTGTATTGAGTTTGTGCTTGAAATGTACTGTAATTCTGCAAACTGTTAATAAATTCTTCAATCAATCAATTATTCCGTTACAGTAATTTTATATTAATGTCCGTTTAAAAGGCCATAATTTCATTTTCACTAGAGTAAAAATATATTGACTTTTCAGTAATATCCTACCTCTACATTTTAGCCAGGTAATGAGCCTATACTGTAGGCATCATACCTTTTTAGATTTAGTTGTAACACAAGGGTGTAACTCAACAATGTTAGTAACTATACCACGATTGTAGATTTGAATCAAGCATCTACATAAGTTACTTCATCGCTGAAGCATGTGACACAAATAGTCTCATCAAATATAAAAGTAAATGAAAACCACTCCAAACAGAAGACAAACGAAGCCTAACACAAAAAAGTTATAACATTATGCATACATATTACGCATGTCATTCTTTTATCACATTTTTATTTAAGTTTTATTTATTTAAGAATAGTCTCCGTAATGTGAAAGACGTCCCCGTCTGTGGCAGCAGACATGTGGGCTGTCTGTGCTGTCTATCTGTGATTAACACGTGAAATGAAGGGGACAAGCTGACACATTTCTGAAACCCTTGAGCAGGCCCTCAGTCCTCCTCCTGAGCCCATGCAGACCCACTGAGTGCACATGCAGAAAATTTACATTTTAATGGCCAAGAGCTGCCTGCTGCTGCTGCTGCTGCATCAGAGTGCAAGCTCAGCCAAAACTGTGGCTGGCTGCTCACAGAGTGCACACAATATAACCCCCTGAGACAGCCTAACTCGTATATTGTCACTGCCATGCAGAAACCTTGTATCTCCTTATTTCATCTTTTTTTTCTTTCCATAAATTAAGTATGCTGTAAGTTGTATTTATTTGATGAAGGGTTAATTCGGACTTAAAGCTGTAGGAAATACTTGACATTAATACAGCGGTTGCAAAGTTGAGTCACCATGCACCTGATCCCCGTGGTGGGAGTTGTGGTCTGCTCTGGTTTGGGTGAATATTAAGTAGTTCCGGTCATTTGGTGGGCGTCTGGGGGCCATGCATTAAAAATAAAGTAATCCACAAAACTAGCATAATTTGTACTGTTGACCTATTTCTACCATATAGCGCAACTTTCGTTCAACTTGGAACCCTCTGTCACATGGAGCAATGTTTTGTGTCCAGTATCGCTACGCCAGCAGCAGCACAAAAGCATAGTTCCATGCCTGTAACAGTTTTGTAATAGTTGAATCGTTTTTGTAATAGTTTTGCCTGTAATACTAATGACGTATGTCCAAAATAAGTAGCCTATGTCTGGCTGGAAGTGGTTATGTCGGTGGGTTTTATAAGCAATTCAACACCAGCTTGTCGTAAATAGTGTGTGTAGCAACTCTATCACAGCCACAGCATGGTGGAAAACCTGACAGGTGGAAATGGGTGTGGCTTATTTGGGGAAATTAATTTTGATTGTATGATCAATTTGAAAAAATGTGTTCCAAACAAGCCACTCCTGCAAACTTAGAAGTGAATCTTAGCCAATCAGAGGAAAATCATGGAATGTGAAAAATCGGACAGATCAGTCCTGATCACATGCCTATGGAGATAACGTGTCAAAATATGTAGGAGTAAAAAAATATATCAGCCTCCTGGTGGCACTATAACAGGCCAATGTGAGAAATGTAGAGGTTTTTACTTGGCCTCCAAGGACTATGTGTGCACAGTTTCATGCCGATCGGTCCAACGGTGCCGGAGATAAGCTGCTCACAGACAGACGGACAAAAAGTATAAGGCAAGGCCAATCCATAGATAGATCACAAGTTCTTGGGGTAGAGTCGACCATAATATTGTAAGCTTTATTTAAAAGCATTATTTTATTTGAATATAAAATAATGTTAACAGTTAACAGGAATCCCCACACTGATCAATTCCTTTCAGTCACCTCATACTTGAGGGACTAATTATAATATCAGAAACACCTCTTAACCCACCGCCCAGTGATTCTTAAACCATATCGGATTCTCTCCTATGTCAAGTGGACATCTGACACTGACAGCATTCCAGAATATAACACCAGCTCAAGGCCACCTCAGTTTTCATTAATTGATAACTCTGTAGGATGTGCCAATATAGTAATCAACCCCAATTAACAGTAAACATGTGGATGTGTATAAACCGCTTATCAAAACTGCAAGGCTAAAGTCATTACTTGGCCCAGTACCTCAGGCTCTATCCTGCACGCCTCCACAGGTAAACTCAACGATAAGACGAGAGAGAGAGCACAGAAAACACACACACACACACACACACACACACACACACACACACACACACACACACACACACACACACACACACACACACACACACACACACCCACACACACACGCACCATTGAGTCTCTTCATGTGTAACGTTTGACTGTTCATATAAAGGCAATGCAGTTTACTGCATTGAGCCGTTACAAGAAAAGGCCCTTACGTATTTATTTACTAAAGAATGTATTTGAGGATATAGCAGAGACGGACCATTGCAGTAGATCAGACAGGCATAATTATGAAGTCCTCATTGTCAAAATGTACTCTCAACATGTGTAAAGCAGCTGTTAAGACCGCAAAAGATAAATTGGGTTATCACCGGCCATGTCACATGCTAATGGTTTTATGTTACTAAAAATATGCCAGTATTTCTAATTGCATTCTCTCACCTGTCCTAGTTTAATGAGTTCAATTCAGCTTAAGGATATACAGAATGTGATCATTTAATAGTGTAATACATGTTCTATATTTCTGCTTGAAGTCACCAATGAATGGTGATTTGGGCCTTATGCAGAATTAACACTGCCACCTAGAGGTGGATTTGAGCATTTATAAAACATTATAAAAGTGTCTTTGAGCCTCCTTGTCGACTAGGACTAGTTAGGAGGGAACTGTTTGTGCATGTAACTTGTAAGTTACAACTCTCCTCCTGGTCAGAGAATAAATGCAGGCTAGCCTGCTCTGTAGTTAAACCGGACAATCTGGAGGTGGTTGTGTTGGGAAGGAGGAAGAAGCTGGAAGCTATTCAACTACGATGAGCTGCTATTCACCTGTTTCGGCGGGAATGTACTGGGGCTCCTTGTGTGACCTGCTTCACTTTCTCCACACTTCCTATATTATTCAGGTGTCACAGCCAGTGTTGCCATGTCTGCTTATTATAAGTGACCTTTGGCTTGTTTTCCTGTAAAGTCACTTGTAAATATTGGTAGTTGCTGGTTGTGTTTTTGGGGCTTGTTTCTAAAGTGTACAGTAGTTGCTTATTTGGGCTTGCTTCCTAATGTTGTTTAAACCAGTGGTTCCCACTTTTCTTCACGTCAAGGAACCCCAGAGTTATATGTAATTGTCCACGGACATCTGAAAATATTTGTGCTTGTTTTCATAGCTTGTTTTCTCTTGTAAAATCTGGCAACATTGGTCACAGCAGCAACAGCAAGAGGAAGAGGAAGTTATGCACATACAAAACACAAAGGCCCTTTTTGAAACTAGCTCCTCGCCACTCGCCCTACACACTTCCACTCGGTTTGAGCATAGATATTTAAATAACAGAGACGGCACCAGGATTCCCCTTCCATCCAGTGCCGTCTATATTATTTATATATCTATGCTCCAACCAAGTGGAAGTGTGCAGGGCGAGTGGCGAGGAGCTAGTTTCAAAAAGGGGGAAAGGCTCATGGGACACTGGAAACAGGTGGATATAGGGATGAGGAACACCTAGTCACAGACTCATTGCACCCTGGGTCCCTGGCACAAGACTAGCGTCATCATTGGTCCCAAATGTAATGTAGGCTATGTGTAACATATTTACAGGCATGTTATTGTTGATTGTCTCATACTTCTACTTCATACTACTATCTTCATGTAATTTAGAGATGACTAATTTGAATGCCATTATTGGAAGACTGATATACTACTGCTGACTTCCAACAAATGTAGCCTACAGGGAGGGAACAAATAATAATAACAAACGCCACCAAAGGTCTTTAGCATTTTACTTTATAAAAATAACATTATGGCAATCCATAGATTTGCAGATCTGATTTGTGGAAAGAGAAACATACAAAAGCCCACAAAAAGGAAATATTTGGGAGCAAAGTTGCAGGGAAAGTTGAGAAGTATGGAGAGAAATTCAAAAAAGGCAAAGCTTGAAGCCTATACTGTTAGTGTATACGACTGTGTTGCTCGTGGAATATAGCTTTGTTTCTACGATGCAACAATGTTGGATAGATAACCAATTAACTACGGCTTTAAGGTCTCTAAAGAAACTAGATCTCTTTAATTTGTCCTGTAAAAACCACACAAGCACAAGGAAAGGTAATCATAAAGAAAGGTAAAATGTTTACAAATAAATATTAAATTAGTGATATACACTTGTACAAACTACCCTTAATATACAAAAACATCCAAACAATTTCAAAACAAGTGCACATGTGTTCTCTCTAATGTGTAAAATGAGCTACAATAACTTATGCCAGCAGAGTAAAGTAATGTAACTGAGATGGTCACAAATGAAAATGGTAGGGCATTATATTTTGTTGTGGTCAAGAATATAGGGTATGTCAATCTTGGGCATATCAGTAAACCTGAAATTGGAGTATATAGTACCAATATGTGAACAACAGCATGTCAGAAACTTATAGTAAGTTCATAAAATTAGTTTTAGAAAAGGATTGGGACTTTACTTTAGGGGGCACGTCCAGCTAGATACCTAAATATGATGCACATTTTTTCAGGACCTATATTACTACATTGTGCTGTTATAATATGGGTGTTGTGATGTAGTCCGCTCCAATTAACTATACTGGATATATATAGCTTGCAATCAAGTAACAGCTTAACAAACTTAAAATAATAGTATATTATGTTGCACTGGTTAAAGGAGAATTCCATGCTAGAAGGCTTTCTTACCTTTCTTTGTAGTCGTTACGTCCCCACCAAAGAGGTCCAGGTGTTTTTTTGTGCAAAAACTATTTCCCCTACCATAAGCCCTCAATGAATTGCATTGAATTGAATGGGAATTGAATGGGGCTATGGAGTGTTGTGCTAATTCGCTTATTTCCATCTAAATAAGTAGTAAAGCAGGGGTCGGCAACAGGCGGCCCGCGGGCCAAAATTGGCCCCCCAGAAATAATATCTGGCCCGTGAGATAGTTTTTTTAAAGTCCCACGTTAGCGACCATATTTACAATATGAAAACTGTCACTTAGACAATGTAGGTTACACACCGCTGGAATTAAACATGGAACCTGCAGGCAGCATTAGGTGAGTAATTCATTGTATATGTGTTGGACGTTCGTGGTTGTGCTAATGATAAACGGACAGGTGCTGCCAGTGGGATCCTCCTGCTGCTTAACGACGACACTGTTCTGTGACTAGGTGTACTAGTGTAGCTTTGCATCTGCCCGTGTGAAAGCAGCATAACGTCGTGTCAGCACCATATTTTTCCAGCAAAAAAAAAAGAAAAAAGTTGATTTATATTGGTCAAATAGACCCGAATTAGACCCGAATTAGACGGCCGGCCCGCGATGGAATGTCTGGGAATAATATTGGCCCGAGGACAATCTCAGTTGCCGACCCCTGTAGTAAAGTGTGCCGCTTGGGATATTATTTACATTATGAAGAGAGGACAAAAACATAATAATTTTGAGCGATGGAAATAAGCGAATTAGCACAACACCCCATAGCCCCATTCAATTCCCATTCAATGCAATTCATTTAGGGCTTATGGTAGGGGAAATAGACAATAAGGAGCTTTTGCACAAAATAACACCTGGACCTCTTTGGTGGGGACGTAACAACTACAAAGAAAGGTAAGAAAGCCTTTTAGTATGGAATTCTCCTTTAACATGATAATATAAAAACACCTGCTTTTAACAATGCAATTTTTAAATTTTTATAAACTAAAATATTTTGTAGGGATGATTTGTCAGTGAACTAGTAATAAAACATCACTGCCAAACAAATAATCTTTACATCTCAGTCGCTAAACATAGTAACCTAATGTAAGAATTACTTTAATTCATAGTTTTTTACAGTAATTTACAAATGTACTTTCAAAGAGTATTTTTTTAGAATGCTCACCAATCACTTAATTGACTATGTATGCCCCCTATAATAAAGTGCAGCATGTTGTATACTTAAAAAAAAATAAGAAAAAAAGAAACGACACACAAGCAGCATTAATAAAATATAGTGGTATACTAACTCACTGTGGCCATACAGTACCATCACAATACTATGGTCAGCATCACAATTGTATCAACGTTTGATGTGTTTTGTTTTATCATCAAGACAGAGTGGGCTGGGTGGGGGTGAAGGGCTGTGGGTATACTGCAAGGTTATATATGTTTATTTAACACTACTGAGAGTGTACAAAATAATGTATGCCTAATTATTACATTTTTACACTCTCAGAGTTACAAATGGGTAGATTTATCACTGAGGATTTTGTAGAAAAAAAGTGTCTTGAAGCACTGTGATTGTGCTTTGAAAACATTACAGATATTGAAACCATGCACTATTTTAAAACTAAAGAGTAGTTGTGGTAGAGTATGTTAAATGTGATTTAAAACACCCTTCAAGTTTTTGTTGTTCCCTTACGATTAAGAACACGTATAAATTAGTTTTAGAAAAGGATTGGGACTTTACTTTAGGGGGCACGTCCAGCTAGATACCTAAATATTATGCACATTTTTTCAAATGCACATTTAACCTCAAATTCAGTTCTGTTATTATTATTTTCTTATCGTTTATTGCAGATTCATCCGCTTTTCAATCTCAAACCACACCCGCCAAGAAATTTAATGTTAATATTTATTTATCAACAACGCCAAATGAATGTATGCTTACATGAAATTCAAGGCTTCATTCGTGTTGAACCATACATGTCCTATTTAACATAACATCATTTCCTACTTAATGTTTTATTTAGCATAAATAAAACTGAATAAGACAGACTAATAATAACTTCCTTGATATTAGAGCAGGTTCAAATATCTTCATTATGAATGACTTAATTAATTACTTTTCCAATCCCCTACACGACTATTTCACTTTGGTGGAACCGTTTCTTATAGCATTTAAATGATAATTGAAAGGAGAACAGTGGAGGAGGGTTGCCTGCATGCTCACTCCTGCAATATGATGACTCTTATCACCTGAGAGGCTCCTGGGTGCAAAAGGTACATGCATTGACTACTAATAAATGTACTGTCCATAATCCAGTGAGCCCAGGGCCCTAGCTGAGAGCTGAGGCACTAGACACTACAGTCCCTGTAAAGTCACAACAAGCCTCGACAGTATGTTCAACAGAGTCAATTATTTCTAGAAAGTCACCAGAGCTCCCTATTGAGACACCAATGTGTGTCTGGTTCAAACAAAGATTGAGATAAAAAAATAATACCAAACGTGTTGTTAGTGTACAAGGAACAATCTCTTCACTTTGATGGTCTAAGAATTGAAAAACTCTGAAAGGTGTTTCAAAACACTGTTTGTTGGTTCAAAGCATCATGCTTTTGTCTCACAGCAATAGGATCAGACTAATTTCTGATTGGTTGCAGTCATTAACATCATTCATTACTTCTATACACTTTATTTTGACAGTGAAAGTGGGAGGAGTAGAAGAACAAGGACATTGGTTGGATCGGTTGCAGTGCAGTCCTTCTTTGAGTTTCTGTAATTGTATGGGTGGCAGGCTGGCAGAGGTAGTCAAACCTATATGGCTGCAAGGGCAGGTGACATTGAGTGAGTTGAGATGTTTTCTTTATGGTCGACTGTCGGCTTCAGAAGGAGGCCTCGCCTCATAGCTCCGAAGTGCGACAGACATACATTGACGCTAGTATCTATGTGTCTGCCGGCGCTGAGGGGAGGAGGAACAAAATGGAAGGATGCTCCAGTCAGACTAGATACTCATACTCTACACATGACAAGAATAGTAAACGAAAGAGTCACTGGACATACAACAGCCAATAGTAAAGTACATACGTACAGTACATACCATACATACAGTACCATACATACAGTAACATACATACAGTACCATACATACATTACACATACATACATACATACATACACACATACATACATACATACATACATGTATATTATTGTGATCGTGAAATAATAGATAGATGCACAGTTGCACAAAACAAGCATGAATATGAGTCAGCATGTGACTGGTGGTCACATCAACATTTTCCAAAACAAAAACATTGAACCATGCAACGGAGATGGGGATGAACTACTGTATACACCATTTTGTCATTTGGTTAGCATTAAGTCTTCAGACTCTTGCTATTTAGAAATCCAAATGTAAAACCCTTAAGATCCTTGCAGACGTCCTTCCACCGTTCTTTCTGCTGCTTTTCAGAAAAACGCATCAGTCTACAAGGACCTTTTAGATGGAAGTTGAAAGTGAAACACAAAAAAAAGTTTTAAAACTAAGCATTCGCTTGAGAGGTCAAAGTGCCTGTTGAAGCAGGACCAGTTTGGAGGTCAGTGCATTCCTGTCGATGGGATGGAAGATGAGGTGGACATTGCCCTCTCCTGGTGAAACATGAAATGGCAGGCGGGGTTGTGCCAGATGGTTGATGATGGATCAGGACAGCACGATGGTGTTCTGTGAATCCACGTCTTGTAGATTCATGAAATCTGTACTTACTCCGCTGTCATATACAGGGTTTTCAAAAGCTGACTCTTCAGTCATATTGTCATACGGAGGCAAGGATGACGGCATTCTGATAGACTTCCCCTGGAATCTGCGTGACGAGGAGAGAAGCATTGTATAAAAGCTTGTTTAAATGTGAAAAATGTAATGATAGGAGTAAAGATAAATTGCAAATGATAATATGTTGTAAATCAACTTTTCCCTGCTGCTTACTTTGCAAAGTAGATGTACATTCCAAGGACAATGACCAAAATGACTGCAGTTGGAACAAAAACTGCGAGGGCTACATGGGTGCCATCCATACCATATTCTGAATCAGCGACTAAAATAAGAAAGATAGAAAAAACACATTATTGTTGTATGGAGGCTCCTCGGTAATAGACAAACAATTCTAATGATATTGCAATGCTTCATTGTAATGACATACCATCCAGCCTACGTTCATTCACATATTGGGTTGAGGATGCTAGAAAAGAGTAATCACAGTTTAGTGAGTAGCCAAAAAGTACAGTCAAAAAGCTAGTACTGTGCTATAGCCATCCATTCACAGAAAATAGCAGATCAAGCTCACAAGCACAGCTCAGCAATTTTTTGCGAAGTGAATTGGTGTTTGAGGAGGAGAAAGAAATTGCAGATCCAAGGATAGACCCGTGGGTGACACCGGTCAATGGAGGGTTTAAGTGGATATAGGGTTTAAAAGGGTCTTTTTTTTTTAACCAAGCTGTTTCGTTTCCAGTTTGCACCTTTTATTTTCCTGTGTGTGGCATGTTGCATAATGCATAATTATGGCGTGTAGTCATTACCCACCTCTGCAGGCGGGGGGCGTGCCGTTCCACTGTGACGGGTGACCGGGGATGCAGTGGATGGTGGGCTCCCCCTGCAGGTCATATCCGGTGTGGCAGGAGAATGTGAGCGTCTCCCCCGCCTGGTAGAAGGCCTTCTCTGAGCTCTGCATGCTGGTGGAGGGGGCACCAGGGTTCCTGCAGGGCTCGTACCGCTCAGCTGACAGGAAGAGAAGAGAGGGTGACAACGCGTGTGACAATGCATGCATTTGTAACGCCCGGGAGTCAAACTCAGGTCTCCCGTGTGAAAGTCCTATATGTTAACCACTAGACGACAATGGACCGGGGGAGATATTAGACTTTTGCGGACATCAGGCTGAGGCTCTGAGCCACCCTGCTACACATTGCACATAACCTGTAGATCATTTTAGTATAAGAAGTGATTTCTATTCCATTACAGATTACATATTTATTCTTACCTGTGTGTGGCGTTGCCCACTGAAAATGTACAAGCCTTACTATAAACTCGTCTCTGCGACTCGCAGATCAGCACAACAAAGCATATCAAGCCTTTCGTTTCAAGCCTTTTCCCCCACACTACGCCTATTCATACGATTTCTTGTATTTTACCTATACCAAATATTATTTAAACATTTTATTTTATTTTCGATACATTTAACAACGGTACAATATGCATTTTTAAACACGTTTTAAACATGGCGGGCCACTGAGAAACTATCATGATGATAAGGGAAAAAAAGCTCTGTAAGTGCTGATTCAGCCTGGTTGCCTCGGAAAAAGTAATCTTACAGTATGTACTGTAAAGCAGTGGTTGTCAACCCTTTTCATATAAGGCCCATTATTTATTCTGCATTTGAGCCACGGACCACCACTTGATGAGATTTAGCCTCTCAGACCCAAAACTAAAGAATACGTCCACATTTCCATGCTGTATTGATGTTGGTACCATAGGAGAGATAACAGGCAAACAATCAAAACAATTCGTCTACATGTTTAACAATAATTTAACTTTTGAGAGTGTAAAATGAAAACAAATGGACCCTTTTAAGGGTCCATTTGGTTATCGACTCCATCATTTAGCTGGGGACCACGTGGAACCCCCTCAAGGACCACACGTCCTCTGGTGGTCCCCGGACCTCTGGTTGAGAACCACTGCTGTAAAGGACAAAGTGTAATCACATAATCCTGTGTGTGCGTGCCTGCTTGTGTGCGTGTTTCTGTTGACTCACGGATGCATTTGGGCAGCCTCTCGCTCCACTTGGGGATGGCTGAGTCTCTGTTGTAACAGGTGAGCAGGCTGCTGCCAGACAGGCTATAGCCCTTATTGCAGGTATACTGCACTGTTGATCCCACTGCAAAGCGGCTGCCCGTCTGCACCTTGCGACTGTGCTCCACATTCCCTGGGTCTTGACACATCAATACTGGTCCGGCACATAAAATCACATCGTACAGAACTGTGTTAATAATAATAACAATCACATGACCAGAGATTAAAATAGGGTGCATTTTGCATCCCAAAATGCAGTTTATAGTTAAGGGACGCAATAAAACAACGACCTCTGCATCCACGGGATGAACTACTGTACTACTGTACTGTTTTTTATTCTAGTTTATTTTGCTAGCTTTAGTTATAATAATCATTTCTTCTTCTGTTTTCTACATGAATATAACCACATTATAACCATATAAAATAAAATGGGAGTTAAATGCTGCAATTTGTAAAAATGGCAAAATATGACTCCTAATGTTGTTGAAGTGGGACTCATAAAATGTCCCTGGGACTCATCTAAAAGACTATCCCTGCATCCCGGGACTCATTACATTGAAAACCTATTGAAAACCTATTTTGCATGACTTGAGAAATTTACACCTGAGGCCGATGCTAAAAACACAGATTTGTTTCTTTTACAGAATTCTCAATGTTCACTGAAGAAATAATTTCTCAGCCTCTGTCGCAGATATAAAATATGAAATGACACAGATGCTTTCCTGGATTGAAAGGATGGGTTAACACAAGCAACATAATAACAAGATTCAATGTGATAAATACTGTAACTGTTTATATTGTTTAAAATGTTTAGCGTCTTCTATTCTCATTCTGTGGAGTTTGATGCCTATTATTCAAAGTAATTAACCATTAATATCAGTGTTTTCCATATTGTATTGGCATTGTGTAGTGATTGCTCAGCACTACTGCTATAAGCTTTTACTCATCACTACTGCTATATTAAACATAACCAAAAACATCATCCAAGCTCAAGATAGACTTTATTTAAACCAAGTGTAGCCACTAGAGGGAGGTAGGTCACTAGAGGACAAAATTACATCATGAGCGATCAGCATATAAGCCCTTTCTAAACAGGCAGATAGAAGCCGCCAATCCTGAGGTCCTAAGTTCTCCTAACACCACTGCACCAGTTAAAAGTTTTGTGAGAGGGAAAGTCTGCATGCCAGTCTGATGCAGTGGAGAAGCTGTGGTTGGTGATGGCTTGTCCAATGCTGTCTGGCCTCACTGCATTGTTGACTGCTGTTTTCTATTTGTATTTATTTGTACCTTTCAGCCGTTAGTTTGTGATGCACACACACACACACACACACACACACACACACACACACACACACACACACACACACACACACACACACCTATTGCCTATTTTTGAGGGGCGATATGACGAAGGTGAGGACGGAATGAGATGATGTGTGATGATAAGAGCGCCCCTCACTTCACACAGGTGTGATTTTATTGAATATTATACGGCTTAAGTGGACCCCATCCCCGGGCCCCACTTTTTGAGAACCAGTGATTTAGAGTTTTAACAAATAATTGTCCCGTACAACTTGGCTTCTGGAAGGACAACAGGAAAAAAAAGAGTGGGGAAATATTGAGGTGCCCTCCCCCACCTTCCCGACACGTGGGCACTTCTCCACTCCAGGTGAGGTCCCACTGACACATGAGGATCTCTGAGCCCAGCACCTCGTAGCCGGGGTAGCACTGATACGTGATCACCGTGCCCTGGATGAGGTCCGGGTGGGAAGTGCTCTTCCAGCCGTTGGTGATCTCCGGCAGCTCTGGACACGTGTCGTTCCGCGGCACCTCTGTAGAGGGAGATGGAAGAATTACTCACATTTGTTACTTGGGTATCAATGCGGCAATGTAGAAATACTCCCTTACAAGTAATAGTCAATAAAAGTACAAAAGTATTGGTATCTAAAAGTACAAAAGTATTGGTATCAAAATGTACTTAAAGTACCAAACATAGAAAGTACTCATTATGCAGAATGTCCCATTTCACACAAGGGCTGTGCCATTACTGTCTATAATGCAATTATGAAAACCATGATAAGTAAGTGATAAGAAAAGTACATATTGAAGATAAAAGTGAGGGCAGAAAAGTGAACACGCCAAAAGTGATTGGCCAGAATGACATTTGTGATGATTTGATTGGCTGAGCACGGAATGTATGATGATGCATGACGATAAGAGCGCTCCTCACTTCAAACGGTTGTGATTTTTTACTATAACCCCTTTTAAGGGTCCTTCGGGTTACATTTGTACAAATGGAATGAATACTGAGGATTTTACTGTGTGTACTGTGTACACTACAGTATGACAGTTTCTAGTCTAATGAGTGCAAATATCGCCTGATAACCCCACCGACTCCCTATGAACGTATCACTCTGTTTTATTTACCTTATTATACCTGTAACCTAGCAACAGTATCCAGCCGTCAGAAACCAAACGAGGTTATAACCAGCATCAGTTTGCTACTAGGCGAAAACAAATTGTAATGACTTCATCAAATATATTGGATTTGAACCAATTATTTATTTATAATTATATATTTTTTTTTTCTCCATGGAACAATACGCTTGTGTTTCTCTCTTTCATATAGTCATAAATATAGACTAGACTATGAAAGTGTGGTTTGATTTAAACACTCTAATAATAATACTAATAACAAATAATAATAATAATAATAATAATAATAATAATACCTCAGATAGCAGTGGGCATGGTTTTCTGGGCCCACTAAAAAATTGTCCATTCATTTTTGGAGAAAAAAATGAATCATTGTTGGAGAAAACAAAAAGAAGAATGATCTATCTACGGCACTCGGTCGGTCCACTGCAGACGACCGCAGCAGTGCCAATATATTATGGTTTAATAGCACACTATCTTTTATGTATTATTGCTATTCTGAGCATGTGGATAATCTTAACAATGTCCTTCTGTTTGTCAGGATTTGTGAACATAAGCCAGTTGTGAACAATCTCCTAAAGGAGAAAGCAAGAACTCATGATGTCATCAAGGAACTGTTTTCTAGAGCTGTTCAACTGACAGAATAATAATTGTTTTGACACTCACAATCCACAGGATGCTTTTCAAAATCTTTTTTGAAAATCGATTTTTTTATTTTATTAAATCGATTCATATCCTCTGGATTTATATCGATATATATCGATAATCGTTACATGCCTACGATGTTTGCCTATTTCCACCCATTACGACATTCCCAGAAAAGGCATGCTAGGGCTAATGTGATTAAGAATAAGGAAGGCAATGTTTCATCAGTGACGGCCCCTCACCAAAAAAGTGGATGGTGAATCCGTTGTTGTAGCCGTAGATGTTGGTGGCGGGGTCGGACTGGAACTGGATGGTCACATCGGCCATGGAGGTGTACAGCTTGAAGCGCGACCGGGTGCCACTGTACTGACCCAGGATGTTGGCTGTGAGGTCATCACCATCATAGAAGGTCAAGAGGTCATTCTTGCCAACATGGAGTCTGTGGAGAAATTATGTTGCGAGTTAGGATTTACAATTCATTCTTTTCTTAGCGATTATTCAATGTGCTTTTGCGATTAATTAAATAATCAAGAAGCATGTTTTTATTAACATTTACGAGAACGAGAAGTTTGTATTAATATTGGCTAAATCGATTAGTATGATTGATTAACCACTTAAGCGCTATATTATACTTCACCTTGCAATGGTGTCACAAAAATAGGAAAATAGCTGATCTACAAGCGTTCTGTATGTTTTGTATCGTTTTATTATTCTATATTCTTTAAATAATCGATTAAATCAATTGAGTATTCACAGAGGGAGACCATAATACTGAGGCATTCAGGCATCATTTACACAAAATAAATAGCTGGATACGTTCCCAGACATAACCTTGATGATCTTGTAGGGTAGAGCTTTGAACACTTCTGTGTATTAGATACATGAGAGGAATATTTACGTGCATTTGTGCTGTATTTTGCAGCCTGCAGTGTGTAGACAATGGATGACTCTGATGTGTTGTAAAGAGCACTAAATAATTCAACATACATTTTTCTCTGCCGCTACTCTGCTCTCACAAATGTACCACACTATAAATAATATTATTTGCAAATACGACAGCATAATAAACACCAATAAACATTCTTAGCCGTTCCCTAAATGAACACAGCATCAATGCCATGATTATTGAGTCAGTACAGTTGGGTGCCACCGATATTGACCCTTATCATTTGACCCATTTAGGCCTGACCTCAAAATTTAAAAAAATCCTTCTAAATCCTCCAGTTTTCTGAAATAAATATTTTCACGATTTTTCAAAAATAGCAGACCTACAAAGCTCGTAGCGCGCCACTCGGTGGCGCGCTATGAGCTTGTAGATCTGCTATTTTTCAATAGCTAAATTATAACAATGTTTAAAACACCAAAAGGGGTTCCCGCCCAAAATGGGTTAACTGTCCTTTTGCGCAGATCACGCAAACCTCAGCAAAAAGAAAAGGACAATATCGATGGCCTCCAACTGTAATGTCCCCTCTTGGAAAAAGGCAAACTTTTCCAGTTTGCACAAATGACTGTGAATCCTTCAACTTAGTATTTAGGTTTTCTTACAAAAAGCAAACAACTTAAACATCCTGGCAGCCACGACCCTGACCACAAAATACGGGAAGAGGGAAAAGGTATTGAATGAATTGAAGTAATTGAATCTATAATGGAGAAAACTGAAATAATCATACTCATTCATTATATTGGACACGTGTGTGAGAGCAAATACAATGGCGAGTTGGCAACTCACGGAAAACACAGTTTGCCGTAAGCTCTGCTGTAACTGATTAACTTAAGAATGCATTAACCTTTCCATATAGAGATTCATAAGTCCTTGCCCTCTTTTCTGAGCGAGAGCAAAGCTTGACATTTATTCAGAGATAGGGGAGGGCAAGCGCGGGGAGGAAGGAGAAATAATAAGCCGCGGAACCCGTCGTAGTTCCCTGCTGAAATAATCTGCAGGGAAAACTCTGCGGTTGTTCTTTATGTGCCTCAAGGCAGGTGTCAAAATAGCTGTGCAGGTCTTTGAGCGCATCTGTGGGTTGTCTTCTGTTAATGTTCACTGGCTGTCTTGGTGAGCACTTAAGGGTGGTGAAAAAAGGAGGGTTAGCTGCATTCTCCAGTCAACCTTGGATGGAAAACATTGTCTTGTAGCTATCATTCACCTGTCTCCTGCATCAGATATACAGCACATTTAGATTTACTCTGCATCTACTGGAATATACACTGGCTGGATATAACGCTATTTTGAGATACCCATGAGACTGTTTGTTTAAAATGTAGGCCAAAATAATTTATCTTCCTCCCTTCTTAAGAATGTGTCCCAATGAGTGGCAGATGTGGAAGTCATATTTCAAACACCCCGCCCCCAGTTTCTTCCACAAGTTATGATTCAAGCATTACTCAAGTCATTTGGGAGAGTTATTTTTTTCTCTCCCCTTTCTCTTTCTTTGTGTTAGCCTGATGGCATATTTGCTTTCCTATTTGTATCTCCCATCTATTTCAAGCCCCACAGGGCTCTAAAGATGATCCAACGTACAGTTGGAGGCCATCGATATTGTCCTTTTCTTTTTGCTGAGGTTTGCGTGATCTGCGCAAAAGGACAGTTAACCCATTTTGGGCGGGAACCCCTTTTGGTGTTTTAAACATTATGTTATAATTTAGCTATTGAAAAATAGCAGATCTACAAGCTCATAGCGCGCCACTCGGTAGCGCGCTATGAGCTTGTAGGACTGCTATTTTTGAAAAATCGTGAAAATATTTATTTCAGAAAACTGGAGGATTTAGAAGGATTTTTTTAAATGTTGAGGTCAGGCCTAAATGGGTCAAATGATAAGGGACAATATCGGTGGCACCCAACTGTATAGCATTCTGATCCAGATTGACCTAACCATGGCCTTCCCTCTTGTGCCAATTAACATTAGGCCAAATATTCCACTTTCACACAAACAAAACATCTACTGGGCAGGTTTCCATAAAATCTGCTGAGCACATTCATGCTCCAAAGAGGTAGAACTACACTGCTTTTGGTCATCCTATTGACTTTCCTCTATGCAAGAAATATTATTGGACATACTGTATAGGAACTTTGCACATTGCTATAGAATTATTCTCAATTGGGAGCAGTTTACGACTCTCTCCTCTTTGCATGTGTGTGAACACATACATGAAATTATGTAAAATGAGTCAGTCATGTAGCAAATAAATGGTAATAAATAAACCAGATTGTATTTAAGGGTTTCTGACATTTTCTTCAGGTTTGACCTCTAAGCAGCCCCTATTAAGCCCAAATATCATCTGCTGACATTATATTGTGAGAGGAAAAACATCAGAAAGCTTGACATACAAATTTGAGCTGAACTAAATTGTGTCCCAGAAGAATGAGGTGGAGCTGGACAAATTGATCCCCTTGTGTTCAGCAAATGGAGTAAATTAAGCCTCCATTTTCTATCCATAGACTCAGCATGAGGCAAGACATAGGTCTGTGTTGAAGATGCTGTATGACATACAGTAAGTAAATGTGCCTAATTTATGCTTCGTCGCACAGCGGTCTCAAGCACCGGAATTAGCAGACCTAGAAGCTCATAATGCGCTGAGCATGCAACGCTTTGTGAGCTTGTACAGTAGGTGTGATATTTTCTTTATGAGTCGGAAGTCATTTCTGATTGAATCAGGCTTAAAGTTGACTACTGTTTCCATGTGAGGTTGCTCAGAGCACACAGTCACAAATCCTAAGGCATGTTACCATGTTACCTAATTTTTGTTTAAGCATTGGGCCAAACGCTTGAACAGGTTTTAGTAAACTGTCAGATATATACGTATAATTCAGTTCTTTTGCTTCTCAGGCTCTCAGTAAATCTTTCTGTATGTCTTGTCTTCAGAATGTATAGAGAGTAGAGAGACATGCAGACATAAATCATACTGAATTGTCTCCACCAGAGATGAAAACAAAACAAAACAAAACTTAAGAAACTTAAGTTAATAATGTAATCATCATGTAATCAGGTAGGGTTATACAAAGCATTGATTTAATTGCAGTATGACGGCTGCCTTGAAGTATCTAAAAAGTGTGGTGAAGAAGTACAACCAAGTCACACAATGAAGTATATATGCAGCATTCATTTATAACGGTTGGGCTGAATAGAGGAGAGGACTCATTCAACAAAAACAGATATTTCGCAACATTTTAAAATAATGAGGTTCCCTCTACTTGTGCTTGGACGTTATTCCTTTTTTAATTAAACTACAAAGAATTGATTTTTAAAGGCCAGGGCATTGACCCTCTACTGACTGAGCTCCAGGGTTTATTGAAAAATGACCGTTCCACCTTCCTGTGGAATGGTGCTGAATTCCACTGTCCAACCAACACATTTCCAAATGGTGAGGCCTTCTACTGGGCTCTCCGAGTGGCCGAGCCTCTCCTCACTGGCTATAGTGCAACTTGCTTATATGCCATAAGAGTGTTCATTTGTTTTGTCTCGTAGTACTTTATTGTTTGTGCTGTGCTGTTAGTTGGTTATATAAGTGCTATAGAAATAGTTATTGTCATTGTTTATTTATTTATTCTTAAGTCTTCAGCCTGGGTCCTAGTGCACATTGTAATGCACAATAATCTCCACAAGAGGTCAGAGTGAAGCCAGGTGTCTTATCTACTACATTAACGACTGACTACTAACCCGTCTGACAACACTTGACAAAAAAACAAATCTAAATTTCCACAGCGTTAAACTGGCAGGCATTCTGCCACTGTGTGCAGATGACACGATCATTATGACTGCAGGTGGGAATCACAACTGTTGGAGTCACCTGTTGTTCTGCCTCTACAACAACATGGCTCCGGCTCGACTCCTGCTCCTGTGTTAATTAGCATTGAGCCAACCCTCCTGTTTGGCCTAAATGAATTAATCAGCCCTCATTATGTACACTGTTCCTCTGTAACTGCTGCTACAGACATGGTGATGAATGATAATAGCGGGTTGAAATGAACGTCTTCTCATTATTGTCAAAGTGTGTGTCCACCCTCCTAACGAGACCACGCTCATCCACAAGAGTTGCCGCTTTGACTCTGTATGCACGCACGGACGGCACGCACACATACACACACACACACACACACAATTTAGACAATTTACAATTTAGGCAATTAGCTCTTAATCCAGAGCGATTTGCAGTAAGCAAGAACAAAAACCATGAATGCATCAAATACATAAAAATAGTCATCATGAATCGTAAGCTAATTAGAACCTAACAGTGGAATATCTATATAATGATGAAACTACAGTATGTGTAACTAGAGTGCTATGTCTACATAAAATGTTATCTAAGTTTCCTAAATTGAGCCTATGCATACGCCTGTAACTTTGTAAGTCTGAAGAGGTGGGTTTTCAGACTACGGCGGAAGATTGGGAGTGAGTCTGCAGTTCTGATTGCTATGGGAAGTGCATTTCCATTATTTTGGAGACAGAAGGGAGAAGAGTTTGGGACGTGTGGAGCGTGGCACGCACGCACGCACGCACGCACGCACGCACGCACGCACACACGCATACACGCACACACACACACACACAGCTTCAGGATGTGCTATTCTGGAACCTTAGTCTTTTGTTAGCTGGGCGAGAGCTTGGGGGGGGGGGGGGGGTCACAATTGTGAGCTTGTAGATCTGCTATTTTCAAAAGATTTTATACATTTAAAAAATTGAAATTCTGGACTTTTACTTGTAATATAGTATTTTTATATTGCAGTATTTATACTGCAACATTGGAGTACTTTTTCCACCACTGCTGATATGTTTGTTATAATACCAAACCTTAACCTGGGTTTGGTGTAAGAGCAGCACTGACTCTGTTTTAGGGTCTGCTGCCCTCATGGTTATTGGCTGGCTTTTAAAATCCACCATGGAGCCTTAATCTCAACATGAAGTGCATGCAAACAAAGGAGCCATGATGCCCTCTGTGTGATCTTGAGTCTGTCCATTAGCAGCACCCTCTTCTTCTATCATTTCTATAGCTCATGACATACTTGAATGCAATGGACGGGGGGGAAATGCAAATCTGGTCTTTCTTTCCCTCCCAACACGTACCTGTTCCTACCTAAACTCTTATAGCAGGTACTGTGAAGTTGTTTATATAACTACTGGGTACTGTGTCAGCCAATGATAAATGCTGATTTCCCTTTTTGCCTTTTCTTCACTGCTACATTGTCTGAAGGAAGCTGAACAAAAATATGTTTTACTCATAATGTACTGTACCTGCGTAACAATATATACATGAACCTTGAACTTCGAGATTGCTAGGCAAAAACAGTTTGGGACATCATGCAGGGTCATACGCAAGCAATATGCCTGAACCAGCAAGAACAAGGACATTCACCTCCCACCCCAATTATTGCCACGACTCGTTCAATCTCACAGGAAGAAGCTGCTGAGCTCTGTGGAAATCTTTGTTCTTACTTTAGATTGACTTAAACTCTCTGACAGGTTCCATTTCATCCCTGCCCTTGATTAATTGATTCTCTAAAAATTGTTTTTTTCCCTCTCCTGGTTAGCCCTGGTGTAATGTTTTTATTCGAGTGCGTAAAAGTCCTTGCAGTGCAGTGCTTCATGAAGTATAAATAAATATGACCAAACATTTTTCCATGTAGGAGGCTTTAATGTTTTGTCATTTTGCTGGAGATGTGATGAGCAAGCTGAGAGATGTGACTGATGTGACTCACAAACATCACACTCACGTCAGTCACATTAAGTCTGTGTGAGGCTGTCCTTGTGAGCGTATGTAAAATGAATCACACCATCGCCAACGCCTTGCAGCAGGGTTTGTGTTTGAGGCTTGTCAACCCATTGGGCTGACGTGACCTCTAAACATGCATCTATAACAACTGCTTTTGGCAGAAATCTCAGTGTTTTATGGCTGCTCGTGGAAACATCAAATTGCGTGTTAGGCCGTATAGGTGGAAACCTTCTATGTCCATTGTCCAAAGCTGTTACTTTTCAGGAAATGGAAAAAATAACCTTTGTTCCAATGGATTCAATGTAGATATTATTTTAGTCACAAGCTCTTGTAGTTATTAGATACGTGTCACAAACTCACAACACGACGCTTAGTGAACTTGTAGATCGGCTATGTTTGAGGGGTGCTAGCCCCTCCAATGCATGGCTTTTGAAGATTACGGCTGCTAAGTCTATGGGCTTTTTAATATATATTTATAGCACTTATGACGTCAATCGAATGGCAGCAGCCATATGTTTGTTAAATGTTTAATGTTTGTTTACAGTAGCAGTTAAACACACATTGACAACATCATGTGACCGATTTAGATACAGCTGGGCGCCCCTCACTTCACACAAATGTGATTTTTGAGCCCCATCTATGTCCAGCTTTGAGGGTTTGAGTAAACAAGCATAGAAGACAAAAGTGTGTAAACTCAAACATTGACGACAAAAGTGGGGACGCAAATTTTGATTGGCCAGAATGAGATGATGTGTTGACGTATGATGATAAGAGAGCCCCTCACTTCAACACAGTTGTGATTTTTTTTCTGCTGACACTGTAGTATTTGAGAATGGGATTTTTCCGCATTATTTTAGCCAGCACAAGATGGCTAAAGATGCTAAGATGGTTCAGGTGAGTGCACTTGGAGAGCTGTTAGGAAGTGCTAAAGTGCTCTTTTGTTAAGTGTCTTTCTCAGGGACATTTATACACACACTGGGCAAGCCAAGGGTAGAACCAGTGAGTGACCTTCTGATTCCCAGGCCGCCTCTCAAACCACATTTCTATATTCACTCTCAGAATTACAAATGGATACATGAACACAGATTTGACTGTGTGAAGTGTCTGAGGGATGGTGAAAGACTGTCTGTCCGTCCGTCCGTCCGTCCGTCCGCCTGTGTGGCTGTGCATGATAGCACTGTGCATGTGTATGAGCCGAATTACTGTTGAGAAGTCTGGATAAGTGGCTGGGAGTGGTTTCACAAGCAGAACATATTCATTTCAAAGCCTGTTCTGAGAGACACACACCAGGGGAGAGTGAGAATAGAGGCTTACTGGCTAATCTAGTCAGAACGTGTGCTGGAAAAGGCACAGAATCCTTAACATACTGGAGAGAAAAAAACCCCATCTCATTTGTGCCTGCTGTCACGAAAACTATTTTCCACAGCTAACGTAGAGTAAGTGTATTCGATTTGAGAGTAAAAGTGAGACAATTCTGTCTCATAATTGTTAAATGATCCATTTACAACTCAAGAGAGCGTACAAATATAACCAAATGGATACATTTGTTGACAGTTTCATTTCATTTATTTATTTCGAACATAACGAAATAAATGAGAAAATACAAAGGAAATAATTTGTTTTAATAAAACCCGTGCCAAAGTTATCTTAACATCATCATTTAATGATATCCCATGTTTGAAAAAGGAGTAGGAAGTTATCAGGTCCTACCCCTCCTTTGTGTATCTCAAAATCAAGGACAGCCCTGGGGGGAAACCTACCTAACTAGCTATTCTATCCTACCTATGTCCATTTTTAAACATTTGTTGTTTGTTTAAACGTATTCGCTGCATTTTACAATATTGAACTTCATTCGAACGTGTAAAACTGTATTTTAACCCATCTGTGTGGTAGTGTATGTTAATACTACTCTCACAATGAGAAATGTAGACCCCATAGTGTCGGCTATGACACCTGCTACTGTTTGACACGCAGCCCTGCCTGAAGCTCACAATGCCCAATATCTTCCATGGCCAGCGGACATGTCCTCTTAAGTCTTATCTGAGCGGTAGAGGTTTGGTCTCCCCCCGCAGGAGAACCGGGTTTGAATCGCGGGTGTTAGTTTACAGTTGCATCTCTCTACTTCGGGGAGGACTTACAACGTACGGATTGCAGCATTAGCGCAAACTTGACCACCGTCCTCTCACCCGTTGCTTCTTCTTCCAAATGGATCCTCTCTGAGAGTGAATTTGGACAACATTTTGGTTCCATTATTTCGTACACTCACACATAATAGAGGACCATAATGGAAATGAGCCCTTGCGCTTCTTTATTGTGTTTTTAGTCACGGTGATGATGCAAATCAATCAATCAATCAATCAATCAATCAATCAGCTGTGACGTCACTTACACTTGGATGTCTAGCATGATCCTCTTGTCCTCCTCGACGTGGATGCCCCAGATGCAGTCCTGCCCGCGGTCGTACGCCTCGGGCCAGTTGGGAGACAGCACCACCCCCGCCGAGTCGGTCATCTCTCCGCTGCACACAGCTGGAGGAAACACACAGTGGTGGTCATTTATTTTTCACTAAAGTAAAAGTATCAATACTGCAATATAGAAATACTTGTGAAAGTCCGGAATTCCAAATGTACTTGAGCAAAAGTACAAAAGTATTCACATCAAAATGTACTGAATGAAGTACCAAAAGTAAGAGTAGTCAGTGTGCAGAAGGTCCCATTTCACAAGTTTGTATAAAAATCATTTGAAAATAGCAGATCTACAAGCTCCCAAAGTGTTACATTGCGACACATTGTGGATCGCTAGTAGACCGGCTATTTTCAAATGGCCAAAATATATAGAGCTGAAGTGGGTAATGTATGTCCAAATGTACAAAGTATCTATAGTAACTAAAGCTGTGTACCATGTTCCTTGTATGTCTTGTATTTTAAAAATGGAAAAAAACCCAATAAAACATTATAAAAAAAAGAGTAACTAAAGCTGTCAAATAAATGTAGTGGATATTTGTATCTGAGATGTAGTGGAGTAGAAGTAAAAGTATTGGATATTGGAAATACTCAAGTAAAGTACAAATACCTCAACTGTGCTTAAGTACAGTATTTACAATAAGTAAATGTACTTAGTTACTTTGCACCACTGCCAATAGATAAGGTACACAGATCCTCAGCGTTCCTTTAAATCCACTCACACCTGCCAGCATTTGGCTGTGTGAAAGTATAGGGATTTTCTCGAATATCAGTCAAATGGCCTGCCCTGACATTAATCAATTAATTAATTATTGTTTATTTTATTTTTTCAGTGTTCAAATGTGATCAAAAGTCAACATTGAAAATCTCATAGAAAATATTAGACGCAAACAATGTGAGTGTGTGTGGGTGGGTGCGTTAGTTGTTTGAAAGGGGCAGCTTTCGCACAAAGTAGACTGAAATGTAGAAGTGTGTTTCTCGTTGGTTTCATCCATTTTTCCACAGCAAACAGCAAAACGGGCTTCAGTGAGCACAGACGAGTGACAGGCAGGCTGTTTACACATGCATTGTGCATGAAATTGGTAGATTAACGGGAGAAATTACCAACAGGGAGAGCACAGTGGGAGAAATAGGGAGACTCCTGATAATCTTGCCATAAAAGCCACACCTCCTGTGTCATCATTCAATGTTACCATTGACAAATCCTATTCACTTTTATGAATCCCTTAAAACACTTAGACCGCTATCATTTATTGAAAAATTAGGATCTAATTCACGCCAGCATTTTTTTAATTTGAGCTCTTATTTTGAAAATCCGCCATTTCCGGTCCACAACCGGTAGTCCTACGTTAGGAGTTTTCACACAGCTGGATGGGCCTTGTTTACAAAGTGAATCCAGGCCGGAGCTCCGGAGAGCTCTAGATTGTCAGCTCTGTGCCGTCAAAGAAACGCTGTTTTGACCAAAAATGCCATCTGGGACAAGGAATAGGAGTTACAGGCGATTGAAAGAAATGGATAGAATGGATGCTTATGGCGACGACGATCTAAGATGGGCGATCCAGTTCTGTGCTAACAACACAGCTAGCTAACCGGCTAACGTGAGTAGCATTTTGGCTCGAGCAATCGAACGCGCTATAAAAGCTCAATTGCCGGAGGCCGTCGGCAATGGCGATAAGCGTCACTATCAAAATTAGGCTTCAATTGACTTTAATCGTCGGCAATGGCGCGGAGGGTGTTAATAAATATGAATTAGTATTAAATATAATACAAAATAAATACTAACTATATTGTCTTACTGGTAGTGTGTACAGGCCAATGGTGTGCAGATGTTTTTCATTTCTTCAGTATGTACAGGCCATTCACAAGATTGAATGGTAAATTGTCTTTATGACCTTTTGACATCAAATGTTAATAGTCTATTTTACAATACCTCACGTCAATGGACAGTTCTGAAGCTGTGAACATGACATAGGCCTACTATACAAGAAGGACACACTGAAGTGCAGAAAGGGTGAAGAATGTGGAATATGTTGGTATTATAAATACAATTGCTGTGAATTCATCAGACTTGAGTGTCGACTTCTATTGAAACAACTTAAATTGGCTTTCTAGGCTCCTGAACTCAAACCTTGGAAAGCTGTGCACACTGTCCTGGAAAACTGACCCTGACATAAAGCCACCTCTGTCACTGTGCGTGCGTGCGTGCATGCGTGCGTGCGTGCGTGCGTGCGTGCGTGCGTGCGTGCGTGTGTGTGTGTGTGTGTGCGCATGTGCGCATGCGTGTGTGTGTGTTCTGAAGAAGTATGGTGAATAGGCTTTATGGCAGGGCCATGTGCCTCCAAGGCCAGCAATTGTGTCGGCCCCGCAAGCAGACAGATGAGGATACCGGTAGATGATTATAATAAGTGAAAATGTATTGACAGTCAGGAAGAGCAGCTTTAAGCATGTTATAGAATTAGCTGCTGATGGTCCGTGTCTTTTGAATAAAAAAGTAAAAAGCCAGGAGGTCCTGGTTGTGCGAAATAAAAGATGTCAGGAGATTTGAATGCCCCAAAAAGTCCTGTCAACCATAACGTATGGACTCACCCCTGCAAGCTGGCTCCGTCTCATTCCACTGTGGGTTCTGCACATCGACACACTCAATCACAACAGATCCTTGCTCCAGTGTATAGCCTGGATCACAGGAGAACTCCACCACTGCTCCTACGCTGTAGGTGGAGTCACTACTGCTGAAGTTCCCATACTTGACAAAGGGTTCATAGCACGTTCCTTTGGCAAAAGCTGAGGACACAAACACAATGCAATGCATCAAACATGAATAACATATAATGCCTGATCCCTGATCATATTTTACAATCTGAAACGGCATTAAACTTACCTTCGTATCTAATGGCAGCACCGGTGGAGGTAAATGTCCCGTCTGTGGTGAATTCCACAAACAGGTAACGTCCTGTGCTGATCACACCCTCATTGGGCAAGTATTCCACTTCATAGGAGTCATACACCGGAGGAGAGTCTATGTTGTTCCCGTTTTTTATCAGAAGCCTGGAAATCAAACGGAGCGAATATGAAGAGCATTCTGGAGAAGTGAGAGAATTATCACAAGCCATCTGAGAGCCACATCGGTGCTCCATTTGTGGTGGCTGTTGCCAATCTAGCATTGATGATGGCTTTGTTCAATAGGCCTAGCAATTTGTCAATTTGAAACACAAATTGGCAGTAATTGGTAAATGGTGCATTTATGTAGCGCCTTTTATCCAAAGCGCTTTAAAATGTGCATTGCATTCGCCCATTCACAGACACATTCATGTATACGATACGTACACTGACGGCGGAGGAAACTATGCAAGGCACCAACCTGCACATCAGGAGCAATTAGGGGTTCAGAGTCAAGGACACTTCGACACTATCTCTGGGGGAGCCCAGAATCGAACTGGGAACCTTTCTTCAACACACACGTTTCACGTTTTGCTACTACAAAACCCATGTAAATCGTTACACATTATCTCTTGAGTCATGTGATCTCTTAATTATCTATCAGATTTTCCATATTACAGTACATTCTAATTGGCTAGGACTGACTTTACTTCCAAATGTGCATGCCCAGCATGTGTGTAGGTAACCTTGCCTGCCTGGCATAGATCTCTGCACGGAAATGCTCACTTCTCTAGTTATATTTACTGCATCACTTGAAGGTTGGTCACCAACTTTCTAACTTTTTGTATTTTTTTTAACAACACTGATTACTCTACCTATTAATTAATAACTAATGGAAACGGTGCCTCACACCAGTTTTAGCTTACTTTTTTTGTTTTTGGTCCATTTTTGTTTTATTTTAGTCACCCCTCCCTTGAAGCATATATGTATGTAAAACAATGTTTGAACAGTTTTAACAGTGGATGTTGAATGGTGGTAATGAAAGAACTGGTAGTAACATGAGGAAAAGAAATAACCCTGCACAATCATATGCTGCAATGTAATTTAAAATCACCTGTGAGCAGATGAGTGCAGGTTTATGCCCCTGGCTAAAGGTCTAAGAAGGGAAATCACTTTTTTCAAATGTGACGTTGATGGCATTCATTATTCATAATTTTTGCAACTTTTAGTAAAATTGCTGCCCCACACACACACACACACACACACACACACACACACACACACACTTGCTCTGACACGATGTGCTTCCTGCGCTGTGCATACTCTACCTGTCGTCATCCTCTGCCAGAGCCACCTTCTCAAAGTGAATATGAAGCCGTTGGCCCTCTGGTGCCTCCAGGACCCAATGGCATGTCAGATTGTTACTGTAATTTCCAGGGAACCCAGGGGAGACAATACGGCCGTGGGTGGCATTTTTAATCATTCCACCACAGAATGCTGGATGAGGAGAGGGAGAGAGGCGGAGAGAGAGAGAGAGAGGGAGAAGAGTAGACACAGAGAGGGTAGGGTGGGGTTGAAAGCGATGGTATATAGATTATGGAACGAGTCTTGGAGAGAAGTCTCTGTCCCCGCCCGAGGGTGGATTGAAACGGTAATCAATGGCTGGAAGCTGTGTGCTAGCTGGCTCACCAGGACCCAAATGTCTGGGTCTGTGGGAAGGACTTGTAAGGGGAAGCGCAAAGCACAGCAGGAACACTATCAGTGGGGAGCAGCTGCAGGCAGGCAGGCAGGCAGGCAGGCATGCAAAGAGAGCGACTGGGGCTGGCAGACGAACCTTCACTAACTCCAGATAGGATAGTCATGCAGCCCACCTCTAATTAAGGCAGCTTGGTCCAATGGTCCTTATTTTGCCCTGTCTCCACGGAACAGCTGTCTGTGCTGCTAATCACATGCAAATACACTCATTTTGGCCTTGGAAAAATAACTAAGCAGGTGAAAGGGGGTGGCGGAAATGAACTAAACGGCTTGTAAGGGCCACCACCTGTAAGTTTGAAGGAAGTTAGTATGAAGATGCAGTGATTACAATTCACCCATTGTTATGTGGGTATTTTCTGTGCATAATTATGTCGTTAAATACAGTTTAGAATCCAGACCATATGCAAAATTGCACAGCCAAGGTGCACATCTAATTGAACAAATTGTAAAGTTATGCTTATTGCACAGATAAGCCATGAGCGAACGTTTGCTGCCAGAATATATTGCTGTTACTGCAGCAAAGGTAAAACAAGCCCCCAAATGTCAGTTCATGCAAGGCACACAGTAATTACCACTAGTTTTGGCCATTTACAGTGTATTTAATAGTGTTCTCTGAAGCATTACATCTACAGACTACATGTGGCTAGGCAGCTGTTAGCATCAACAATGTTTCTTGCGGCCGGGAAACAGCTGCATCTGGGGATCCCTGTCTTGTTCTTACCCACGCATTTGGGTTCCTTCCCACTCCAGTACGGTGTGGTGGCGTTGCGGCAGGTGAGCGTTCTGGGGCCCTGCAGCCTGTAGTCGGTGAAACAGCGGAAGTAGGCTTCACCGCCGGGATGAAGATGTGTTACGGACACCTCTCCACCAGCGGGCTCCTTCGGGAAAACACAGCTCAGCACAAAGGCTAGAATGACATGGGGGGATAGGAAGGAGAGAATATATTTTTTAGCCAGGTGGGGAAAAAAACAACCTCATTGAGATTAAAAATCTCTTTTGCAGTAGTAACCTGGCCAAGAGGCATCAAGTTAGCATTTGCTATGTTAACTTGCTGCCATTTGTGACCAAATTTGACTGAGAGCCTGCCATCGCGCAAATTCCAGCTTTTCACCAGAGGAGAAAAACTTTTTTTTTATTTTTTTAATGAGTTTATAGCACAGGCAGACTCTTCACATACTAGAGCATGTCTGAAATAAGTGTCAGAGCTGAAATCGACATGTAAATATGAAATAAATGCTTAAACATGTAGCTAGGTGTAATGTTAGAGTCCACAGAAGTGAACCTTTCAAGCCTGTTTTCTCAACCGCTGTTTTCTGCCAGACATTACTCTATAAGCCATATCTCCAAAACTGGTGGGTCAAACTGAACAACCAATATGTCAATTTGAAGCTATGATTCCCTGCTTTCATATGACATTAAAAAGAGCCATACAGTATGACTGAAAGCACGGCTGTCTCTAACCTTATTATGGCACTTCTCCACCACATTCAACTCAAATCTACACAATTCTTATTCCCAAGTAGTTTGTTTTCCACTGCAGATAGTAGTTCAATGTCATCATGCTAAAATATCAATGGTGATGTGTCTGGAAACAATCTGTAGATCACCTGTCCTATATTGTATGTATTAAGGGTACAGTAACGTTAACAGTTTCTGAATGAATGAATGAATGTGCCGGTACCATGCGGTAGAAAAACGCTATAAATGTAAATGAAGGTCTGGGCAAATGTATCCTTATGCATACAACACAGTATAATTGACTTTTCCTGAAGTTATGTCAAACATTGTTGTGTGTTGAAGTAGCTATGTAGTATTGATTGGCTTATGGATCAGGGAATTGACTGTGATTTGTGATTTTCCACTCTATATTCTGTCCATGTTGTTCATTAACATGAGTTTGGATTATTTGTAGCTATAGGTCTTCTCCATGGTTTCTGGAATGGGAAAGGAGAAGCTCAATTTGTCCAACAGAAGCTTTCTATAATAAGGTCTCCAATTCAATCTTCAATCTGGTTGTTGTCTGAGAAAGACATAAAGCTGTGTCTCTTTATGATGAACAAATATTTAAAAAGTGCAGTGAATACTATAAAGTGACGTCACAGATTAATCTTCTGTGTCCGCTGATGTGTGACACATTTTGTGTGTATTGTGGATCTTGACATGCACTTTCCTTGAATACGAGCTCTCATTCCCCTACAATACTTCCTTCGAAAACATTATGCAATGCATAAATCAAAAGTATATTTGCTTCCAATTTCTCACCCGTTCTCTTTCTCTGTCGCACGCACGCACGCATGCACGCACGCACGCACGTCGCACGTGTCTACATATTGGCAATGGTCTGACTGTAAATATGTTGCACAGACAAAAGCTCTCAGGAGTATATTTTGGCTTACTGTAGTTGTGATTGGTCCGGTGGTATTGGTTGGGTTGTTCTTGGGTCTACATAGAAAAGTTAGAAAGCCGTTGCAAGCCACTGGACATAAATTAATTTACTCTTTATTCACATTAAAAGGGAGGGAGTCCAGCATATTCGGATTGGTCTGTCTAGTTATCAATCGGCAACAGGAAGACAATATTTGAGTAGAGTTCAACACATTTGTGCTATTGCTTCACTGAATATCATGTGTAGTGGCTTCATATTACAATCAATGCCCCCCGCCCTTTTTTACACTATGAATTGTGATACACATTTCTTTTAAAGGACTTGCTAAATCAATCTGTCGTCATAATCTCGATGGCTATTCCTATACTTCCGTCAGAAATCAGAATTAGTGATTTACTTTAGTTAAGAGTAAAGCCCTGCTAAACTTCAAGAGAGACATGTATTAAGGTGTGTTCACTTTTACCACACTCATGGAAGTATACCCGCAGGAGCAGAACTCATACAAACAAGCAGCTTTACTGAGGTAAGCACAGGGCTCAAACACACTGGAACAGGTGGAACAAACAGAACAGAATGCTGCCTAGCAAACAGACTGGGTTTAACAGAACTCCAAGCAGCGGCTGTAGCGGCTAGGACGTAAACAATGAAATGAACAATGGGGCAGCTTGAGTGACAGCTGGCTGAGTGGACTGCAGGACGCATGTCAGGGAATCAGGGGAATATCTGCCGTCCAGGGGAGAAATATGATATGCACAAAATGTTGTCATCAACAGACTGTTGATGATAAATATGGTTTCATTACTCTCTTAATTGTATTAATTTCAAATAATTATCAAATTAGGGCAGGGCAGTATATCGATATTTAGCATGTATGTACAATTTTTTGTTTTTGCATACGTTTATAGAAGTTTGTCAGCTTGAAAATCTGTTATTTTCAAGCAGTGCATTGAGCAGCCTTGACAATGGATTATAGAATTAGGCCTCCTACATCGCTGTACATATTTACAGGGAAACCTATTATTGTTTCATTAGCTGTCCACAGCCCATTTATGTACGGTAGGTGCTCATAAAGCCGTGCATAACTTTACAATCTGTGGTGAGCCATAAACGGAACAGCTCACACAGAATCATTTGTCGTCTCCAGTATTGGCACAGTGATGACATGAAGCCATTTTAAAGCTCTGTGTTTCATTGTGCACAGAGCTTTGATCAAATATAAGCTTTCTCTAGCTCATATTTATTGGAGGATGAATACACAGAATGTGTGACTCATAAATTAAATCTGCATTAAAGCAAAACACTATGATTAAAAGCATACTGTACTTATCTCCGGTTGATGACCCAACCGTAAACTCCACCCATCTGGCACTCCATGCATAAAACAAATCGACACTGTTGGGCGGAAACCTTGTATGTCAAAAATACCCGTGTTCTAATTAGAAGATTTATAAGCCTACAACAGTTGCGTCCACAACGCCACCACAACGTATAAATCGGACATGACAAAAAACTAAAATCCCAGTCTGTCATGGTTTGAACATACTGTAGAGCTGGCTCTTGGGTACGCAATTTGTAGGAAAGGCCAGTTCAATAATGTCAGACAAGCAGCAGTGAACCAGTAAACAGTAAATCAAATAAGCCATTCCTATATTTATAGAATACACATGATGTGTTTGATATGAAGATGCGGGCAGTGGTGGAAAGTATAAGTACATTTACTTACCTAATGTAATTTAACTACATTATTTAAGACCGAAATAAACTATTCATTCATATAGTACATTCATGTACTGTAGTAGGCTTTACTTCTACTCCACTGCATTTCAGAGACAATGCGTCGCGATGCAACGCATTGTGAGCTTGTAGGTCTGCTATTTAAAAAATATATATACATTTGAAAACTTGAAATTACACATTCTGCATAAAGAGTACTTTCTACTTTTGGTACTTTAGGTACATTTTGATTCCAATACTCTACTCTAGTATCTATTGATACTTTTACTTAAGTAAGACAATTGAGTACTTTTTCCACCACTATATTTATAGAATCCACGTGATGTGTTTGATTTGCGGGTGAATATCCATATCATAAACACCACGTACCCCAGCTAGTACAGTATGTGGCGGTGAAGACAGGAGTAGGGTGCTTATGACCACATTCCTGTGATCCTTTGTGGCCAGATGTAATTGTATGGGGTCTAGTAGGACTATAGTAAATAATAATAAAGAAATTGCTGTAAAAAAATTGTAAATAAATAGATAAATAAATACATATTTAGCCACTTGTTCGAATCAAAAATAGCTAAAATCGTTAAAATGAAAGAAAGCAGCAAATGAAAATAATTGAACACTCAGCTTTAACTTTCTCTAATAACAACCTAAAACATGAACCTTGGTTGAAAAAGTTGTCCTTTAAGTACATACAGTTCATAGAGCCGATTGGGTTTGAACAGTTTCATTTTGGCATTGATATA
This sequence comes from Electrona antarctica, assembly GCF_951216825.1. NCBI lineage: Eukaryota > Metazoa > Chordata > Actinopteri > Myctophiformes > Myctophidae > Electrona > Electrona antarctica. Next base: position 42,884,571 of record NC_136789.1, on the reverse strand, counting down.
CATACATTGAAGGAAAGAAACCATCAATTGAACAATAACTTACAACTACTGTATATATGCAGTGCAGCACATAATGGACAACACCGGGACCCATAAAGTCTTGTAAAACTGTCTCCATCTAATCTGCCTAACCTACTGACTTAGGTTATTCTTCTGCACAAGTCAGTGGTTTTCACCATAATGAAACAGCTACTTCGCGAGACACACACAAAAAAACAGGCGCCCCAGGGACATCCATTCAATTCATAGTTTATCACTGGCTCCAATGAACCTAGTTATTGCCATTATCATAGCAGCATTTATATCTCTATTGAGCCCATACAGTAAAGGGAGCCGCAGGGAGAAAATGTCGGGCCAATTCCTGAAGAATTAAATTACGTTCTGCCTCCATTCAGCTGAATGTGTTATTGGGTCATAAAGTATGATTGTTTTGCTATTACAAATAATGGTTCCACGGTGCCGGCGGCCTGGAAGATTAGCTGATGGTGGGCCCATTGGCAATAGATGCAGAAGCTTATGTCCTTAGTTATTGTTCCTGTCTGGAGGAGACAACCCAGGCACACTGATAATGCCCGGGTTATACCTTTGTTTCCACTGGCTGCTGGCCTGGCATTTATCACTAAGGTTTTTTAGAATGCACAGATTGCATTCTAAAAAAATGTCATAAATAGTTTGTCTAAATTGCCTACTACTAGTGCTATGTATATTGTATAACTAACAACCTTATACTGAAACTATATATTTACTTAAGATGGATGGAAATCAAATTTCCATACAGTAGTTTTTGTAAAAAACAAACAAAAACATGATCAATGTATTACGTAACATCACTAATATTTCCATTACTTTTTATTAGTCAATTAGAAGAGGAACACAGTCTTTAGTAGAGAGCACAATGCCGATTTTTGCAAAACACATTTTTTGCTATTACTCCTACATGTTTTCTCCAAAAACCATGCAAATCAGTACATAGCATCTCTACAGTCATGTGCATCAACACGGATCTGTCCCATTTTCCATATTCTATCTTGATTGGCTTCCAAGTTCCAAAGTTTGCAGGATTGGTCCGTTTTTTACAAAATACCTCAAATCATGAACGCAGCTTGTGATTTCTGTGAGATTTTGCACACACATTCCCAGGCCGACTGGCTGAGGAATAAATGCCACCCTTTTCATATTGGCCTGTTATAGCACTACCAGCAAGTTGATTTTGGACACATTTTGGAACAAAATGCTGAAATGAATGCAGCGTCCGATTGCCGTGAAAGGCCTAAGAAGACATGCCACCCTTTTCACATTGGCCTATTCTAGCGTGACAGGGACCATATATACAGTACATGGGGAAATTGGCATAATGACATAAGAGTGAGGGAGGAAAGAAATCTAACTAGAAAAAGTGCCCTTCTGGGCACAGGTCTCCACCAGGAGGATAGGACTGTGTGAGATGTTTGGCAAAATGTTTAGGATTAATATAAACATGTTTTTGAGGCATTTTGTTCCAAAAATGTGTTTTGCAAAAATCAACCTGTTGGTGGCGCTATAACAGGCCAATGTGAAAAGGGTGGGATATATTCCTCAGCCTAGTAAGAAAATGTGTGAAAGATTTCACGTAAATTGCATGCTGCGTTCATGATTTGAGGCTTTTGTTCAAAACGGGGCAATCTTGCAAACTGTGAAAGCTAATTATAGCCAATTAGGATGGAATATGAAATATCGGACAGATCCGACTTGAGCACATGACCATAGAGATAGTGTGTAACGATTTGTGAGTAATATCAAAAAATGTGTTTTACAAAAGTCGGCCTCCTGGTGGCGCTATAAAAGGCAGATGCGGAAAATGCAGGTCAACGGTTTGTCCTTGGCCTCTAGGGAGTGTGCATGCAACGTTTCACGCAGATCGGTGCAGTTTTAGGTAAAAAATGTGAAAAGCTGCCTCATGGTGGCGCTATAACAGGCCGTTCTGGAAAATGTGGGGCAGAGGTTCATCGTTGGCATCCAGGGAGTGTGTGTGCAAAGTTTGGCATCGACCGGGTTAACGGTGCCGGAGATTAGCTGGTAACGGACGGACGGAAGGAAGGAAGGACGGACGGACACACACACACGGACGGAGTGCAAAACATACTCTCTCCCCATGCCTTCGGCCTGGTGGAGACAATAATGAATTAGAAAAAACATGTAATGTGGGTCACATTACATTTACGTATTTCACATGAAGCTGTAAACTGGTCTTGTGTTGTGAAAGGTCAGTGGCAGCCTGGCTAATAAGCCAGACCGGGTCAGTGGCAGCTTGGGTCAAAGTTGAATTGATTTGAGCCCATGCATCGACTGGGCAGTGCTCCGTGCCTAGGGAGGGCACAATTGACCAAAAATGAAAGGGCTGAAGCCGAAGCTTATTATGCCCACCTTATTAATATTTAAATTGGTTATTACATAGAACAAGGAGACAAAAGCAAAACACTACATTGCAGTATTGATACTTTTACTTCCACCACTAGGCAGCACTGCATTCTCCAGAAGAAAATCAGTGGTTCAGAGACAGTGCAAATAAAGTCACCTGTGAACATGTTAACCTCTACAGCCTCCAGGTCGTCAGTCCTGTAATGGGTCTTTCTCATTAATGAAACCTTGCCTAGTGGCCCCAAGTTATTTCATCTTAATAGCCTTTATTGAACTGATGACCGTTAAAATAAAGTGTTTAACCCGGCCACATAAATATCAATAGCATCACGGCAGAACTACTGGCCCGTCTCTCTCTAATGCTGAATCACTTTCCCAGGGACAACGCTATTGATCTAAAAAGGCATTACTTCCGTGCAGAGTGAGTGTTTGCCTATCCTGTATAGACGAATCCACGGGGGGGGGTGCCCTGGGCGCAGCCATAGCTGAGGTGCAACATGAAGTGCAAGGCTCTGTGGATTCGTCTATAGGAACAGCCTGGTTTGTGCGCTGGGTCAAGCTTCACTATAGCAGATCTGCAAGCGCATGCATCGCAGCTTGTAGATCAAGTATAAATCACCCTTATCGGTCATTCTCCTCATGTTATCCAGTCATCCCCTATAGGAGCGGAATGTCACTTAAGACAAACTTGACTGACAGGTGAATGCATGCATCGTGATGGACAGAGTCCAGGATGTAAATGATGACTCCCAACAACACTGGTAGCCTTTGGTCCAAAGCTTTGGTGCTCAACTGATGATGATTAGAGGATCAAAGACAGGTGCAGACTGTCTCATATAAACAAACTCAGTCTCGTATTAGGTACATGCTTTTCAGCCCCTCAGGGCTTTGTCAGGCGGATGTGACCTACTATTTGCAGTTATGCAAATTTCAACAACACGATACAATATGTTCATCAGTGTATTCTATTCCTCGGTGACACTGTGGGTGTCGTTATCAGTGTTTTCGAATTTGCTTATGCATAGTGCGGTATAAAAGGTAAATGGTGCATTTATATACAGTAAATGTGTATGTAAAGCGCCTTTATCCAAAGACGCTTCATGGCATTACATTCACCCATTCACACACACATTCATACACCGGTGACAGAGGAAACCATGCAAGGGACCAACCTGCACATCGGGAGGACGGGAGCAATTTGGGGTTCAGTGTCTTGCTCAAGGACACTTCGACACTAACTCTGGGAACTAGGAACCTTGCGGTTCCCATCTGGCCACTCTACCCCTGAGTCACCGCTATCATATACTATTACTGTATGCGTGTGCAGAAAGAACCTTTGTGCTTAATGGACGCTCCACCTTTCATGTGCGCTTCACAGACTTTTAAAACCCGTACACCTCCCACCACCACCACCACCCCCCATCAGTTCACATGTGATCACATCCCAGTGCTGCTGCTGTTATTGAGGCATCCATCAGTCTGCCATCAGAGGCATAGCCTCAATGCTTTGGCAGACATTCATTACCCTGAGCCCAGATCCCATCGCTCCACAGATCTGTCTGCCACGCCACGCCTGTCCAATCACATTTCTCACAATTATCAAAGATAAGGTGATACTGTGCATTAATTGAAATATCTCCAGCAATCTATCCCTTTGAAATGTGTGGAAATAGGTCCACGGTTTTTTTTGGGGGGGGGGGATGCTTGGACATAACAAAACAACAGGGTGTTGATGTGTTTCACCGATGCCATTAGAGGAAAAACTCCTGAAAGTCCATTATCTTCTTTTGAAGATTTCCAAGAATCAAGAGGGGTTAATTTCCATAATTGCTTTATGGTTTTTGATGTCTTTTGAAATTCCTGTCATCTTTTGATTCTATTCTTTGATTTAATCTCCCTCGCTGATCTCCATGCACCGCTTTCTCCCGCATGCTTCCTTTGCTTTAGCATGGCTTTTATCTTTCCTATCTTTTTTTTATCATTAAAAGTGCCCAACCCTTGACGTGTGCCACTTGACGTCGAGCAGCATTCGGAGCGGCAAGCTCCGTGGAGTTCAAACGGTGAAATCACACTGAGAGCTGGGCAGAAAGAACAAAGCACTCACATCAGCCGCTGCTCCTAAAAGGTATTGCGTGCCATACAGTATGTATGAGCTACAAGCTCACAACATGTGACACACTGTGAGCTTAAGATCTGCTATTTCTGATGAACATTTGCACAATAGGGACGCTATAGGGTTGAAGTGGCTTCCATCTGGGCATTGGCCTTCATGAAGTGGCTGAACCTTTGCTCCCAGCATCAAGGCTCCCAACTATACACAGTGTGTATTGCTCCCAACATCAAAGCTCACAGCTATTCACAGTGTGTATTGCATCTGCACTGCCAATAATACTGTGCAATGAATCACATTTTTAGAGATGGTAACCATTGAAGCCCTTTATATATTGCCGTACGATGACAGTAATGTAGGCTATAGGACATTTTAAAACACAATAGGTTTGGCTATTATTTTTGCTACAGGAAATTGTTGAAATTTCTAGAAAGTATTGGAAAAACTATCCCAACATGCCAAAAACATGTTGTAATGAATGATTCTTCTGTTTGTTTAGAACTCCAACCCTCAATTCAGCTGATGGAAGTGTATATAATTGGTGGCCATTACAATCTGTATGTTAAAATAAAGCACCAGGGGAGAGAGAGTGTAAGCACGTGCATGCGTGTGGTGGTCGCACGCATCACTCCCCACAGGTAACACACGCATGTTTCTAACATGGCAGACAGAGAAGGATCTGCATTGTGTGTGCGTGTGTGTGTGTGTGTGTGTGTGTGTGTGTGTGTGTGTGTGTGTGTGTGTGTGTGTGTGTGTGTGTGTGTGTGTGTGTGTGTGTGTGTGTGTGTGTGTGTGTGTGTGTGTGTGTGTGTGTGTGTGTGTGTGTGTGTGTGTGTGTGTGTGTGTGTGTGTGTGTAATCTTGCAAACTACTGGACCGATCAGCATCATATGTCTTGTCACACTGCCAGCAGGCCAAGGAACTCAAATCCTTATTCAACGACAACTTATGTCATCTTTGTGAATTCACTCGGGTCTCTTCAGCTACTGACGCACAACACATTTTCCCCGAGGTTTATCGAAACATTGTTCTTTGTAAAATACTAAATTGTGTTCTTATTAGTGAATACTATAATGACGATCGCAACATTCAGAGGGATGAGCGAGTCCAACTGAGAGAGACAGAGAGAAGCAGACTATTCGAGAAGCAGACTATTCAACTAGGAAATACACTAGTTGACCTCGTTGGTACTGTTTTTTCCCGTTTCTGTAGGCCTCAAGATCAGCTAGATTATAGTTATGTACAACAATGTACACCGTTTTTAAATGTACAAATATTATATAAAAAGGTTTTTTATTTATTTTTATTTACATAATAGGTAGTTAAACAACTAGTCGACTAGGCATCTAGTCAACTGAGTACATTTTGGTCGCTGGTTATCAGATTAATCATGAAAATTGAAATGGTGACTCGCTGGAGTCACAGATGTCACCAATGTTGTTGTAACACTGATATGTATTGTAATCCAATAGTCGTCAATTAGACCACTGCAATTGGTCCAGAATGCTGCTGCTCGCCTATTGACTGGCAGTCTGGCACAAAAAAACGAGAAAATATAACCCCTGTACTGGCCTCACTTCATTGGCTCCCTGTTAATTTTAGGATTGATTTTAAAGTTCTCCTATTTGCTTTTAAATCTTTAATTGGGCTGGCCCCAGAGTATCTCTCTGAAACAGCCTGCCCTTACATATTAGATATCTGCCGAGTCTATCAATGTCTCTAAGTCTCTGCTTATAAGACTCGTTTATTTTCTTTGGCTTTTAATCCCATCTGAGTCCACGTCTTATTTGAGCTTTTTCTTAGTTTTTATCTTTTGTGCTTATGTGTGTTCTTGTGATCATGCAGTGACACTGTCGACATTTCTCTATATTGTGTTTCTTGCTTGTTTGCTTCGCTTCTGATCTGTACAGCACTTTGGCCAATCTTGGTTGTTTAAAATGTGTCCTATAAATAAAATTGATTTGATACGTCTGATTTTGATATCCCCACTCTGATCATTAATTTGTATTGTCGGTGGTGTCCATGTTTTGTCCCTGCTCCTGGTCAGGCTGAATTAAACACATGCATTTCCCTTTAGGAAATGTATATTGTCTGATACAATATGTTTGATATTATGCTATAGGGTTAGGGTATACTAATGTGAAAATGGTCCAAATTTGGCTAACTTTGCCATCATTGCTGTAGACTAGAGTGTTTCAAAAATGTTGCACGGTGTGCTGTGAGCTTGTAAATTTGCTATGTTTTGGTATTTGCCATACAAAGAAGTATGTTAGAAAATACCCCCCCCCCCCCCCCCCCACACACTATCTTAAAGTTGGAAGCAGGTATACAATCAGGTATAAATCTCAGCCTCCTGGCTGAGATTTACTCTCTATTGATTGCACCCTGATCAAGACCTTGAGGCCGCACTCGACATGCATCGGTCCTCTATTGACTTTGCTCTGATATTAAAATTGTATTTTCACTTGCAAACGTAGGGCCTGGATTTATTTTCCTTGTAGTCTGCAGTCTGTACCACTGGGAAAACAACGCAGCACTTCCTGGACATTTTTGCTGTGCGCACCTTACTAGTAGTTTGATAACATGTGTGAACACGTGGCTGTATTCTTCATTCCTGTATTTGGAACAATGCATTTTAAATAATCCCTGTGGACAGTCTGCACGCCTCCCCTCGGAAACTGAGTGGAATCTCTTCAGTCTTCAGTCTATAATAAATGACATTGCCTTGTGGAGAGCACCAGCCTAATATACGGTAGAGTTCTACTCCACTACACCTTTCTGTAAAGCTGGATGAAAGTATACTGTGTTGCTCTCCCTTTTACATGAGCAGCGGAGCCTGGGCTGAAAGAGTATTATCAAAACTTACCTTGGTAGTGCAGCAGGAGGGATCCAGGCTGAGGCTGATAGTTGT